>NC_052624.1:5610871-5913077 GCF_016161935.1 Mauremys reevesii | reverse complement strand
CTACTGCCCTAGGTTGACTTTGAACCAACGGCATAAAGCAAAAGGCCCTGGCTGTACCGTAAAATCCCATCCTTCCTTTTTATACTTCTCCCCTCCCTTGTTTTCGAAACCTTGACCTGCAATTGCTCAAGTGAAGAAAGATTCCTAACTATTCACAGGAAGTTTGGAGTTTCGTCTTGGGTTTTCTTGTCTGTTTGGGTTTTTTCTTTTTTTCCGTTCCTTTTCCCTTGACAATGAAGCATATTTGCAATGTAGTCAAAGTTTGTGAAAGTAAATAGCTGAGAGACCTCCGCAGCTAGAGAACTCCCAGGGTGTTTGTAGGCTCAAGTTCAAATGATTCAGCGCACAACATCCAGAGGAGAGAGAGCAAAATAATTCAGTTTGGTATCACTGAAAAGCAGGATTCCCAGGTCGCCTCTACCAGCTTGCTCCCAGAAGAGTCTCCAAAAGTGAGATAATACTTAGTCCCGCCGTGAGTGCAGGGGACTGGACTTGATGAGCTCTCGAGGTCCCTTCCAGTCCTACAATTCTATGTTTCATTGGAAGTGGGGCTGGAATTTGGCTTCAAAATGCAAAGGTTTGTTTTGCTGCCATGTCACAGCCGTGACTGATCTGTTTGTTTATTTCTCGCTCGGAGAGGCTTGCTATTAATTATGGCTTGGACGGGCTCAGCTCTTTTTATTTTTTAATCCCTGCAGAGATTGTCAGTCGTCGGACAGCGAAAGCACCGGGCCTCCTGGCAATGCTGCCCCTTGCTAATTGCCTGCATTTGGCAATTGCCGTCACCATTGGCAGTGGTTTCGATCCCTGGGTCGGCATCATTTCCAGGCAGTGTCTGTTCCCTTAGAGATTCGAGGGATGAACCCAGCCAAATGCTAGGGTCTGGGTTGTAGCTAAGGCACAAGGGCTCCTGCTGAGGTGGAGTTGTACCTCCATCTAGGGGACCTCCAGCGCACATTACACCTCAGGGAAACACAAGGTGATAGCAGACAAGCTGCCCCATTCCATAGGATAGCCTGGCATTCTCTCTCCAGTGCCCCCAGCTAGCCCTGATGCCTCCCAGCCAGGTCAGCATCCCTCCAGCTCTGCTGATCTCCTCCATTCCATCCCCCACCAAGCATGCCAGTGCCCAGGGGATGCAAGCGTGGCACGGTCTTGGAAGTCTCCCTCCTTGTCCCGTCTGAGCATAGGCAGGCTGGCCCGAGATATGGAGCAGCACTATCCTTCGTTTACAGGGATTTTTACTGCTGGTGGAAGGTACTGGCTTGATGGGCCTGGAGACTAGATATCCGCAGTCGGGCACATCATGGGCAGCAGCAGTGCAAGCTTCCCTCCTCTTCCCCCCCACAGCCCCAGCACCATTTCACCACCTTGCCTCAATCCAGACCCTAAGGAGACCCAGAGGATAATTCAGACTCATGACTTTCTCCATGTGTTTCTCTCCTTCTTCTGTTCCTACAGGAAGCTGCTGAAATCTACGCTTGTCCTTATGCCTCTGTTTGGAGTTCACTATATAGTTTTCATGGCTTTGCCATATACAGAGGTATCAGGGATTCTTTGGCAAGTTCAAATGCACTATGAAATGCTGTTCAACTCTTTCCAGGTACTGTACCCTGTACCCTGTTAAGCTTTCTGGGCATTTTAAGTAGTGGTGTTTGGTGGGATGGAAGGTGGACATCAAATGTGTTCTGCTTTGGGGGAAAGGATTTTTAATCGGTGCCAAGTTACATTCCCAAGACTTAATGGCTGTACTTTGGTGCTGGGTGTATTATGTATTTGCAAACCGTGTTAGGGTGCTTTGGGACAATGTGTCAGGCAAAAAATTTAATCGTTTTACGATCATTTGTCCACCAAAATCCCTTGAGATCCAGGTTAGATCCTTAACAGGGATCGGGCAAGAGAGCTGCATGGATTTAAGCCAGCTGGCCTCAAAGTAGCTTGTCCTAGTCCTACAAACAGATCCGCTGACATGAACCGCAGCACCCCACTGAAGTCGATGATAAGCTGGGGTATAATGCGGATCTGAGTGCAGGATTGGGATCTTTTAGCCAAAATGAGTGCAGCCATCTGATGAAAATTGTGTTGCATGCACACTGCGCAGCCCTCCCTTCAGGACAACCTATTGACCAATGGTTTAAAATCTTAAGTGACCGACTGGCGTGGCTGACATGAAGCTGGGAAATTAGAGCCGAGCTCAGACAATCTCTGGATCCAAAGTGCAGGGAGGTGCAGATTCAGACTGGACCTGACATGGGAGGACCTGGCCCTGCATTCTTTGCACACCCAGAACTCCCATTTGGGTGCAAAGGGAATGCATGACTGGGTCCCAAAACTGGCTTCTCATCTCATCTGATCCTGGATTTCTCACATCCCAACTGACTGTCCAGTTTTGGGCCCCACACTACAAGAAGGATGTGGAAAAATTGGAAAGAGTCCAACGGAGGCCAACAAAAATGATTAGGGGGCTGGAGCACGTGACTTATGAGGAGAGGCTGAGGGAACTGGGGTTATTTAGTCTGCAGAAGAGAAGAATGAGGGGGGATTTTATAGCAGCCTTAAACTACCTGAAAGGGGGTTCCAAAGAGGATGGATCTAGACTGTTCTCAGTGGTAGCAGATGACAAAACAAGGAGTAATGGTCTCAAGTTGCAGTGGGGGAGGTTTAGGTTGGATATTAGGAAAAACTTTTTCACTAGGAGGGTGGTGAAGCACTGGAATGGGTTACCTAGGGAGGTGGTGGAATCTCCTTCCTTAGAGGTTTTTAAGGTCAGGCTTGACAAAGCCCTGGCTGGGATGATTTAGTTGGGGATTGGTCCTGCTTTGAGCAGGGGGTTGGACTAGATACCTCCTGAGGTCCCTTCCAACTCTGAGATTCTATGATTCTGTGACTGCCCTGACACTGGGCTATACAGTCAGTCTCTCCCCACTTCCCCCCGAATATTTATTGATATGAAGTGGAACATCTCCAAGAAGCGAGTGTGAGAAAGCCCCACCCCAGAGTACTCCATAGATGCAGCAATTAGGCCACTCGCCTGGGACATAGCAGACTGGGGTGCAAGTCTCTGCTCTGCCTGGTTCAGAGTAAGGGCTCAAACATGGGACTTCTACCTCCCTGCTAAGTGCCCTCATCATATGAGCTATGGGATCTTCTGAGAGCTCTGGGGTTTTCTGCCAAAAAATTCTAAAGGTCTCGGGTTTGTCCTGATGCAAAAGAGGCACATTTCTGAAAGCTTGAAAATTTTCCCAGGGCAGTAAAATGACCTGGGACAGTGGTGAGCAGCTGCTCTTCCAAAGCCTTTACAGGACATCTGCAACAGGAAACAAATGTGCATTTTGTACCGCAGCCCAGGACAGATGTGCCAGCCAGCCAGCCAGTGCACATAGTATGCTTTAAACGCTGGTTAGCCGATAGCCTGGAGGACAGTCATTGCCACCCATTTCTTGTAGGCTGCTAGACAACAGGAGTTTTCCTAGTTTGCGCTAGTTTTTAGCTGGGGTAAACTGGTGTTGCTCCATTGCCATCAGTGAAACTATGTGGATTTGGGCCATGGTTTCAGTGAATTGACATTGAGCTGCAGCAGGATAAATGCTAATGTGTTGTTTCATCTTCTTTCCAGGGATTTTTTGTTGCCATCATATACTGTTTTTGCAATGGAGAGGTGAGTGTCTTTGGTTCTTAATGATCCTCTTTCATTATAAATAGAGTCCAAATATCTACAGTCAGCTAGTCCCACTGGGGTTAACTCTACTGAGGTCACTGGAGTTAGGCAAGCAGAGAATTAGACTCTTGGTATAGAAATGTCTCCACTGCTTTGCACCTTTCTTAGTCGTTTGCCCCTGGGTGACGTGGATCTAAAATGCTACCAAATGAGAATCGGTTCAAACTAGGTCCAGTAACATTTTGCACCCCCCTCTCCACCAGGGTAAATGAGAGCACGAGGGACAAGATGATGGAGAATCAGGCCCATACCATCTGAGCCATTTAGGGAAAGATCATTAGCAGCCCATATGGAAGAGCCTCCCACAGCAGCAATCCCTGTGCTCTGGTGAACTCCAGATCTGCTCGCTTCCTCCCCGCTTGCAGATTCTTGAAGGCAGGGAGGCCAAGGCCCCACTCTTTCAGCACAGTGTGGGCAGTATATTGGGATGAGCAGTTGGGTCCATCTGAATGGCTGGAGCAAAGAGGGCACTCTTAGAATCATAGACGTGTAGGACTGAAAGGGACCTTGAGAGGTCTTCTAGTCCAGTCCACTGCACTCAAGGCAGGACTGCATAATAACTAGACCATCCCTGACAGGCGTTTGTCTAACCTGTTCTTAAAAACCCTGCAGTGACAAAGATTCCACAAGCTCCCTAGGCAATTTGTTCTAGTGCTTAACTACCCTGACAGTCAGGTAGTTTTTCCTAACGTCCAACCTAAACCGCCCTTGCTGCAGTTTAAGCCCATTGCTTCTTGTCCTTCATGGACAAGGTGAGATGTCTGCCTGGGTCCAGTCTTCCCACAGCTTCTTCTGGGAGAAGCTTTTTTGTCCTCTACACGGGTCTACGTAAGTTCCATTATTAACTTGCCTGTGAATCACAGCCCACTACTTATTAATGTTGAGTTACTTCACCAGCCTCTAAACCTTCTGGTCACTCACACTCTTTTCCTGCATCATCAGCAATGCACATTCTGGGGGATTGTTGTTTGTAGTTCTTCTTGGAGCAGCAGGGAGAGCTCAGGGGGAGTTGATTCACCAGGCTACCATTCTACCCTCTGGTAACATGCATAGGGATTAAGGCCAGAACAGACCACTATGATCATCTGCAGCATAACACAGGCCAGTGAACCTTACCCAGCGATTCTTACATCAAGCCCAGTAGTTTGTGTTGGAAATAGAGTGTAATCATTTAGAAAGACATCCAGTCTCGATGTAAAAACTCCAAATCATGAGAATCCACCCCTTCCCTTGGTGAGCTATTCCAACGGTTAATTACTGTCTGTGTCAAAAATGGGCAGATTGTTTCCAGTTTGAACGTTGCTGACTTCACCTTCCAGCCATTAGATCTTGTTTTGCTAGATTAAACAGCCTTCTGCTACCCAATACCTTCTCCCTTTGTCAGTACTTAACAGACCATGATTAACTTGCCTCTTCACTTCCTCTTTGATACTCTACCTCTAGATTGATCTCCTGCAATCTCTCGCAATAAGGCATATTTTGCAGCTCACTCATTCTTCTTGTAGATCTTCACTCCAGTTTTGCTGTTGACATTGCTGCTCTTTGGAGAGGGTATAAAACCCAGGCCTTGCCAACTTGTAGCCATTCAGAATCCAAGGGCATTTTTTCTGGAGAGTAGAGGTATTAACCCAGGCGTCCTGGCCACGTTCCAATCTGAATAATGACTTTCTGCCATCCTAAATCTCCATATTAGTCCAGACCAAGTATTTGATTTAAATACTAATGCTGCAATGGCACACGAGGCAAAGAACAAAACTAGTGGACTAGCTAAGAAAGCCTAATGAAAAAACATTCATCATGGCCTGAGAGCAACTGCCTTGTGGCATGGTAAAAACATTCACTCAAGATTAAGAGATTCTAAGGTCAGACGGGACCACTGATTACTGCACTGTGTGTTACCGACGCTGGCTCTAAATTATGGGCTGGGTGTTGTTGGCTGGTTGGTTGATTAGCCAGGGTTTTTTTGGGGGGATAGGCTGCATATGGAGAACAAATGGTTTGAATGATCCCAATATACCGGAAGTTTGCTATACTTTTTTAAAGAGTTTGCAGTAAGGCAAGGTGTCTTCCTTTGGGACCGAGCCTTTCAGAGTTTTACCTAGCAGGCAGTGGTTTGGTTGCTTACGGCTCAGGGAGGACTCCAAATAGGCAGCTGGGAAAGGAAATTTGGAGGGGAAGGTCATGCGTCTTCCACAAGGAGACAGAGATAAAGTGAAGGAGAGAAAGCGCCAATCAGTTAGGGACACATACTGGGGCCAGATCCTTAGGTGGTGTAAATGAGTCTGTGTCCACCGAAGTCAAACCAGAGTCCGTTGAAGTCAGGGGAGCTGTGCCCATTTATACCAGCTGAGAGATGGGAAAGACCTAACAGGCCTTCTAGTCCATCCCAGGCTGCCACTTGGCCCAGTCAAGTGGTAAATGGTGCAAGCAGTGGGACTTCCGCCATTGTCCTCAGCAGAGCATTCCACACTCTCATTTATCCTGCCACTAAGGGATGGTCCATGATATCCAGCATAACTATCCCTTTGTCCCCATTTGAATCCCTTTACTCCTATTAATCCCCCAGCCAGGTATCTCTGTCAACACTACCTCCTTCTGTAGCCCAGTCACCAGCGTCATCCTGCACCATTCTTCCCTTCATTCCTCACTCACGATCTTCCCTCTCTTTTCTCTCCATCTCTTCAGGTTCAAGCCGAAATAAAGAAGTCATGGAGCAGGTGGACGTTAGCCCTTGACTTTAAAAGAAAAGCACGAAGTGGGAGCACAACCTATAGCTATGGACCCATGGTCTCCCATACCAGCATCACTAATGTAACCACCAGAGGGGCCCTCGCCTTACATCTCAATACGAGACTTGTACCGGGTGCCCTCAACGGACACCGAAATTTGCCGGGCTATGTCAAAAATGGCTCCATTTCTGAAAACTCCATGCCTTCTTCTGGGCCAGAGCAGTACAACAAAGAAGAGGAGTACCTGAATGGCTCTGGACTTTATGACGGAGACAGACCCATGGTACTTGTTGAAGAAGAAAGAGAGACAGTGATGTAAAGAAAGAAGAAGAAGAAGATATTTCCCAGAGAGCATTTAGTGGGCAAAAGAATGCCAGGCCACAAATCAGATGCCAAAGGTTTTCATACAGTTTCTCTGTTCTGTGGAACAAGAGGTCAAGTTATCTGGGAAAAGTGGACCACAGATGTGGCCAGCTATTGATCACACACATTTACGTAGTGGTCTAGTCTCCAAGGTGTGAATGAAGGCAGTCTTCTCCAGACCCACGGTCCTTGTGACCTGTTGAACAACGGGGCTATTCAGAGTTTACAAGGGGACGTACAAATGATACTCTGTAGTTTCACCTCTCGGAGAGTGTCCACGGCACAAAGATGCAGGGAATTCAACCAAGTGAAACGAGACAGTCTGGTGAGGAATGTGACACGCCATTTTTTTTCAGTGGTGCAAGCTGTCCCGGGGTGTTGCCATCACTGCTTGGTTGGGTTTGGTTTTCTCATTCATTTTAAAGAAGCCTAGCCGTCCTACAATCACCCACACCAGACTGGCTGAGTCCCACTGGCCATGTCTGCCAGTTCAAGAACACAGCACGGACAGCTCTGGTGTTTCATGGTTTTGCCCCTTCGTTATAAAACCCAACCCCCTGGGGTCATTGTGTGCAAGTTCCCTGCCGGAGGGGCCTTAATTCTGATTCCTTGATGATGCAGCATGCTTTTGTGATAAATGACTCCCAGCTACTGGATGCGAGTTCCGACTGGGCTTCCCGTTCTCCTACCCAGAGCCCAAGCGACAAGAGGAGCCAGTACAACCCTAGGATTAAAATGCAAGTATCAGAATGTAATGCATTAGCTTGGCCACTCTTAGAAAGAAGCCCATTCTGTCTGCTTCTAAGTGGGTCGAGATGGAAAGGAAAGTTTGCAGCTGCCTTGGTGTGTGTATGTGCATCCATAAAGCCAACTCAAACCTTTTCTTTCTTTTCTTTTTGGAATTTCAGGAAAATTGACTTTTTAAAAAAAAAATCTTTAAATTATTTTTCGTTTTCACCTCTGCATTTCCTGCTTCCTATTGGGTCTGGGCAGGCCAAACTATCCTGAGGGACTGTTGTTGCAGTATTCCCATCTCAGCCGGGAGCAGGAAGGAGCGGGAATTGGACAGACAGCCTGTTCTCATGAGATATGCCGGCCAGTTTTGCATAGCCAAGGCATTGAGCATTGGCCTGCTAAACCCAGGGTTGTGAGTTCAGTCCTTGAGAGGGCCACTTAGGGATCTGGGGCAAAAATCAGTACTTGGTCCTGCTAGTGAAGGCAGGGGGCTGGACTCAATGACCTTTCGAGGTCCCTTCCAGTTCTAGGAGATTGGTATATCTCCAATTATTACCGGTACATTACTATTTGGATACTTCGGAATTCCAGACTTCTGGGTGCACTGCCGAACTTGCCAGATTTTTTGTGGTTTGACCATCAAGAACACACACGCATGTAGGGTGGGCCTTATACTCAGCTGGTGGAAGTGGTTGTATGGTTGCAGCTCCACTGAGGTCACTGAAACTACCTATTGAGAACGAGTATCTGGACATCACAGTGATGGGCCAAAAAGGGGAAACTGTAAGATAGAGTCTGTGTGAATGGCAGGAAAAGGGATCAGGGATATATTTTCACAATCTACCATTTCCCTTGCTGGTAGATTCTGTTGATGTCCTGCTGTCACCATGGAAGTACGTGGTGGTGATGTTCCACCACACATGGTACTTTTATCTGACTTGCCTGCTAAGCGGCAGTCAAGTGGTAAAATCCAGGGGCTAGACCTTTGGCTGCTGAAAATTGGCATAGCTTCCTTCAAGCCATTTCACACCAGCTGAGCGTATTGCTTTGTGTCTCTGTAGATGCCATGATTTAGAGCCACGAGGTGATAATGACAGAGCTGCCATTCCAGTGTGCCATTCTTCAGAGCCTCTCAGGGGGAAATCTGGCTGAGGCAGGCTAAATTCCTTCTTGGGCTCCCAATGCCCCAAGGCGAGCTGTGGTTTCTCAAGCCTCGATCCAGCCCATAATAGTACATTTTGGAAGTGCTTCCGGTACGTGAATCGTGTTGGCCCCATATAGGAATCATCTGGCTGCAGTCAAAACATAGACAGAAAGAGGTGGTGTGGCCAGGTGCAATGATGCTGTGGGGACTCAAGGATGCGCCTATCAGATAATCAGCTCTCTGTCCTGCTCTTTCGCAGCTGAGCTAGTGAAGCCTGCTGACTTCAGAGACATATCCATGCCACCAGAGATGGACTACTGAATCCGCTGCTCCTCTCAGGGCTTAAGACCTTCATTCCCAAAGCTCCTAGCCTGGTGGAGCCTGGTGGGGGGACCCTGAGAAGAGCAGCTGGTATCTTGACTCCACCTCAAGTGTCCTGTACCTGCCTTTGCACCACCTCTCAGGTTAACACCTGATCCAAAGCCTGACCAAGCCCGTGGAAAGACTTCCATTGACTTTGCTGGGCTTCAGATCAGAACCTGGGATGGGGATTGTGGTGACCAAGAGGGCGCCACCCCAGGGCTCTGAAGGAACTGTACTCCCCATTTCAGGTATAAATGAGGCAAATGTCGGAAGGTGACAATATTTATTTTTGATGTTTGTTTTTGTTTTGTGTGGTTAGAATAAGTCCAAATATTCTTAGCAATTTACCACCGAATGGCAGCTATTGAAATGTCAGGTCTCCAAAGGGTGAATCGGTTTGGTTGTGGGTTATTTTTTTTTTAATAAATACTATGCAGAAATTAAGTAATCTTGCAAGGAAAAATGGATGGACTGAGTGAAATTCTGGCGCTGAGAGCAAGCCAACATTGCAGAAATCTGGGTCTGTCTGAAGCACTCACTGCTTGCATCTTAGCCATAGATGCTGGCATAGCCTCTGGAGGGACTTGGAGGAAGCGGAAGTTATTGCCAGTCAGCCGTCAGCTAAACACTTGAGTTATTTAGCATCCCATTCAGCCGAGCTGCCGATGTGTAATCCCAATTCAAGAGAGAGATGCATTAAGTATGCTGGCTCTGGCTTTCCAACCCTTGCATGGATCCTTTCGATCTGCCCCCCTCCAATCCCCAATGGACATGTGTTGTGCTTAAAACCTACCAAGTGGACGCTCGACCCTTGTGACTGTATCACTCAAAGAAAGAAATTACTTAGCAACGTTTCCTTACTGGTGATTCATTATTTACTCATGTTTGCTGAAGACAGCTCGAGGTTAATAACGTGTTTGGAAATCATTTAGCAAAGTTCAAGTAATTAATGAGAGCTATGAAATTAATTTATTTGTAAAGACAAGGTGTATAATAAATAAATGTAAATTTGTCACTGGATTTAATTACCAGAACCTGCTGTCAGTTGCTAAACGTGACCAAAAATTACATGGAGATGGGGAGGGAAATCTATTCTTGATCATTTCCAACACAAATGGTATGTAATGATAAGTAATTTTTTTTCCTTTGAGTGTTCATATGCATGAACAGAATTGCATGTAAGAATTAAGAACATAAAAAATGGAATTTGTCTGGTTTTAAAGCGAATCATACTGTATTGTTGTTGAATCCTATTCAAATCCTACCTGTGCTGAAAGCAAGAGTTGCAGAGAACTGATGGTGGAGTCTATAGGGCCTGATACAATAACAAATGAAGTAGGTGGAAGGTGCGCTTTGGATTGAGCCTATGTTATCTTGCAAAGGGGAAGAGGAGAAGGAGCCTCCAAAATTGAGCGTTGTGATCAACTTTGGAGATATCGCAGTTGGATTATGGCCCAAATTCATCTTTGGTGCACAACTGCAATGAGAGGCTGAATTTGAGCTTGTACAAATTGGGGTGATAATCTGGTGAAAAGGCTCGTTCTTCTCTGGCGTTTCTGGTGGCCACCGCTAGCACTGCAAGACTATCCTTCCTTGCTCTGTCACCATGTCTAGTTCGGGTCAGATACTGGATGCCAGGGGGGAAAATACCTAAGGTCTTCAGAACCACAAAAATCAAAATAAGCTTGTCTAGAGTTCAATTCTAGGATGCTTCCAAGGGAGAACAGTTGTCCTCCTTTTTATCTGTGCCAGCTTGCACTCCTCCCTGATGTTTGTTCTGTGATGTCTTATTTGTCGGCTTAGCCATGTTGAAAAATGATCTGCAGCATTGAGACCATTCAGGTTTCTCTTCAATCTCATGTTCAAAAGTTTTGTTCTTGTTTCCAGCTGGCTCCCTGCTCCCTTCCTTCCCATCAACAGCCATGCAATCTGAGCTCTTCACTGTTTAATCTACCTCCTCTCTGAAATACACAGAGATGTTGCTCTTCCCTTCCTTGTGATCCTTGAAAGGCAGAAGGTGCGTTCTATGTGGGTAATCCCCTGTTGTCGCTGATCTGTGTGCATGTGTTTGTAGACCCCCTATAAACTTGTTTCATCTTTGTTCCTGAGAGATTGTGTCTTTTTTCACTGTTCCTCCGCTTTGTCCCATCTCATCTTCCTGGAGTTCTTACTTTTTTAGAGCCAGATCTTGTAATCCTTACACAGTCCATTGTTGGGGCCGTTTTTGATAGCATTGATGGAAATTAGAATTTCAAAATTATAGCAACAATTTTTGCTTTAAAAAATATTGGGAAAAAATGGGATGAAATGTTTGTAAAAATGCATTTTCTTGTTTTTTGATGAGAGATGACTGAAATAATTTAAAATTTGGAAATTTCAAAAATTAAGGGGGAAAAATGTCTTTGTGGGTTCTTTTAACTAGCTGTAACTTCTGATACTTTTACTCACATTCAGTTACACCAAGAATCAGTCAGTGGCTTCAACCAATACTACTCAACGAGAGTAAATGGGTCAGTCTGGCCCTTACTCAGTCAAAACTCCCCTTTGGAACAATGGAAGTTTCTCCTGAGAAAGCACTGTGTGAAAACAGAACAAGCACTGTATGAGTCAGCCCTTAGAGGGTATGTTGGAATAATATGTGAAGCCGTCCTGTGCACAACTCTGCCCTCTGCTGGCTGGAGTGTTCATGAGTTCACATCTGGTTGTGCCTGTAGCTTGTTGAGCAGAAGCCCATGCTTTGGAACAAAAGCATGTGAGGTGTATGCCCAACGCTACAGTTTAGCTCATGACCTAGGTGTTTCACGTGTGTTGTGGTCATGGAGTCTGGCGGTTCTTGCACAGCTCAGTGAACTTAGCTCTGTGCTGCCTCTTTTTGTCCATCTGGATAAATGAAGGTTTTTCCGTCCATCAAGTTGATTTCTTTAGTGCATTATGTGAAGACCACGTTTCCATTCACCTGGCAACTCTTTCAGGGTGGGCTGATGGTGCCCAATGAACTGAAAGTAGATGCCAGGAAGCAGAGTACATAAATTATTTGACGCCTGATTCTCCATTGTCCTGTACCTTGTGTCATCTTTGATACCAGTGCTCAGTTAGTGTAAATGAGAATAAGGCCTCAGAAGTACATAACTCTGACAACTGAGGGGGATGTCCTCCTCAGCAGAGAGAATAAAGCCAAGTGGGATTGAGCAAAATTAAAATGATTAATGATTATCTTCACCTAACTGCTGATTCTCTAAGCAAACACAGAGCCAAAACCATCTCTTCCCCATCGCCCGTTCTGAGTCTTGGGCCATTTGAGCGCTGATGGAAGCGAAAGACAATCGGAGCAGTCTCTTCCAATTTAAACCAGTCTGTGGGGAGCCAGAAGGCTTCAGTGTCCGTCTCTTGGATTTCTAATCCTCTGTAAGTGGGGGTACCATGCTGTTTAATTGCCTGGCAGTAGGGTAAAACATTTAGTAGGATGTTGGCTTAGGTCTTCACCATGCCAGCTCTCTCTAACTGCACGTGCTGGGTGAGAGATTGTATTGCGCCCAATGGCGTGTCTTGGAGACTAGACATTCCTAGATGAGACTTGTGCTTGGACTGTCTTGCCATTTGACTTTTTAATTTTGCTGTTACTTCTGAGGGGCCGCCGTGTTGTAGATTTTGTGAAGGACACACACAAAATCCCATTCCAGCTACTGAGCCTGTAAAGCTTTTATGACATCTCTCCACACAGAGTGGGGTTTCTAGCCTATTCCTCTAGGGTGTCTTGAAATGAGAAATGTAGTAAATTGTCAAGGAACTGAGTCTGCAAAAGATCTTCTAAATAATGTCCTGTAGGAATGGCCATGACCTTTTGGTTTGCCTGGAAAACACGATGGTTCGTAAACTGCATGAATAAAAGGAAAGAACACGTCCATCCCTATTCAGCGATCTGGATTGTGTCGCAGCTTTTGTACTGTTGTGAAATTAAAAGGTTAGACCTATTGAACAGCAAATATGGTTGGCCCGAAAGAACATCCTGTTTCCAAAACAGCAAATCCTGCCATCTTTATAAAAGTTCACTGGCCCATCATCATGCCATGCAAACCATTTTCTGATATCCCTCAACATCAGAACTAGAGATTTGGCTAGCGGGCTAGAGAGTTTTGGCTAATGTAGCTCATCTGCACCAATTCATAAAATCCTGGTGAAAGACACACAAGCCTGGCTTTGACTTGGGCTTCAGTGACAAGAGAAAAGTAGCTTAGGGTTGCCTTATCTTTTCCCTTAATGGACGTTTGCCTAAGAGAGCAAGTTGTGAGAGGCAAGTCCGGTCTTTATGTCCCAGTTGATCCTTGGTGTCTCCACTGGAAATGCCAAAAAGGCTAGTTTGGATGGAGACACTTGTCCATTAAGAATTTGATGAAGACCCACCCAACTCTACTTCACAGAAGCAACTTCTGGGCTCAAAGCAACTCATAGAATTTCTGTCTCAATTTGATTAGAAACAACAACCTCGAGACAAAAGTCTGAGTCACAGACATTGGTAATGGGTTGCAATTGACCCCTCCCCCGCCAAATTAATTAACTTTACAACTATCTTTTAAAAGCCAGTGATATCAAAGGGGTCTCCTGATCAGGTGGCCTTGTTTAGAAAATACTGCTAAATATCTTCACTAACTAACGAAAACCCTTCTCTGGCTAGAGGGCTAGAGGTTCATCTGGCTGAGAATTTGAGAGGTTAGTTTTTCATGCAGTAATATTTGTTTATCTGGACTCAGATTCATGCTTTGGCCAGCAGCCCGTTCTCCAGCTTTAATACAAAGCCAATTCAGAGTATCTGAAAGGAGACATAATGGGCTTAATTCAGCACGGCAGTATTCCAGTTTCCCAATGAGCTCTGTGGCGTTACATCAGTGAAAAACTGAAGCAGTGCAGTGCCAAATTGGTCTCTCATTTTTGGAAGGGTGGATTTATTAGGCAAATACTGTTCTCAGGAACAGATAGTAATTAAACCCTTATTTTAACTGAGCCAGGCTGATAAGTAATTATGTATTTATTTCACCCGGTTATTTTCAGTGTCATTATTATTGTGATTGCTGCATGATGCCTGGCTTTCTCGAGCAGAAGGGAGTTCTCAACAGTGGATGGAATAGAAGTAATAAATTGAGACAAGTGGCCATTCATAATTGGTCGCCAGGGCCAGACAGAAAAAGGGCCTGACTCTGATCTCCCAGCCACTGCTGTACGCCAGGAGTAACTCCACTGAAGTCATTGAATTACACCAGTAAAATACCATGTAAAAGAGATCAGAGTCAAGCCTTCTGCCGGAGGCTCATAGGGAATTCTGTTTCATGCTGCTAATCCAATGCCTCTATTCTTACCTATGAAAATTCTCTGCAAATAACTAGGGATTGGCCTAGCCGCTTTAAGATTTCTAGTTACTACAGCTCTAGGTGGGACCCCTTGCTCTACGATAACTGGATCAGCTGATGTTTGGGGTGGGGTTTTTTTTTAAGAAGAAGAAACAGTGCTGGCCTCTGTAGGTTAAGCTCTTCCATTTGTATTGGAGCCAAAGCCAGTGCTTCTAAGCACATAGCAGAACAAATTTAGCCCCAATTAACCATGCAATCCTGTTTAATGAGGTTGCATGAGGTTAGACATCAGCTCCCAATCGGGCTCTAGCTTGGGGAAACACGAGCAAGTGAAAAATGCTGCAACGAATAAAGTTTAAATAAGAGTCCGCTTCAGTGAAAAGCATCAGAATGTAATTCTGGCACCAGTTCTGGAGAACATCCCTGCACAACACTTCTGCAAGTGCCTAACTCTAAGCATGTGTTCAAATGCTGTTCTGAATAGAGATGGATGTTAGCACATGAGTGACTTCTGTTCTGAACAGAGGCCTCACTGGGAGATCAAATGGCTTCTTTGACAATATCTGTTCTTCTTTCTCTCTCCCTTCCCCCACACAGGCAAAGATCACGTTTTTCAACCTTCCCTTCTGTCCTCCAGTGCAGATAAGAAAGATGTCCCTTGCAGAGGTCTGAGCACAAAGAGAGAAATCCAGGAATTAGGCATTGTTGTTCTCATATTTAACCCCGCTCTGAGCTCTGGTGTCCACTTACCCCTCCACCTCTCTGGGACTGTGTGACGGTCAATGATTTAGGGACAGATTCTCAACTGGTGGCTCTTAGCATAGTTCCACTGAAGTCAATTTCAAATGAACGCCTGGCCTCACTGAATTCAATGGTGAGGCTCCCACTGACGTCAATGAGGCAGGATGTCACGCTTTTGTTTTTGCAGCGGTATAAGGCTCAGTATCATTATTCCAATGAACAACCCCCCTAACCTCCCCTGCTTTGGAATAATAATTAGCACAAGCTTTGAAGTAGCCCAGAAAGCAGAGCGGGAGGGCAAAGTCATGTCTGTAGTACAGCCTCGTTTGTCTGAAATGGGGTTTCAGAGACAGAACTTCGGAGAGGTCAGGTCTCTAGTTGCGGCCATCGGGAAAGTTAGTAGACAGGTGATTCTGGATATGGGGCCACCCAGATGGGAGAGCGTTTGGGAAGAAAGTGGGGTGAATACACGGTTTTGTTCCTGTCCATTAGTCTCCTCTAGAAATGGGCCCACCTCCTCTGAAATGAAGCCAGACAGTGACCATCCGTACTAAACGAGCAGTGTTTCAGGTCACGGGGCGTGTGGACTGGGGACTAGGGGTGTGTGGTAAGATACAAGTCATTCGGTGGCTTAGTTCCCCCAGTGAGGGTCCTAATAAAGGGGAAGAATAGCACCAATAGGCCAAATCTGCAACTGGTGTAAATCAGCCTGGCCCTACTGACTAGGGGCTTGCCAGTCTATGCCATGTACATGTGCTCACAGGAGAAGCTACAGAAGGAATGATGCAGATGCCGGGGCAGATTGCGCTGGCCCCAGTCTGCAGAAGCACCAGGTCACGTGCTTGTCTTTCTGGTGAGCGAGGCAAAATGGACGGGAGGTGATTTACCTGCTGCTAAAACCCATTGCTTCTTCTCAGCAACTCCATGCTAAGCCACCGGCGACCTGATATGGGCAGTAGAGAGGCTCCTGACTCCCATAAGCCTGCAGTGTCCTGCTCTCCAAACGCTGGCTCCTTTCTCTGATTGGAGCAGGAGGGAAAGGGACGGGCATTGACCAAGGAGCTCTTGCATTGTGTGTTGCTTTTTAGATCACATTTCACGTCAGAGGGGGAAAAAATATAAAGGACAAAACTGTGATTTATTTCTATGTACTATTGAGACACTGCATTGTGATGTCGTCAGTAATGCATATGGTTTACATTCCTTCACCTTTACTTTTCTGTGTGGACCAAAATAATGAAAGGAAAATGAAAAAAAACCACAGGTGTATGTAAAAAAAAAAAGGGAATTAAAATAAAAAGAAATCTTTATTGATTTTGTGAACGTTTAAAGATCTTTCTTTATGTGCCTCTCTCTCTCTCTCTAAACCCTGAAGACACTTGTATTTTCGAGCCTGTCAGAACATAAGAACAGCCACACTGGTTCCATCCAGCCCAGTGTCCTGTCTGCCGAAGGTGGCCAGTGCCAGGTGCCCCAGAGGGAATGAACAGAACAGGTCATCATCAAGTGACTCATCCCCTGTCACCCATTCCCAGCTTCTGGCAAACAGAGGCTAGGGACACCCTCCCTGCCCATCCTGGCTAATAGCCACTGATGGCCCTATACTCCATGAATTTATCTAGTTCTTTTTTGAACCCTGTTCGTTGGACCAATGCTACATATTCCATCTGCCTAAATGTGCATGCAAAACAAGAAATTACAGTCCAGATTCTCCCGCTGGTGCAAATCAGTGTAGCTCTGTTGACTTCAACACAGCAATGCCATTTACACCAGCTAAGAATCTGCCCCTGCATGTGCCAGGACAGTCCATATGATGCACCATTGAGTTTTGTGTAGGAACAAGTGTTGTTGGCCAAAACTGTTCCCTTCCACCACTGTTTAACAGTGTGCCGTGTGCGCTGGTTGGCTGGGACACTCCACCCCAGAAGTGGCTGTATTTCAGTGATGCTTTCAGGCTGGCAGTTGCTATGTTAATGTATCAAGAAAACTCCGGAAGTTTTTAGTCAGGCTAAACTGCCATTGACCTCAGTGGGAGCTCTGGCTGCTTGGCTTGTCTGAAAACCAGGCAACTTATATAGGTGGATATACACGGAGTGGTTGGCTTGATTTTCAAAACTGCTTAGTCCCTGCAGCTCCTAACAGTGGGGAATGGGGACAATTTTGACCAAGGACACTTGGACAAATCCTTGTTTCTATGCAAAGCTCCCCAGACTTTCCAGTGTCCACACCAAGCAGAGACAGGACCCCCCACAATTGGTGAGGTGCATGAGGGATGAATTTTCTGAAGTGCTGGGTTCTGGTCCTTGCCAAAAGGAGGCTGGATACTATATAGACCAGGCATCTGATTCAATACGGCAACCTTAATATAAGAATGAGATAAGATACTACAGAGGTCCACAGAGGAGAGCTGCCTTTGGACAGCAGGCTTCCATGCTTGCAAGGACCTTTGGAGTCCCATTGGAAGACCTAGCTTGTCTGTATTTCCATGAGAAAACCACCCTGACAGTGCTCAGTGGAAGACTCCACAACACTGCCCAACTCGGCATGTTGAGCAGCAGAACAATCCACGACTCACCCTCCCAACCTGCTCCATGCTTACCCTTAGCGGGGCTGGGCAGCAGGGTCCAGAATGGAAGTTAGGAGCATAAGTGCCTTTGGGGATTTGGACCCAAGCAATTCCCATTGACCGAGTTGGAGCTGGGGGATGCCCAGCGTCTCTCAGGATCCAGGCCCTGAATCCCCCCTGGCTAAGGCAATGGTTGTTGGAAATGAACAAAACCAAGGTGAAGAAGTCAAGTTGCAGTAATAGGCTGAAACAAGGAGATCCTGCCTTGTCTTCCCTTCCCACCATGCGCTCTTCCATGTAGCAGCGCCTCTTGCTTCTATTATTCTCCTGATGTGGCTGCAGTGGCTATTTTGAAAGAGGCACTCAGACCAGCTGATATTCTTATGTTCTCAATATCCGATAGGCTTCACTTTCCATTCAGAATTATGCCAGGCCTTCAGTAAGCCGGGAACGAACAATGCAGAGTGGCTTCTCTGGAACGCTCCAAAAGCTTAGTGTGAAAGACTTAACTTGAGATGAGCGAATGCTATTCTACATGAGTAATACACGCAAACACAGTAGCATCCAATTGATGGGGGGTGCCCTGCTTCACAGGCCTTTGTCCCAATTCGCTGGATTTCCTGATCGACAAGAGGCATCCGTTCGGGACTCAGAATGTTGTGCCTTCCTTCCTGCTTATCTAGAGTTAACTGTTATGCAAGCCTGGCCTCCAATGCTCATCTTTGTATTATGGAAATTCCCAGAGACCCCAGCTGAAATCAGGGCCCCGTTGTGCAAGGTGCACAGTAAAAGTCTCTCTACCCCGGAGACCTGACAATCTAAATAAAGAGGCTTTCCCCCACCCCTGAACTGAGTTGAGATGAAATCGCACTAGAGGAAGCCAGTGGCAATGACATTCTGCACCGGCTTGTGCTCCTGCAGCATCAGCCAGCAGAGGCCCTCCTCCAAACGGGATAGGGTGGCCAGGTGCCCGGTTTTTGACTGGAAAGTTCGGTCGAAAAGGGGATCTGACAGTGTCCGATCATATCTACTGACCGGGCACCTGAAGTCCAGTTACTGCAGGCAGGGAAAGTGGAGAGGCACCGAGTCATCAACCGCGCCCGCCCCTACTTAGCCGGGGCCGCCTCCTACCTGCATCAGGTGGCTGCAGCTCCCAGCCCCGGCTCATCAGGCGAGCCCCTCCCAACCTGGGCAGAGGTGGGGGAGAGAGGGAAAGAGCAGCCAGTGATGGGGGGAGGGGGAAAGAGGAGCAACCGGGGGCAGGGCCTCAGGGAAAGGGCAGGAGCAGGGCCTTGAGGGAAGAGGTGGGGGAGGGGCGAGGCCTGCAGGGAAGGGGCGAGGCGAGGGCGGGGTCTCAGGGGGAAGGGGCAGGAGCAGGGCCTTGAGGGAAGAGGCGGGGGAGGGGCGAGGCCTGCAGGGAAGGGGCGAGGCGAGGGCGGGGTCTCAGGGGGAAGGGCAGGAGCAGGGCCTTGAGGGAAGAGGTGGGGAGGGGCGCGGCCTGCTGGGAAGGGGCAAGGCGAGGGCGGGGTCTCAGGGGGAAGGGGCAGGAGCAGGGCCTTGAGGGAAGAGGTGGGGGAGGGGCGAGGCCTGCAGGGAAGGGGCGGGGCGAGGGCGGGGTCTCAGGGGGAAGGGGCAGGGAAGGGGAGGGTCCAGCACTTACAAAGTTGGCAGCCCTAGACTCCAAAGGGGTCTGAAAGGGGGGTTGCTAACGGGAGTTTGTTATGCTGAGCCAGTCCGTGGCACAGGAAGATGACCCAAGAGCTGCTCTCAGGCTCCCAGTGGGTCCCATGCGTTGAGTGCCGTGGAAATCACACGCAGGTGTCCTAATGCTGCCTAAGGCTCGCTGCCCTGCCGCTGGTTCCCAGGGAACAGCCTGCATTCCGCTGAGGCCCTGCCGTGGGAATGTGGAGGAGGCGGCTCGCTCCACCTTGCGCACCCCAAGCTGAGCCCAGACACAAACGCAGCCCTTGCATAGCTGGGCCTCAAGCATATTCCCTGACGGTGCATCCCCTTTTTCCATGGCAAGCTTGTAGCCTTAAGGAAAACAACCATGCCCCCCCACACCCAGCACAGCCAGACACACCTAGGCCCTGAGCCCCAAAGGGATTTAGGGGTCGTCTTACTCCCATTGGTGTCCATGAGCGTTAGGGGAGGCGCTAGTGATTATGCACAAGCATAGGGCAGACCTTCCGGATCCTGCCACATCTGTGAGTGGGGAGCGCGCTAGGTAACAGCCAGCCAATAGGCAACAGCAAATGGTGCGGGTGAGCGTTTTCCCCCTTGTCTTTTTCATCTCCGTTCCTTTAAAGCGTCTGACCCTGCACCACAATCCAGCCTGATGCATCGCTCCAGCCACTTAACTCAGCTGCTTTCCTGCGGCACAGCATCGCCTATTGTCTAGGAGGCCGGAGCAGCAGCTGTGTTGAAGGCCACAACAGCAAAAAAGGCTTTAAACAGTAGGTGCAGTACGAGGTGCCAGCCCAGAGGGGAGCTAGTGAAACCCACTGTTCAGTGTGTATTACAGGTAGGGTGACCAGATGTCCTGATTTTATAGGGACAGTCCCGATTTTGGGGGCTTTTTCCTATATAGGCTCATATTATCCCCCCACCCCCTGTCCCGATGTTTTACACTTGCTGTCTGGTCACCCTAATTACAGGGCCTCTCTGTGCCTGCTCCACAGAGGCTGTGAGGCTGTTACAACACTCTACACCCCCAGTGTATTAGCATAAACTGCTCTAGCGCATGCATTTGCCTCTAGGGGTTCCCTGTTCAAACCCTGCCGTTCCCATCATGTTACCCATAGGAGAACCCTCTACTCCCTAAACATGGAGTACAGGAAGGGGAGACGCTCAAGCCATGCCCAGCATAGAGGAGAAATTCAGCCTCCACTAACACACAGGGGGTGGCAAAGGAGGGTGGCCTGCTAGCCAGCCCCACAGATATGTGTTTTTTTAATCATTAGGCTACTGGCCAATTCTAAATTGTTGAACAGCTTTAACACTTGGCTAAGGATGCCACCTGGCTAGTTTTTCTACTGGCTTGTCAGTTACTAGTTGCAATGTGCCAGGTTGGTTTTTTGGTTTTTTTTCCCACTTATAACTTACAAGCAACTTGCAAGAGGCAGGCAAGTCACATGGCTGCTGGAAGCATCATAGAATCAGAGAATCTCAGGGCTGGAAGGGACCTCAGGAGGTATCTAGTCCAACCCCCTGCTCAAAGCAGGACCAACCCCAACTAAATCATCCCAGCAGGGCCTTAAAAATCTCTAAGGAAGGAGATTCCACCACCTCCCTAGGGAACCCATTCCAGTGCTTCACCACCCTCCTAGTGAAATAGTGTTTCCTAATATCCAACCTAAACCTCCCCCACTGCAACTTGAGACCATTGCTCCTTGTTCTGTCATCTGCCACCACTGAGAACAGTCTAGATCCATCCTCTTTGGAACCCCCCTTCAGGTAGTTGAAGGCTGCTATCAAATCCCCCCTCATTCTTCTCTTCTGCAGATTAAACAAGCCCCATTCCCTCAGCCTCTCCTCGTAAGTCATCCCGCTCCACATGCCAGGCCCTCAACAGTGGCCTAGGTTCCTGCTCCTCTCAGCACCTAGGACGGGGAAGTGGGACAGACAGACGGAGGCTTTCCAACAGGGACATGTAGGGAGCAGAAATGGGGAGTGGGGGAGACAGGGACTCCTGGGGGAGACAGGAGGGGGCTCCCTCCAGGGCTGAGGCTCCTGGGAGGGAATGGGTTAGGGGCTTATGGGTCGGGGGGGGTCAGGCTGATAAGGGGATGCTTGAAGAAGAGAGTCAGGCTGGGGGTGGGCAGAGGCAGGTTTTTCCTTGAATCCGGGAGGTGGCAAGCCAGGAACTGGCCACTCCCTGTACCTCAGGCTGGGAACAGGCAGGGGCAGGCAATGGACACTGGGAAGGGCACAGAGCCTACAGCGCCTGAGTGATGAGCCTGGGCAGCAGGCGTGAAGGGGGCGTATTAGCCCTCTGCTGGTATGTCCGGGGGGGTTACAAAATGAGCTGGGCCTTTAAGAGCAGCACGGGCCGAGGCGCCCCCTGTGCCCAGGTTTCATGATGGACGCAGCCTGGGAAGGGTCACAGGACTGAGGATGAGGTGACTGAGCACAGATGGCTGGGAGACCCTTTTAGTTAGACTCTGCCCTTGGCCAGAGGGCCAAAGCTTCCAACCTGGCCTCTCAGGCTGGAGAAACGCCAGCCCACCCAGAGGGAAACTGAGGCACGACAGCATCAAAAAGGGTCATCTGCACCCTCCACTGGGCGGGGGAGCTGGTATGTTTTGGAGCTGGCAGGGAGGACTCTGGAACAGGGAGGGAAGTGGTGCTACCCCCTGAGAAAATGGCAGATGGAGACTGAGCCTGCCTGAACCTGGCTCTCTGCTTAGTCAGATAGGATGAGTGCAAGGGGGTTAAACAAACACCCAGGCTCCACTCCAGGCCCAGTCAGAGGCTACAGCAGAGACTGTCTCTTTGAGAAACAAGAGGTGGCTTAGCTCGCTCCAAGTTCAAACCCCGCAGTGTATTGCCAGCCCCAGGAGGGAGGCCCTCAGCAATCACAATATTTAAAAAATAAGAACTGTTGGGTGCTTTGTGGCGTCCGGTGTTTGAGCCTCCAGGGGTCACAGTTTCAAGCTTTTCTGAGAGACGCCTACATTTAATGGCAGAAGGGGTGGTGGGGGGGGTCCTCCTGATCATGTGACCACAGAACCTCACCCACTCACTCCTGGAGTAGACCCATAATCTCTGGCTGAGCTACTGTTTACAGTCTTCAAGTTACAGAGACTCCACCATTTACTCTAGATCAAACCAGAAAGTGCCCTGTGCCCCATACTGCAGAGGAAGGAGAAACCTGCTCCCTCCCCCTCACCAAGATCTCTGCCAGTCTGACATGGGGGAGAATTACTTCCTGGGCATCAGTTAGACCCTGAGCACGTGGGCAGGGCCCACCAGCCAGACCCCTGGGAAAGAATTCTCTGAAGTTACTCAGCGCCCTCCCCATCTAGTGTCCCATCACCAGCTGTTGGGGATATTGGCTAATATTTGCATAGGCCGTTGTAGGGTGTCTCCTCATAAACGTATCAAGCTCAGTCTTAAAACAAGATAGGTTTCTTTGCCCCTCACTTCTCGCCTTGGGCGGGGGGGCTGTGTCTGTGCAACGGTGAGGGCTTACTATTGTTTTAAATGAGAACTCGTCCTTCCATAACAGCATGACTCCAGGAGCTGGGACTTGAAGAAAAACACCAAATAGTACCAGACTTGCAACCCATTCTGTCACGTCCAGGGTCAGGTCCAGCAAGCCTGTGGCCAACTCTGTCTTCTCTGCAGCCACTTGCTTCACGATAACCACAGTAGATCTCAAAGCGGTCTGAAGAAAGGGTGTGTGTGGGGTGGGTGGCTTTGGTAACATGGAGCTGGAACAGTTCAAGGGCTGGAAGTTTGAACTGGATACATTCAGACGAAATAATGCACACATTTTTAACAGTGAGTAATTAACTATTGGAACAAGTTGCTGAGGGTGGGGGGTGGATTCTCCATCACTGACAATTTTTAAACCCTGCGTGGATGTTTTTCTAAAAGCTCTGCCCTAGGAATTATTGCAGGGCAGTTCTCTGGCCTGTGTTGCACAGCAGGTCAGATTATATGCTCACACTGGTCCCATCTGGCCTTGGAATCTATTTGCTTAAAGTGGGCCCCTCAGCAACTTGGCTCTATGCTCATTTTATTCCTTTTACTGGGTCTGCAGCCACCCCACTCCTTAAATACGGGCAGTGCTAGAACCCAGGTTCTCCTGCACCAAATGCACAGGCCTCGCAGAAGAGCTGGACTCAGCAAGCCGGTTGCTGTGAATCACAATAACTCTACTGAGCCTGCTAACGTGGGAACAATGCTACATAAACACGTGACAATAGGTGGCACACATCATATTAACCGTATGTGTGTGTGTACATGCTATATACATATCGCTTTTGTAGAGCACGCTCCTAACGGCATCTATTACTTGGGTTCAAGGGGACTCTCCTTCAGCTATTAGCAGTATAGGCCTATGACCCACAATTGAACAGTTCTGATTCTATCCAATAGAGGGCAGTGCACATGTAAACACTTGCCAATTCCTTACACTCCTTTGAAGTCACGACTCCCATTTTGTCCTGTTGATGGCTTTTTTTTTCTGGATAGTGTATAGAGGCCCAAATCCAGTATCAGGCCCCATTGTGTTAGTGCTCTACAGACGGTGATTAACAGGACACTCCCTGGCCCATAGAGCTCACAATCTTGGGTTGTGTCAAACCACAATAGGTGCACAGAATGGACATGCAAGAAAGTTATTGGGGAGCCGTAAAAACAAGCCTCTCTTTTTTGCACAATAAACGGTAATCTCAGCTCACCACCTGCCTAGCGACTGAAGGTTCCAAAACATTTGTGTTTTCACTTGCCGTAGAAATGCTCTGTGGTGAGTTTTTCCATTTCTATGCGCTCCATTTGCCTGGACACCAAAGAGATTAACACGTAATATTAGCTCCCAAAGTACCGTCGTCTGTCGTGGAAAATTGAGCTGTGCTGTAGCCAGCCAACCTTTGTGAAATTAAAAAAAAATAAACCCCAAACTATGTCTGTTTGGAAACGCGATCCCT
Organism: Mauremys reevesii; assembly: GCF_016161935.1. Classification (NCBI taxonomy): domain Eukaryota; kingdom Metazoa; phylum Chordata; order Testudines; family Geoemydidae; genus Mauremys; species Mauremys reevesii. The sequence continues at coordinate 5,888,720 of NC_052624.1, read as the reverse complement.
TGGAAAAGTAGATGGGGTTGTGCTTGCCAAGTGCAAACAGCTGTCTTTTATATCTACTACCATATAAATTCTTTGTAGGAGAAGCCCTGGATGGAGCAATGATGGGTTATTTATCTGAAGCAGCAGGTGTATCCCAAATTATTTTACGAATGGCATGTAATGGATCATTCATCAGCTTCTAAAATGCAGCTACCTATGGAGTGGAACATGACAGTAATTCTCCGCCAATAACGCTATTCAACACATCTATTTTAGGCATTTATATGGGCCCCATCACCACTGTGTCTGAGCATCTTACACTCATGAATGTATTTATGAGGTAGGGAAATGCTGTCACCCCCAGTTTATATGTGGCGAACGGAGGCACAGAGAAACTGAGGCCCAGATCCCCAAAGGCATTTAGGTGCCTAACTCCCATAGGAGTATTCCTTTGAGAATCTGGACCTCAGAGGATATATAAAAGACCCACTGTATGGCCATGGCTGGTCTGGGTCAGCTGACTCAGGCGGCAGGACTAAAACGTACAGTGTAGATGTTTACAACTGGACTCTAAAACCTCATGGGTGGGGTGGGGGGTCCTCAGAGCCCAGGCTCCTGCCTGAGTGCAAATGTCTGCACTGCAATTTTTAGCCCCCACAGCCCAAGCTCCAGTCAACCGAGCTGGGCTCTGAGACTCAGCGTCATAGGGGTTTTCTTTTATTGAAGTGTAGACATACCTTAAGTGACGTGCCTGGGTCACACAAGAAGCCTGTAGCAGAGCAGAGTCAACCCCGGTTCTCAGAGGTTCTACGCTAGTGCCCTAACCACTGTGTGACAGGCTGGGTTACAGAAACTCCCTCAAGACTGTCACTAGATGTGCTGGGATACCACTGAGAACAAACCCTCCTGCCAGGAAAGGCTTCCCTCCACTCCCGTCTACCTGCGCTAGACACACCAGTCGGCTCCAGCACAGGCCACACCCCTCGGCAGTTCACAAAAACTAAGATTCACTTAGCCCAGGGGCTTCTCAGTTAACAGGGACTTTCCCAGCACCCAGTAGTCAGTCTTTCTGGGAGCCTAAACCCCAAAGCTTATACAGGGTAAACTCATAGATTGTCCACCCTCTATAACACTGACAGAGAGAGATGCACAGCTGTTTGCTCCCCCAGGTATTAATCACTTACTCTGGGTTAATTAAAAACAAAAGTGATTTTATTAAGTATAAAAAGTAGGATTTAAGTGGTTCTAAGTAATAACAGCCAGAACAAAGTAAGTTACCAAGCCACATAAAACAAAACATGCAAGTCTAAGCCTAATACATTAAGAAACTGATTACAGATGAAATCTCACCCTCAGAGATGGTCCATTAAGCTTCTTTCACAGACTGGACTCCCTCCTAGTTGAGGCTCAATCCTTTTCAGACCAACATTGTAGTTTATGGCCTGGGTCCGGCAACTACTCACACCCCAGTAGTTACTGTCCTTTGTTCCAGTTTCTTTCAGGCATCTCTTTGGGGCAGAGAGGCCATCTCTTGAGCTAGCTGAAGATAAAATGGAGAGGCTTCCAGGGCCTTTTATATTTTCTCTCTTGTGGGTGGAAACCCCTTTGTTCTTCTGTGCAAAATCACGGCAACAAGATGGAGTTTGTAGCCACCTGGGAAAGTCACATGTCCATGAATGATTCAGCTTTTTACAGGTAGAGCAGCCATTGCTCACATGCAACCTTGGACGTTCCCAGGAAGGCTCCTCATATGTGGATTGAAGTCTCCCCAGGTCCATTGTCAGTTACGTTTTTCTTGATTGGGCACTTAATCTGAAGAGTCCCTTCACAATAAGCTGGCCAAATGCTTCCCTGGTGTTACTTAGAATTAAACACATTAAGATACAAGTACACTGCCAATATTCATAACTTTAAATATAAAAATGATACATGCATACAAATAGGATGAATAAATTCAGTAGATCATAACCTTTGCAAAGACATGTTACGTGGCATATCTAGCATAAAACATATTCCAGTTATGTCATGTTTACACTCATAAGCATATTTCTATAAAGCATTATGGAGTGTAGTGTCACGCACTGAACCATCCTTCCTCTTAAGGGATCATTTTAGAAAGCATGAAGAATAACTTCCCTAGTGCAACTGCAACCAACTTCTTCAATTAAACTGGCTTACACAGTCATAGGCAGGAAGCAAGGAAGGGATTGGTTCATAAACCCTTTGCTACATGCCAAAAACAAATAAATATTGGCTTGCGAGGAAGAGTGTGGCCGGCTAGTCTAATGACAGCCAGGATTTCACAGGTTGTCTGGAGGGAGATGTCCACAGCCATTGGGAAAGAACCAGTCATTACTCCAGGCTAACCAATGAAATGCAACCCAACAGCAGACAGCAAGCAAGTATTATCGATGGGAGAAGAGTGGCTCCCAGGGTAGGATGCCAGCTAGGACATGTGTCAATTCCCTGTTTTGAGGCGGATGCCCTGTATGCCTGAGGTCTACTCTATAAAGCTACATCAGTCCAGGCTGTGATTAAGGCAAAAGGCCCTAGTGTAGGCACGGCTATACCGCTAGTGCTTATTTCACTCAGGGGTGCTGGAATAAAGCTACACTGACACAGCCCAGCGAGTGTTTTGCCAGAACAGTAAACCAGCAAAGTGCTCCTTGTGGAGACCTGGCTTGGCCTCTGCGAGCTTCTGCAAAATGGGGATAATAGTACTTTCCTATCTCACGGAAGGATTGTGAGGCTAAACACTAAATCTTCTGAGGTGTTCAGGTAATATGGGCACGGGAGCCATTTAAGTACCTGCAATATCTAGATACACCATACATGGAATCACAGTGACCTCTTTACACAGGCGGCAACTGCCGCCACAAACGGGTTTCCACACAGCTTGTGTGCCAACCACCTCTGTCTTGTTTACCATGGACCACACCCTGCCTGAACTCCATACACTACACAGAGACACCTAGTGGCTTAATAATGTACTGCAAGTAAACATATAATTACAAAAAAGTTACCCAAACACTTATATTTTTGGTATGGTGAATGTCATAGAAATGTTGGGCTGGAAGGGACCTCGAGAAGTCATCCTGCATGGAGGCAGGATGAATTAAACCTAGACCATCCCTGACAGGTGTTTGTCCAACCTATCTCTTTCCTGCAAATCACAGAATAAACAGCTCTGAAGAGTCTAGTAACAAACTTACAAGAGTAAACAGCATAAGGACAGTTACACTAGGCGAGTCAGAGGGGCTTCTTTGAGCTATGGAAAAAGGCAGGAAGCCAGCAGGATACTGGCAGGCTAGTTTTCAGAAAGCGTGCTTCAGAAGACAAAGCTTTTGACTTACTAGTGGTGAGATTGTCACTTCCCTGCCCCATGCCTCAGTTTCCCCATCTAGAAAATGGACATAACCACACTCACTCCCTGGCTAGGCATTGTGAGGATAAGGTTGTGAGATGCTCTGCTGGGAAGACGGCCTTCTAAGTAGACCGCTGGCTTTACCTAAGGTAAGGCAAAGACGGAAACTAGTCATGCAAGAGGGTCTATTAACACGTTGACTGAGGGCTACATTGTGTCGTAAGACACTTCCCTGCGCAAGCGTTGGTGTGGTAGCTGCTGTGAGACTCATTCACTCACACACACTTCTTCTCCTACTTCCTCCTGGCTCCCACAGGGTGGGGGTAATTTCCCACTAGCCGATATCAGCCACAAATGACAGTACCCCATTGGACAGGCTCAGACACTTGGTCCAATGAGTGGAGGAGAAGCCAAGGCCCCGCCCATGCCCTGCCCACCTGTACTGGGAGGAAGTAGTTGAGTAACTCCACTTACTCCTGTGCATCCGGACCCAACAACTTTTCCCTGCCCCTCACCCTTTATATTTAGCTGGCCCCTCCTCTCTCCTGAGGGACTGACCAATCACGAATCAGTGGGTGGGCTCCTTCAGAGGCCCCCCCTCCTCGCTGGAGGTCAAATAGTCCAACCACAAGGTAGGGTTAGCCAGTTTGGAGGTGTATGGGGAGGCCTGTAGGGGCATATAGTCCAAGCCACCACCCAGCCCGTCCTGACTTTTCAGCAGCCACCTGGCAATAAACACAGCAAGAAGTAAGGAAAAGATGGTGAGTGGAAAGCGCAGCTGGGGACGGAGATAAGGGAGAGCAGGCGTTACATCACACGGGACATCTCCAGCCCAGAGGAGGCCTGGAAATGTTTCCTCAATGGAGCTGAGATCAGAGAAGGGAGAGAACACCCCAGCGGGGCACAAGATGGAATAACTCAGCCTAAGAAATGTGTCATCGGGAGCATGAGGCATCATCTATTAACACGAGGCTCGGCCGGCCAACCAACCGTTTAAATCAAACGCAACGGGGCCAGAGCCTCAGCAGTGTAAGTCAGCGTAGCGCCAGTGCAGTCGATGCAGCTGATTTATGCCAGCTGGGGCACTGGGGCCAAGTGCATCAAGCCTGGGGACACGGTTGATTTATTAAGGAGCAAGGACAGAGCTTCGGCTGGCGTAAACAGGGAGCTGCTCCACCGAGTCAATGGAATTGCTCCCATTTACACAAGCTGAGGATCTGGTTCGTATGGGTGTGTCATAGATGTTAGCCATCATGGGGGAAGGGAGAAGGCAGAGAAAGAACATCCTAGCAGTCCGTGACAGCGTTTAAAGCTTTGCTGGCCTCTGACAATAGCCCTTAAATGCTATAAAGTGAGAAAGCGGGGAAGACCCTGTTCACTGCCCACCCATCTCCTGGCTTGCAGCTGAGAGGAAGAATGGTCCAGTGGTTAGAGCGCTAGCCTGCGCTATAGGAGACCCGGCTTCCATTCCTGCTCTGCCACCGACATCCTGTGTGACCCTGGACCAGTCCCTTAGCCTCTCCATGTCCCCACCTGTACCGTGGGGACCATAGCACTGCCCAGCCTCGGGGAGGATAAGGATGGGAGGTGTTCAGGCACTGGGATGACAGGGGCCAGATCAATATCATTGGTAGCTTAGAGGCCCCCTCAGTCTGGCGTCTTCCCCCTGTTCTGCTGTAGTCAGCAGCATCCTCACTGAAAAGCCCCTGTGCTTCCCAAGGAGTGAGACTATGATGTCCTGGAAACTCCCCTCCAGATTCCTACCTGAGGGCTGCTCCTCCACAGACTTGTGTCCTGTGTTGTCACTACACCTCTGTGGAGTAGTTGGTGCCATTCTGAGCTGGTCACCCTTTACACCCACGTGCACAGGGGTACCTGACAGTGCAATGTGCAAGTGTAACATGCCACCCTGGCACCAGGGGATAACAGCCTGCTGCTGCTGTGGGGTAGTGGGGTCATTCTTTTAGCGCACTTGATCTGTGCTGCATTGTTGAAGGTCCCAGGTTCAAACCCTTCCAATGACCCCTATGGGGGAGTCAATTGTTACTCAAGCTATGGAGAATCAAGCTCCAGGACTTCAGAATGATGGGAAAAATCAAACGCTGGTTTTACACTGAGCCCAGTGCATCCTGGGACAGGACCCTGGGAGTTTAGTCAGTGTGAGCCAGGCAGGGCTATTTTACACTAATCCAGAGAATGTAAAATCAAGCATGGACAGGATGTCACTGACCATAGGTGGGAGGATTCCAGAGGCACGAAACCTCAGTGCTCCATTGCCAGTCTTGTTCACTAGCAACGTGTGAGCAAACTTGGGCCCAGCTTGAAGGGATCTTGGCATGATTCATGGCTGTCCAGGTGAATTTTGGTGGCTTCTGCTACCCATGGAGGTTCATGTGAACCCAACACCTCAGAGCGAAACTCAGGATGAGGGGAAAGGAGCATGCAGACGCATCTGAACCAAATCCAAAGGAAGGCGAAACCTCCAACCATTGCCCCAGTGGGGTGGGGGACCCAGGGAAGGCTTTGTTTTCATAAACCCATTTGAAACATTCCAGATGTGTAGAGGAGTTTTTGCAGAAACCTGAGCCCTCTTTTCCAAAGATCCTGGACTCTTTTGTCAAGGGAAAAGACTTAGAATGCAATGAAAACATGTTTTCCCAACTATGCAGATTAGGATTGCCTGGCTTCCTGCCATGAGATAGAAGTTCACCCCCGCCCCAATAAATAAATAAAAAGTAACTAAATCAACATTAGATTGGCTGCATCTCCCAGGACTAGGTCTGCGGCGATGTTCTTGGGTTTCAGATCCCTCTAACCGGAGGGCGCCCCCTGGAGTATCTCTTGCTGTCCTTAAACACTCAGTGTTCCCAGCTCCCCCACATTTAGTGGGTGCCTCACAACATTTGGCTTTTTTTCCCAAGGCCTCGATTCCTGCAATGTTGTGATTGGGAGCAAATCCCAGCCGTCGCTGAAAACCAATAGTATATGTCTAACCCTCAGGGCTGCAGAGAAAAGCTGGAAAAAGTGACCTACATAATCATCATCGGCGAGCCCTCGATTCGAGGATGATCTCTCCCACAGATTTACATATGGGTCCTGAGATGACTCAGAAGTCCGAACCAGGAACCACAGAGCCGCCTGCTGTAGGTACAGACATTTCCTGATGGGTCAGCTGCCTGCTGGGAGAACGTTCTTTCTTTTCCTTCCTTCTCTCTCTCTTTTCACTTCGAAGGCAAGGTGCTGCTCCTCGAAACGGACCACTGCCTGATGGAGGATGTGGCGCCATTGGGGTTGGTTGGTGGGTTGCTCCTCCCAGTTTGTGGTGTCCACATCAAACCTGATGGGAAATATAAAGATCCCCAAATGTATTTATTATTAATTAATTTATTATTATTATTATTATTATTATTATTTGAATCTCATGGTTTTAGGAGGTGGGGGCTGACTTGTGATTTTTGAACCCTTGGGGCTGTCAACACCAAACAAGTGCTCTTGTCTCTTCGGGCTTCCAAGGTTTCAACCTGTGCTTCCAGGATACTACCTGTGTGTGTCTCCAGGGACCCATATCATTCTCCGTTTAGGTAGCTGGGGCTCTGGATGCAGAGGCAGATCAGGGAAATGCAGACCGCAGCAGGCTCTGGGCACTGGGTCATGTGATATTTGAGCAAAGAGAGATTTTTGTTAAAGACAAGTTCTTGTTACCCTTTGCATGAAAGCAGCATGTTATCTACCTCTCTGTACAGCTGACGGCCTCTGGACTCTAGAGGGCATCTTTGGTGCTCCTATTTGAAAATAGTCCAGGAGTGGGGAGAGGGAATTAGTGATATGAGGGGGGATTGTTGGTTTGAGCAGGGGAAGGAAACCAAGTGGAGCACGTGACAGCGTTAGGGGCAAGGGCCCTGGGTCCTCGGAGCAGGGTGGTGTATGAGAGAACTGCATAACTGTTGTGTCTCTTGCCACCATCACGTGGCGTTGTTACACCATTACAGATATGGGCTCTACCATGCTTCAGTGGGGCTGGAAATAGTTTTGTGCTATCCATGCTCACAGCTACACCCTTTCCAACACCCGCCAAGGGCGAGCAAAGGAGACCACATTGCTGACAATGTCTGTCAGCAAGGAGTCCCTTTCCTAGCATAGATGGATCCAAAGTTTCCTGAGCCCCTAATTCCTTGGGACCTTGTTGCTTGGCCGGGCCATCTTTGGACTTCCCCACTTGATCCCTTAGTACTCTTAGAGGCATCTGAAGAAGTGGGTTTTCTACCCATGAAAGCTTATGCCCAAATAAATCTGTTAGTCTTTAAGGCACCACCGGACTCCTCGTTGTTTTTGTGGATACAGACTAACACGGCTACCCCCTGATACTTAGTAGTACCTAGCACGTCTCATCTTTCGATCCCAAAGCACTTTACAAACAAGGTCAGCACTGTTCTCTGGCCGTTATAGATGGAAGTGGATTGCCCAGACTCATCCAGCAGCCAAGCTCAGACTCGAACGCAGGTCTCCTGAGTAGATAGCCAGGGCGATAGCCACAAGGCTAGACTGCCTGCTACCTGCTAGAGCACAATCCTGACCTGAGGTGCACCCCTAAGGATGAGACAGGAGTTCAGTCCCCATGACCTATTCAGTCTTTGGCTTCTCTGCTGGTGCTGCTGACAAAGGTGTCTTGTTGTTATTATGACAGCACCTAAAGATCTGAGTCAGGGATCAAGCCACCCCCCTCCCCATTGTACTAGAGATTGTGCAACGCGTTACCCTGCCCCCGTGAGACCACTGTCATGGAGGGTGTGGAGTCGGTCAGTCATGGATATTTCATGGCAAGAGAAATGGATAAATCCACGTACCTCTGTGATCTTGCTTTAAAATCTGCACACAATGGAGACTCCACCACATTGCTAGGTGCTGTACATTTTTCCCATGGTTAGTTACTTTAACTGTTAAAAATATGCACATTAGTTCTGTATGAATGTGTTTAGCTTCAGCTTCCAATCTTTGGATCTGGCCATGCCTTTTTCTGCTAGACTATAGGGCCACCTGCTATCAGAAATCTCTTCCCCATGTCGGTACTTGCTGATTGTGATCAAATCGCCTCGTAATCATTGTCGAGATATGTTTATGAAAGATTGTGATTTGGAGACGCTCCCACATCAGGGACTGTGTTGTGAGGGTGGGAATTTGGAGGTGGCCTGGAGGCGGGGGTTGGGAACACCGCCTGGCTGTGTGCAGCTGTGTGCAGCAGGTCACCAGAGATGCTCTCCAGTTTGTTTTAGTAAAGCTTTGTTCCTTTCTCACTCACTAGTTTATATTTCATGAGCCCCACGATGGTTACAATCAGACCTTGGGCAAACGAAACAGACGGAGCTCAGTCTCTGGTGTTGGCCAAGATGGTGGCCCATCATATTAGCTTGACGGCCTTGAGGGTTAGAAGAAACCCGCCAGCGTCCTGTACAGAATTGCCCCGTGCAGGATGGAGAGGGCTATTGCTGGAAGCATGGTGCCAGATTCAATGGACTAATCCACCCAGGACAAATTCTACGTTCCTTCCAGGCAGTGCTCCTAATGCTGCTAGGTTCTTCCCACGCTCCCCCGTCCCTCCTCTTCGCTCTCAGTGATACCACCCAGCATCTGCACATGAAGATGGGGCAAGCAAAACTGCCTCCGCTTTAACTCCTCCCACTCCCCAGCCAGCCTTAAAGGGACAGTGCGGTCAAATCCAATAAGACCCTACCAGCATCTTCTTCGCATTCATCACAATTGAAACAAAACCAGCCAACTGAGGTTCACAATTTGCATCCCCATCTTCCCTGGGCCCAGCAGCCCCTTTCTCCCTCCTCCTCCCAAATTGCTGGGCATAAGGGGCCAGTGCTGAGGGTTTTCTGCAGCTCTCACACGTTATCTTAGATATCGGGGTGGTGGGGGGTCTGTGCCATTGAAAGCCAGGGATGTGTTTGCAGCTCGCCCAAACAAACCCAAACTGATCGCATATGCTGCTTGCAGGTCTCCGTTCTCAATAGTTCCTTTCTCTCCCAGGCCTTCGGCTGGTTAGGGTTGAAGCTGAGGATAGGCTTGAGGCTTTGGGAAGAGCAGATGAATTCAAATTATGTGTTGTAAACAGGCAGCGGAGGCTGGAGAACCCACCTCCCTGCAGGAACCCGAGGAAATAAAATAACCCAAAGGACAAGCTCTGCTCGCCCTGCTCCCCAAACTTGTTTTCTCGGTTGACTCTGGCCGCGTTGTAAAACGCAGACGTTTATTTTACAAGCTGTGGTTTCCCGGACTGAATCCTCCCCGGTGGCTCAGGGACGTGTAGCCAACTGTCCCAGCAGAGCCGAAGAGACGCTGGGCTCGGTCAGCACAGCTACGTGCAGGTACTCAGGCACTCTGTGCCGCACGCATGCCCTGCTAGCATCCCCCAAACCCAGGCACACGCCGACCCGGACACGTGGCGTGAAACACACGGCTCCACACAGATCCCCACGCGCAGAGCCGGACCTGCAGGCTCCCACGCGGGCTCGCACGTCGTGCCACTCAATCACACACAGTGATGTACACACACAGGGACTGATTCTTCCTCGTGCCACACCTTGTGTCGTGGATTTTTACCACAGACTCATAGACTTTAAGGTCAGGAGGGACCATTATGATCGTCTAGTCCGACTTCCTGCACAATGCAGGCCACAGAATCTCACCCACCCACTCCTGTATCAACTCCCTGACCTATGTCTGAGCAACTGAAGTCCTCAAATCGTGGTTTAAAGACTGGCAAAGTGGGTGCAAAAACCCTACCACGTGATGGGGAAGCCTTTTAAACCCACCGTGTGCTCACCGGACACGGGTGGAAAGGGCGGCACTAGAGGGATATGGCCGGTCAGGCCCATGGCCTCGCGGGTGCATATTCCCATTGGCAGCAGCTCTGTGGCCGAAGGCGTCTCGGGTCAGACGGGCCAAATCGGGAGCCGCTTTTGGAAACGTTGGGACTGGGAGCCCCGGTAGCACCGCTGGCCCTGGCATGTGCAGGCCATTGATTTCAAGGGAGTTCGGCCAGCAAAGCCCATGAACAAAGCAGGCCTGATTCCCCTGCCCCAACCCGCCCCCCCCCCGCCCCCTCCCCCCCCACTGGCTACCTGGCACCTTGTGCTGTCATTCACACCACTGCAAAACGCTACCAGATCAGAGCGGTCCAGTCGCACCGAGGGGAGTGTTTTACAGCCACTTGAGGCTCGCCTCATGAACGGGCGACTGTGGTCAACCCCCCCCATACACACACACACAGACTGCCCAAGGCCCCTTTAACTCCTAAGCGCTGAGCCCGGAGCCGAGGAAGGGCAGTGCTAGGGGCACCTGCCATACGCCAGGCTCCATCTACTAGTCCCGGCTGGGCTGGGAAGGGACGGGGCTTCCTCTTCCCCTGCAGGGGCCGCTCCTGGGGCCGGGGGAGACCTCCTCTGGGAACCTACCCCGGCAGCAGGACGCTCCATCCCCCCCACCACATCCTGCCCCCATCGCTCCCAAGCTACAGGGAAGTGGCCTCTGTACAGGGAGCTCCCCTCCCCCCCCCATTTGCCCAGGGTGCCATTTTCCCTAAGGCCAACCCCATGCCCAGCTATAAGCAATGAAGTGAAGTGCAGCTCAGTGGCACATCAGGGCTCTTGATCATGGCTGTGTACAAGGAAGGCATTAGCAGAGAAGGAAGACTCCTCGCCCCCCCTCCCACACACACACACTGCTGCTGAAAGAAGGGTGGGAGCTCGGCAGGCTGTTCCATCCCTGAAGCCCCACAGATGAGGATCAGGAGGCGCTATAGGGCTGCTCCCCCAAAAGGGGCGGATGGTGGTGTAAAGGGGTCACCCCCTTGGGTCAGTAAATGAGGTGGAGTTGGAGGAGCCTATCTAGCCAGCGAGCTAGATATCTAGAGGGCTCCCCATCCCCCTGGTATCTGAGCGGAAGACTAATGAGTTGTCCTGTTGTGGTTACTGGCCACTGCAGGAAGCACTGGACAAAAGCGGGGAGAGTATAAGAAGCAATAACTTCCCGCGAGAAAACTAAACCCGCCCACCGGGATCAAACAATCCAAGTCCGGTGAGTAATTTATTAGTAGGGTTGGAAGGATTCGCTTTTTATCGGTAAATGTCAGTGAACGTCAATTTCACCATTCGCACACAGACTGCCCAACAAGCATTTCCCTCCTGATCACTGAAATTTACAGTTAGGCAGAGAAAAGGAAATGCTGCTTGAGAACTGATTGGAGTTGGACTGAAGGCTGTTTACTTTGTCTGGTCTGACCTGCGAGGCGGCCCATGTGCGTTTAACAGTGAGAAAGCGTTCGCTTTTTGAAATCAACATTTACTGGCATGAAATAGCCACTGTCTGACCCACCTCCATTGCCTGACGACCCCCCTCTATAATTTTCCATAACTGTGAACATTTAAATAGAAAAATACGCTTAAGGATAAACATCGATCTCATACGTCAAAATCATAACAAACCGATCGTCAAATTCTCCCAAGCTGAGTTATTAGCAGCAGCACAAGGCCCCAGCCTGGTCGTGGGCAGCATGTTGAAATCATGTTACTGCTCTGCGTATTTTTAGCCCTTGCTCTTTACTTTGGGAATCCCTTGCCTGAGAGCTGAATGTGCCTCTGTAACTCTGAGCTCGACGGTTACGGGAGGCACGAATGCCAGGCAGGCTGCCCTTTGCCCTTGGGCACGGCAGACGAAGCCGATGCAGCTAGAAGCGTGATGTACACGCCGGTAATAAGATTAGAGGGACTCCACCACTGGGATAATACACCGGTAACTTTATAGGGATGTCAGGCTGCAGCCAAATGGTTTGGGGGGTTTATTCCTGTCTATCCACTCTCCTAGCCTCTTCTTTCTAGGCAGCGTGATCTAGTGCAGGCGTGGCCAACCTGCGGCTCACGAGCTGCATGCAGCTCTTTTATAGTTAAAGTGAAGCTCACGGAGCCCCCCGAACTCCGCCCCCATTCTCCATCTACCAGACTGGGGAAGGGAGCTCGGGGCTTCTGCCCTCCAACAGGGTGGTGGCGCTAGGGGCTTCTGCACTGCAGGAAGGGGGATCTTGGGGCTTTAGCCCCCAAGGGGGCAGAAAGGTGCCAGGGCTTGGGGCTTCAGCCAGGTGCACCCCTCCAGAAGGCTTCCCCCGAGCCCTGGCAGGTGCTGACCCACGGGGATGAAGCCCCGAGCCCAGGCAGGCACCGCCCCTCAGAGCAGGTTGTGAGTGCTTTGCAGCTCTCGAACTTCTGAAGATGATCATCCGTGGGTTCTGAGGGTCAGTAAGTCTGGCCACCCCTGAGCTAGTGGATAAGGTACTGAACTGGGACTCAAGATAGCTAGGTTCTATTCCTATAACCAACTGTACAATCTTAGGGTAGGTCTATACTCACCGTCCGGGTCGACGCGGTGAGTTCGACTTCTCGGAGTTCGAACTATCACGTCTAATCAAGACGCGATAGTTCGAACTCCCCGCGCGCTCCGGTCAACTCTGGAACTCCACCATCGCGAACGGCGGTGGCGGAGTCGACCCTGGAGCTGCGGAGTTTGACCCCGCCACGTCTGGACGGGTAAGTCAGTCAAACTAGGGTACTTCGAGTTCAGCTACGCTATTCGCGTAGCTGAACTTGCGTACCCTAGTTCGACCCCACCCCTTAGTGTAGACCAGGCCTTAGGTAAGTCATCAGAATATTAGTCACATCCTTTCTCTGTTTCCCCTCCTATGCTTAGTCTGTCCTGACTGTTTAGATTGCAGGTTCTTTGGGTTAAAGACAGTCTGTTGTCATGTGTATGTACAGCATCTAGCACAGTGAGGCCTCAATCCATTTAGGTACTAATTTAAGACAAATAATGAACCCACAGAATTATAGAATATCAGGGTTGGAAGGGAACTCAGGAGGTATCTAGTCCAACCCCCTGCTCAAAGCAGGACCAACCCCAACAAAATCACCCCAGCCAGGGCTTTGTCAAGCCAGGCCTTAAAAGCCTCTAAGGAAGGAGATTCCACCACCTCCCTAGGTAACCCATTCCAGTGCTTCACCACCCTCCTAGGGAAATAGTGTTTCCTAATATCCAACCTAGACCTCCCCCACTACAACTTGAGACCATTACTCCTTGTTCTGTCATCTGCCACCACTGAGACCAGCCGCGCTCCATCCTCTTTGGAACCCCCCTTCAGGTAGTTGAAGGCTGCTATCAAATCCCCCCTCACTCTTCTCTTCTCCAGACTAAATAAGCCCCATTCCCTCGGCCTCTCCTCGTAAGTCATCCTGCTCCACATGCCAGGCCCTCAACAGTGGCTGAGGTTCCTGCTCCTCTCAGCACCTAGGACGGGGAAGTGGGACAGACCAACTGAGGCATTATTGGGGTTATTTTTCCCAATGTGCATTACTTTACATTTATCCACATTAAATTTCATTTGCCATTTTGTTGCCCAATCACTTAGTTTTCTGAGATCTTTTTGAAGATAGCCAGGCCCTGAGCCCCTGCATATAGGAGTTAAGGCCCAGGCCCACAAAGGTGTTTAGGATGCCATGGGGAGTTAGGTGCTTAAATACCATTGAGGATATGGTGCCCAACTCCCATTGGTTTTTCAGTGGGAGCTGGGCCCCTAACTGGCCTTTATGCCTTTGAAAGTCCCCATCTCAGTGAGGTGGCCCTGATCTTACCCCCTTGTAACAATGAGGAGTTTGCCCATTTGGGACCTTTCATTAGCTTATATCTGCCATCATTCCACAGTGAACAAAGCACCCTTGTCAATCCTGTCATGGACTCACAAGGTCCAGTCTAGGCCCCAGCCTGGCACAGTCCCTGGACCCCTTTAGTGGACCCCAAGGACCCACACAGTTCCACAGGGACAGGCCCATGGCCTCCATGACGCGACTCCTAGACTGGGCCTCCTGCACCAGCTATCCCTGTCTCTCTCCGTGGCTCCCTGCCGCGAATCCATCCCAGCCAGAGTCCTGCAGCGGGGTTGTACTGTCCTCCTTCAGGGCTCAGCGCTCTCGGGAAGTATTTATAGCAACGCCAGGCTGCCTCTCCAAACAAAGGACCTATCTATTAATCAGCAGGCTATGCAATCTGGAAGTCCTTAGGTTAGCACAGCCATAGTCCATCCTGGTCAAACTAGTGCCATGGTGACCCAACCAACTTGTGCATGATTCCATCTCCAGCTCCCTCTCTGGTCTCCCTCAGTTGTGGCTCCTGAGTTCCTCCAAAAACACCCCCTTTCTCCAGTCATCTGACACCTTGTTCTTCAGCTCCATTCCCAGTCCCACCCGCCAGGGTTTCCTGCTGTTTGGTGTTCATTGTTCAATCTTTGGAGGATCTCTTTGTCCTGCTGGACGCTCTGTTGATTTGGGTTAGTCTGAGCTCTTTAATGACAGTGTTAATTCCCCCCAGACAGCAAGGTGACACGCGCACGCCTTCTGTGCGCTTCCAGGGGCCATGTTGCACCCATTCCATAGCACTGCAATGTACAAAGGGAAACTGAGGCAGGCCTAGGCGTCATAAAAATATTACCGAAAATTCCCATGTTGTCACACTTCTGAAAGGCAGCGGGATGACTTTCGGCATCTCCCATTGCCAGCTCCCACCTCTGGTAATGATAGCAAGTGTGAAAAAATTGTCATCCCAGAGGGCAGAGAGGTTATAGTGAGCTACAGGTCACAGGAAGTTCTCTGCACCCCATGGGCTTGTAGAGAGTGAAGGGGGGCCCATTCTGCTCAGACTTACACCAGACCAGCATTGGCTTCAGGGGAGTTAATCCCAGAATCAGGCCCCACGTCTGATAGGCACAACTCTGAGTAGTGGACAGGAATTGGGGTAGTATCCCTTTAAATATTCTGTGAGCCTTCTCTAGTGTTAGGGCCTGATTGGCAGAGTCATGAGGTTCAAAGAGTGTGAAAGCCAGTTCTTCTGTTATTACACCTCTCCCGCTCTGGAATTCCCCCCAACCCCTCTCTGCTAGCCCCCTGGGCTGACAGACTAACCCCAAGGAAAGTGTCTGTCCCAGCAGATCCTGCATAAAGCAGCCCTGGCACTTGAAACCTGATAGAATAGCAGCCCCCAAACTGATCAGGAAACAGCCCTTAGCACTGCAGCTCAGCTCACACTGCAGTTAATTAAGTTGCTGGTGTTCTGTCCCCTCCCAGAATCCTCCTAGCCCAGGAGGAGATGGAATTTCCCTGAAATCCACCTGTGCTTGTTCTGAAAAGCTGCGGCTCTGGCAACACTCCATACCTCGCCTGTTAGCTGAGCAGCTCAAAGGTACTTGGGGTCTGGTCCCTGCTCTGACATCCACTCATCGCGTGACTCGAGGTAAGTTACCTCAGTGCCCTGTGCCTCAGTTTCCCCATCTAACAACACCTACTGCACACAGGATTTTATCCATCCCAAGGCCAGAAGAGACCATTGTGATCATTTAGTCTGGTCTCCTGTATAACACAGGCCAGAGAACTACCCCAAAATAATTCCTAGAGCAGAGCTTGTAGAAAAAACATCCAATCTTGAGTTAAAAATTGTCATTCATGCAGAATCCCCACAGCCCTTGGTAAATTATTCCAATGGTTAATTACTCTCACCATTAAAAATTTATACCTTATTTCCAGTCTGAATTTGTCCAGCTTTAACTCCCAGCCACTGGATGCTGTTAGACCTTTCTCCGCTAGACTGAAGAGCCCATTAGTACATTTTTGTTCCCCATGTAGAGACAATAGATTGTGGTCAAGTCACCCCTTAACCTCCTCTTTGTTAAACTAAGTAAGTTGAGCTTTCTGAATCTATCACTACAAGGTGTGTTTTCTACTCCTTTAATCATTCCCATGGCTCTTCTCTGCACCCTCTCCAGTTTATCAACATCCCTCTTGAGAAGCAGTTTTTAAAATCCTCCAGAGAAACCAGTAATTCCACTGTCCTGAAACTCCTGCTTCTTGAGTGAATTCCTTCAAGTGTCTTCAATAAAGACGCACCTGGCTCTCCCTTCCTGGAGAGGACCGTTCAAGGCTCTGAGGCTGCAAGCATCAGCCTTGAGTAGAGCAGTGTCTCCACCCCCGTATATCCAGGGACAGCGCCCCCTCCCCTCTACGTTACATTTAAATGAATAACAGACAGCTCAGTGGTGTTTATGTATTTCACTGGTCCGTATGCATTACAGGTTCCTGATCCACAGCAGAGCTGACTGTGTCACAGTCTCAGCTGAGGTGCGTTAGCTCAAACTGCAGCAGCTCATGCTTTTAGCGCAGGAGATCCTGGTTCAAGCCCAAGCAAGAAGGCACATTTTTGGACTGGTACCCGGCCGCCTTCTAAGTAAGTTAAGTTATGGTGACCCTTCAATTAGGACAACTCGACTCAACACATTCAGCCAGCAAATTGGACTGAAAATCAACCGCAATAAGACAGATATCATGACCTTTAATATTGCCTCACATCACCAGTACGGATAGAGGATTATGTTCTCACCAATGTAGAAACATTCACATACTTGGGCAGAACCATCAGCCAGGACAGTGGAAAAAGCCAGGACATCCGGAACAAAATCAGTAAAGCCAGGAACACCTTCAGGAGCTTAAATACAGTCTGGAAATCATCAAAATACAACACCAAAACCAAACTCAAGATCTATCAGAGCTGCAGACTTTCAACACTACTTTATAGTGCGGAATGCTGGGGAATGAGAAAGTACGACATGTCCAAACGGTCTCCATTCCACACAACCTGCCTCAGAAAAATCCTCTGTATCTTTTGGCCCAGAACAATCTCAAACCAAGATCTATTGACATTGTGCAGCCAAGAGGATCTGAGCACCATCATTGCCAGAAGGCGTTGGAGATAGATCGATCATGTGCTTCAGATGGAAACTGATTCCATAACCAGAGTAGCAATAAGATGGACACCTGAAGGCAAGTGAAAACGAGGCTGCCTGAAAACAACCTGGCAAAGAGCTGTGGGAGCCGAGCTGAAAAACCCAGGACACAGCTGGGGAAGCATTGAAAGACTTGCCAGAAACTTGACAGGAGTGGAGGAGCTTCATCACTGCCCTAAATGCCAGAGGCGTAATAGGAACATGGTGATGATGAAGTACAGTTCTGATGCCCTTTAGTCACACAATAAAGATAACAACATCTCGTTACCTCTGAATCCTAGACCTAGGTGAATTTTAACTGCAAATGGCCAAAATTCACTAGTAGGCAACGTAGGTGTGTCTATGCAAATAAGGTCTGCTCATGAGGTCTTTTTCTCCAGTTCATCACTAGATGACAGGAGAGCTCATTACAGTGGTAAGAGTGCAATAATTGGGCACAACTGTCAAACTATACATGCAGGTGTGGCGGAGCGGAGACGCCCAAGTCCCTGCAAATTTGCTTGTGTTAAAGAAAACACAGGAGGCCTTTGTGTTGTAGGGTGAAGCAGATGTACTCCAACATCTTAGAGTATTAACACTCTTTTTATGCAGGCAACACTCATATGATTTGTGATAGTGCCACAGACCCACACCTTCCACAGCTGCCAACAATGCACAACAGCCACACAGTTCCTTATTTAACTACCCTCCTACTCCCCCTAGTGGCTGGTTTATTTAACAGTCCCCACTTTTTAAGGATTTACTACACAACTTACAAACCCGACAATAATGATTAGTGATGCATTTCAAATTGCACATAAAAATAATGAATAAATGGCCGTTCGGTCCCTGATACACTTTATAATCTTTTAACCATGTAGATGGACATTTCTGCTGTATAGAAAGCCTCAAAAGGTCATTCCGACCATTGGTTCAAACCCGCCATTCTGCCATGTGGGAATTTGAACAGTCTGTCCGCGAGGTCCATCGGTAACCGTTGATGCTGTGTCCAGCGGCTGCCCCTCCAGACTTCCGGAAACTGGTGCTGGCCCTAGTTGGCATTCTCAGGTGATGATTCCATTGTTGCTGCACTAACATCTCCAGAGTTAACACCAATCCTTTTTCTTTGCTGATCCATGTCGGTGCACTACCCTGTCATCTCCCAGAATTTCCATGTAGGAGACTGTTCCTGTAATATCTTGAAAGGTAGCTGCATCCAAAGTGTGTAGTATAAACAGCTTCTCCAACAGTAAAACTATGTTCCTTCGCATGTTTGTCATGTTACTGCTATTGCTTCTGCTGGCTTTGCTATATTTTTCCCGTTAAGTTTGGATGCATAAGGTCTAACCTTGTCCTTAGTTTCCTTCCTATTAATGAAGGGGACAAGATTGTGGTAGACAGTGGTGTTATCCAACAATTAAGCAGGTAACAAGGTAGGAAAGTATCTATGGTACCTCCAGATATTCTTTAGTACCTTCTTTAAATGACTGAATTGCCCGTTCTGCTCACCCATTTGATGATTAATGGTACGGTGCGGATGTAACATGTTGCTGTTTTGCTTCATAAATCTTTGGAATTCCACACTAGTAGAAGAACTTCCATTACCTGACACAAGCATTTCCGGTAAGCCAGGGCCACTAAAATTGGTCCTTAATTTTTTTATGGTGGCTTCGCTAGTGGATGTATTCCTGGGATCGACCTCTACCCATTTGGAACGTGCATCCATTAGCACTAAAAACATTTTTCCAGGAATGGTCCAGCATGATCAGTACCTGCTCTCCTCCAGAGCTTCTCTGGCCACTCCCAAGTATGAAGGGGAGCCACGGTACAAGATTTCTGACTCTCTTGGCAGATAGGATAGGATTGTCCCTTACTTTCAATATCCGTATCTATCTTTGGCCAGCACATGTAACTCCAGGTGTTCATCGATTATTACTTCCTATCCTCGCTTTGGAAAGATGACCCGCACTCCCCATAATACACACCCATCTTGCACACTAAGTTCACAGAGTTGTATAGAATAAGGTGTGAGCTCCTGATCAACATCCCTTAGCACAAAGTCTCTAACTTTTGCAAGTTACCATTTGTGATTTTACCTGTAACGCTGTCACTGGAGGTGTATCAAGACAGTCCATTAGTAATACGCTCTCTTCACTTTTGTCTCTTCCATATGTCTCCAGTAAAGGCAAACGACTTAAAGCATCGAGCATCTGCATTTCCCAGCTTCTTACCCGCTTTGTGTACAATGGTATATTCATAGGGTCTTAATGTCACTGCCCATCTCTGGATTCTGGGAGATTCCATTTGTGGCAAAGCCTTCATCTCATTAAACAATGAGATCAGGGGTTTGTGATTGGTGCAAATTGCAAACCTATGCATATATATCTGTGAAACTTCTGCACGCCAGAGATAACAGCTAATCCTTCTCGATCTAACTGAAAAATTATGTTCAGCAGTAGACAGAGGCTGGGATACAAATCCAATTGTTTTCCCTGACCCATCCTCCATCCGGTGAGCTAAAACAGCTCCAGTTCTATAAGGCGATGCATCACAAGTCAAGGTCAGTTCTTTGTCAGCTTGATACTGGACTAGGACTTCTGCGGACTGCAGCAATAGTTTAGACTCCTGAAATGCCTGTTCCTGAGCTGATTTCCAATACCATTTAATCCCCCCTTTAAGTAACATATCCAGAGGCAGTAGAAGTGTGGATAAATTTGGTAAAAACCTACGGTACTCAGCAAGCTGAAGTAAGTCTTCAGCTCTGAAACATTCCTAGGTGCCGGGGCATCCTGAATTGCTTTCACTTTATCTCTCATTGATTGTAGTCCCTGGGAATCCATTTTATATCCCAAGTATATCACTTTATGAGCCAGGAAGGAACACTTACCCCATTTTAGGCCCAGACCTGCTTCCTTTGGCTTGTTTCACACTTCTGCTAAATGTTGTAGATGTCTTCTATCTGTGGCACCTGTGATTACTACAGCATCCCGATCTACTGCCACACGAAGAATTCCCTGAATCAATCCCCCTCCATGGTTCTTTGGAAAACAGCAGGTGCTGAGGACACACCACATGGCAACCAATTATATTTTAACAGTCCTTTGCGAGTGTTTATG
The DNA here is from genome assembly GCF_016161935.1 of Mauremys reevesii. Lineage (NCBI taxonomy): Eukaryota > Metazoa > Chordata > Testudines > Geoemydidae > Mauremys > Mauremys reevesii. The sequence continues at coordinate 5,868,409 of NC_052624.1, read as the reverse complement.
GTGACATACTGCGTGGAATCTTCTTCCTGGATGATCTGTTGGTGGGCAGAACTCGTGTCTAACTTTGTGAACAATTGGCTCCCTGCTAAAACTGCAGACAGATCCTCAGTTTTTGGAACCGGGCACTGTTCTAATTGTGAAACCCTATTTACAGTCCATTTGTAGTCCCCACATATGCGTGCGGAGCGATCCGACTTCAACACTGGTACTATTGGGGCAGCCAGTTCAGAAAACTTTACAGGTGCAATAACTCCAGTTGTCTGTAGTCTTTTTAACTCAATTGCCTCTATTTGTTTCAGGGCACAGCATACAGATCTGGGTCTGAAATAACAAGGTGTGACATTTGGGTTTACATACATGTTAGTAGTAACAGCTTTTAAAGGGCCCAGATCATCTTTAAATACTTCCTTCTATGTACTTACAAGAGTTTCCAGAACTAGATCACCTTCTGATTTCAGGTGACCTTTCCAATCCAGGGAAAGCCAACCACCCCCTACCAAGCAATTTAGAGCCAGAACCTGTAGCTGTTAGCAGCTTGGCTCCAGTGGCAAACGTTCATATCAGTGGCTCTCAGTATCTTTATTACTTCTCCAGTGCATAGTTTTAATTTTATCCTACGTTTCTGCAATGGAGGTGGTTCATTATCATTCCACAGGGTCTCGTACACCTCTTGGCTCATAACGGTCATGCTGCATCCCACGTCGAGCTCAAATCCTACATTTTTTCCATGTGCAGTCAGTCCAATATGAATGGGACCTACTTGAGGAATATTTGTTTCTGTTATGCTATAAGCTACTTCCCCCTCTTCTTGTTCAGTACTTTCCTGCTCGAGTACATGAAAGGTACCACGGCTATAAGGCTGCTTTTAATCATGTGGGTGTGTGTCCGCTTTCCTGGTTCAGGTTCGACACACTCTTTGAATGTGCCCAGTCAAGCCGCAAATGTGACATTTTTCATTCTAAAATCTGCCGACCATGTGTTTGACAACACCCTCTGCTAGCTAATGTTTCCCAGGCTGCCTTGCAATTGGGTGCGCCGTACCGTGTGTTTCCTGCGTGCTGCTTCCATCTCCCCAGGCTCCCGTTGGCTGTGTTTGTAACTCCTGTACACTTTTATTTGCAGATTCGCCAGCCTGGGCCCATTTCAGAGCTGTTGCAAATGTTAATTGTGGTTCCGACAGCCATCTCCTGTGCATTTTGTCATCGTTAATGCCACAAACGAATCTGTCTCTAAGCATTTGTGTCACGAGTCCCACCGTAATTACAATCTCGAGAGAGCTGAGTCAGTTATGCCCAAATTCCTCTATAGTCTCCCTGAATTTCCTTGACCTAGAGTTAAACTTAAATCATTCTGCTATTTCACTGGGTGGTGCGTTGAAATGGGTTTTTAAAAGATTTACTGGCTTATCAAAAGTTTAATCTCAGGCTTTTCAGGGGTTACCAGGTTTCTCAGTAAACTGTAAATCTTGCCCGCCACACTGCTGAGCAGGATAGCTTTCGGCTAACCTGCATCTGCAATACCATTAGCAGTGAAAAAATAAGATAATATTTGGCAGCATTCTTCCCAAATTTGGTGCTATACATTAAATGGTGAAATAGTCCCAAGTGTTGCAGCCATTCCCCCTGTATTTGTATGGGTGTGTAGGCCTTACTGATGATTTCCCAGCTTTCTTTCTTGCTTTCTTTCTTTCTTTCTTTCTTTCTTTCTTTCTTTCTTTCTTTCTTTCTTTCTTTCTTTCTTTCTTTCTTTCTTTCTTTCTTTCCCATTCTGGTGAGTTCAGCCCCACCTCGTTGCCACGTGTTGTAGTGTAAGCCAGACGTATTCCAACTTCTTAGAGTAGTGACAGTCTTTTTATTCCAGTGACACGCATATGACTTGGCAATAGCTCCGCAGAACCCACCGTTGCCTACAACGCACAACAGAACCTGGGACCAGCCACTCGTTTCCTTGTTTAACGATCTGCCTGCTCCCCCGGCCCCAGGGTCTGGTTTATTAGGCATGTTATAAGAATTTGTAATGACTGTGGAGGAGATTCTTTATTGACAGGTAGGGTGCTAGGATCTCCAGTGATCTCCCTGTGAGCATTCTCCCAGGGCCGCAGAGGGCTGTTTGAACAAGCCCAAGCCATGAGAGATGTTCTAATTTCTTCCAGACAGTAATGACCCCCAAAGGAGCCATTACACAGCTTGGGGATTGCAGAAGTGCAGTAGAGGTCCAGTCATGTTCCTCCCACATACACCCTAATGGCTCCTGACATGCTCCCTATGCTGCAACACCCCAAGCCAGGAGAATATTTAGCTGCCTACTGAGAGGAGCTTTATGGTTCCTGTGTACACACGCCTCTAGAAGCACGAAGGGGCATTGCTGGGGGCAGGACGTAGCCAGATCTCTGCTCCATAATATCGTCGAACAGAGAAGTTGGCTCGCCTCTCACCCCTGTCAGCTTCAGCCCAGGGTAATTCCGCAGACTGCAGTGGAACTACTCCTGATTCACACCGGTGTGACGTGAGAGGAGAACCAGGCCCAGGGTCTGCCTAAGACTTAGGCCCAGATCCTCAACTGCTGTAAGTCAATCTTTCTCCAACACAGCCAGTGGGGCAACACCAATTCACAGGATCTGGCCCATAGCCTGGTCTAAGCAGGCAGTCCAGGAAGGAAGCATAATCTTCCCCTCCTCACGGCACCTCACCCCAGCTTTTTACTCCTGACAATTTCCTTTTCAGGGTGGCTACAGGGTTCATGCGTTGCATCTTGGGTTCAAACTTCCCCAGGTGGGGTTCACCCGATGTAGAGGGGCCAGGACAAGAATAACGTATGATTAAAGACCCATTTAGCTGGACTGAAGAGCAGCTCAGGCCTGATGACTGCAGAAGGAGACATTCACCCGGTGCTCAGATTGCACTGCGTGATCTTCAAACAAACAGGGCGTGTATCTAGTTCCCACCTTAAAACAAGATACGGTCACCGTAGGCCAGCAGCATCTCATTTGGCGCTTGAGCCTCAGCTGCTGTAGGACAGAGCAGCTCCACTGTCTCCAGTTTACACTGGCTGAGCCTCTGGTGCATCAGCTCCTAGTTGTAGAGAGCTGAAACGTATCAGCACTTCGCCACATTGCATTTCCCACCGGACGGAAAGCCGGGAGGAGAACCTGTTTGTTTCAAATCATTTTGATAGTTCAACTCTGGCACCACTGGAAACTGGTTTTAGCTTTAGGGGTTAGGGACTGGAGCCCCAGCTGGCATAAACTGATTTATTTCCATCTAAGTCAGTGGAGCTGCACAGATTTGTACCAGTGTGTACCAGGATCTGGCCACGGGAATTCTTAGAATCATAAAGAAGCTGTTTAGGGCAGGGGGTGATGAACAGAATAAAGCTGGTTGGCAAATATTGAAGAAAAAGAAAAATTTGACTCACGCACTCACTGTCACATATACAATCACTCACACACATATATTCACTCTTACATGCACACTCATACATGCTCTCTCTCAGGCACACATTCACACACACATACATTCACACTCACACATATTCACACTCACACAGACACATTCACTCTCTCACACACACATATTCTCTCTCACACACACACATTCATTCTCTCTCTCACACACCCACATTCACTCTCACACGCACACTCATACATACTCTCTCTCAGACACACACTCACACATACACACTCATACATTCACACTCACACACAGAGACACATTCACGCTCTCTCTCACACACACACACATTCACTCTCTCTCACACACACTCACACACTGTGGTAAACTCAGGACAAACAGCTACAAAGGGGGGAGTAGTAATTAGTCCCAGGGGGTTAAAAGGCCTCTCCCAATCCACTGAGGAGAGATAACCACAGGGAAATAAGGTTCAGCTGGAACAGGGGTTACTAGGGAACTAATTAGGTTCAGCTGGCTCCAACTGCTGGAGACCTTTTTAAACCCTCCGCTGTGTGGAAGTGGGGGGCGGGGGGCATGAGAGAAGCAGGGAAGCTGCCAGTAGGCTGGGTGCAGCAAGACCCTGAACCCTCCCAGGAAGGAAGGCTGCACTCCCTCCCCAGGTGGGAAGGAAAACAAGCACAAGGTGATGGACTGGGGAAAGGAATAGCCGGACCCTGTGCTACCATTAAGGATTTGCCTTGTCCAAGCCTGTGTCTCCAAGGCTAAAAAGGACTGAGCCTGCTGAGGAGAGGATGGTACTCACACACACACACATTCACTCTCTCTCACACACACACACACATTCTTTCTCTCTCACCAGGGGCGGCTCCAGACCCCAGCACGCCAAGCGCGTGCTTGGGGCGGCATGCCATGGGGGGCGCTCTGCCGGTTGCTGGGAGGGCGGCAGGCAGCTCTGGTGGACCTCCCGCAGGCGTGCCTGCGGAGAGTCCGCTGGTCCCGCGCGGCTTCGGTGGAGCCGCGGGACCAGCGGACCCTCCGCAGGCACGCCTGCGGGAGGTCCACCAGAGCTGCGGGACTGGCGACCGGCAGAACGCCTCCCGCGGCATGCCGCCCTGCTTGGGGCGGCGAAATGTCTAGAGACGCCCCTGTCTCACACATTCACTCTCTCTCTCACACATACACATATTCTCTATCACACACATTCACTCTCACGCACACTCATACATGCTCTTTCTCAGGCACACACATTCACACTCTCACACACACACATATTCTCACACACACATCTCTCACACAAACACACTCACACATTCACTCTCTCTCACACATACACACTCACACATATTCTCTCTCACACACACATTCACTCTCTCACACTCACACTCACACACACACACTCAAACACACACGTTTGCAAACATTTTTGCAGATTACAAAATAAAATTAATCCACGGCTTGATTCCAAGTCTTTCAGCAATGCAGCCCAGATCCCTGCCACCAGAGCTAACAGGGTAAATCCATTAGCAGGCAGCGGTATTAGGCAGTTATCTGCTAGAGAAGCGGGTGTTAGAAGGTGACAAGACACACGAGTGCAGGTTTGCAGGCTATAAGTGCAATATCGACCCGCATTAATGACAGAGCTACTGAGCAGCCACTAAGCTCTTTGGCCCACACCCGCAAAGATATTTAGGTGCCTATCACCCATTGATTTCTGCTACTCAAGAACACGTCTGCTCAGATGTGCCCATTCCCCACTGCAGCCCTACCCTGTATTGTTGCAAGCCAGGTGGGATGGGTCATGCAGATGTGGCTTGAAATGGACTTCCGCTGCTTACAGAGCCCTACACTTAGCGTTTGGTCTTAGTGGCACCTGCCTCTCCGCTCGAGCCTGCAGGGGGGACAAAAGAAATAAAAGCAAGCCAGAGAAAACCACCGATTTTAAATGTAATGCAGCAGGAGGACCAGTTAATGGGAGCTGCTGCCAGGCAGCAATTATCAGGATCAGACACACACAAAAAATTAAACTTTGCAGCCACAGTAAAATAGGGTTGGCCATGGATCCGGAGCTGGTTTGAATCAGTACTGCCAGGTTGATTTCAACTGAGCTAGGTGAGTCTACACCAGCTGGGGATCTGGCCCAAAGAATGTAGACTACAGACACAGGAAAAGCAACGTATTTTCTATATGTACGTGAGGTACTTTTATACGGCCACCATCACATCCGAGCACCTCACAAGCTCGCCCGGGTTTATCCTCACAATACCCATTATACAGATGGGGAACTGAGGCACCAAGAGTTAAGGGTATATCTACACTGCAGCTGGGAGAGTGGTGGTTGTGGCTCGGGCTCTCAAGCCAAGGGGGTTGACTGAGCTTGAGATCCCGACCTACAACATCCCTGCTGCTGTTTTTAGCATGCTAGCTTAAGCGAAGCTAATACAAGTCTGTCTACCGGGGCTGGCAGACTCCGCAGTTTAGACATACCATTGAATATGCCCAGATCAGATATGAAGCCTGTAGCGGAGCAGAGATTGAACCTGGCCATCCCAGCTCCTAGGTGAGTGCCTTTAACCACTAGACCATCCTTCCTCTTCAGTGTCACCTGGCCGGTGACAGGTAAAATCCCATTTTATAAGGCATCTCAACGTCTAGCTGAGACTGTGAAGTTTGCTTATACATTAGGAGACCTTACGGGCATCTGTCATGCACTTCCAACCTCTGAAAAAGTTTTCACTCAGCTAGGATAAGTAACTACATCGATTGAGTCAGATCATAACACTGGAGGGTATTTATTCTGTATTGTTATTGCTGCTGTTGTTTTATGGCCTCTATAAGTAACAGTGAGCTTCAGAACAGGAAAAACCGCTTTACTGCATTTCAGGGGCGCAACTGAGATTTGGGACATATGGCATGTTTTGGGTGGGGAGTCATTCAAGCCCCAGGGATATGGGATTTTGCAGCATACAGTCATCAGTAGGGTAGTGTCATGGAGAGAAGTGCTGCTGGGGTAAACTCAGCTGGATAACTTTAAAGTGCTCCACAAACTGAATTCACCCAACACTGAAATGCAGCCCCCTCTGTGGTAGACCATGTCAGCTGATGCATCGTACACTGTGCAAGCCTGGGAGATGATCTTGAGGTTAAGATGATGGACTGACCTTCGACGATCTGGATTCACTTCTTGGTTCTGCCACAGATTTCCTGTGTAACTTTGAGCAAGTCACTTAATTTCTCTGTGCCTCAGTTCTCCGGTTGTACAAAGAGCACAAATGACACAATCTACGTGAATGAGACAGATGAGGAAAATCAACAGTTTGGTACAGCACCTACCACAATGGGGCCTTGATCCTGGCTGAGACATCTAGTGCAGCTGTAATAAGAGAAAAATGTTTTTTTACCCAAAGGTACGTTGGCAAGCCCCCTGGCTTATAGGCAGGGATACATGGCCCGTACAGAGCACAGCAGACCTCCGTTGTTAACGTCCCGTCCAGAAGCTCTTCATACAGGAACAACTTACCTTAAAGGATGAGCTGTTCCTAGTGGAATTCAAACCTACAACCACAGGAGGTTCAGCTAAGGCAACTGGTTATTAAGAAGGTGGATCCGTAGCCTGTTTATGAATGAGTTAAGAATGTGAAGGTCACTGAAGTGTGTGGAGCTGCAGCCCAATAGTGCATTTTATTATACCACTGACCCACTGAAGATGCCATTGGTTGCCGTGTGTCCAGGTTACTGAAAGCTTTCAATGAGACTCAGTATTATGTAAAAGACTAACAGCTTTATTGAATTTATCCAGTTGTGCCTGAGGGCTAGAGTCAACCAAAACTCCAACCCTCCTGTTGTACCATTAAATATGTCTCGTGTAAACGCTGGAGTCTTGGCTGTTCCAAAAACCTGGTCAGTTACATGGAGGAGTTCTTGCAAGAAAGCCTACAAAAACATGCAAGGAATTGTGCAATTACATTTGTGTGCAAAAATGACTTAATTGTGTCTGAAATATGATGTTTTCTTTTTTCCATCATCCCCGCTGAGTGATATGCAAGCAGTACAAGTGGTGAAAAGAAAATTAGATTTTTTTTAACACTGGTTCCGATGTCATGATCTCATGTCATATTCTAAATAACATAAGTAAGGATTTATTTTAAAGTATTGGGCCAAAACCTTAGCAGGTGTGAATCAGTGCAGCTCTGGATTTGAGCTTAGGCTCTGACACATGCATTTTATCTTGTTAGTGTCACAGGACCAACTTCACTTTGGGCATTGTAATTCCCATGCCCATGTACTCTGTAAGGGCTCGATCTTGCCAGGTAGGGCCACTCACCATCTCAAAGCATGTGCTCAACACTAAACCTGGGAGAAATTTTCTGGCTGAAACTCTTTTGGGGTGAAAACTACAGGTGCCGTGACACCAATGCATCGCACAAATGTGTGCAGTTTCGCTGAATTGTTTCAGCCAAAAATTTTAAAAAAAATCTGAAAAAATCAAAATGTTTTCCTTTGACATTTTCAGAACCAACGCTTTTTGCTTTGTTGCTTGGAAATGACTTTTTCTTTAGAACTTTCCTTCTTTTTGTATTAATAAACAATTAGAAAACAAAATAAAATGCATGAAATCAAAACAAAACATTTTGTTTCAGGTCAAACGGAACGTTTACTTTGACCCAGTTCAAATTGGGGTTTTTTTCACTTTCAATTCACCAAAAAGTTTCATTTTTGGTTCCATCCGAAACATTTTCTCACCTCTGATTTTTCTGAATTGCCAGCAAACTGAAACAAAATCTGGTTTTCACACAGCTGTACTCAGCACTTCTCAGGACTGGGCTCTGGCTCCCATGCTGTTTGGCGATCTACTAGAGTTCATGAACTATGGAATCTGAGCATTGATCTAGATGCTTCCTAAACTGATCTCTGAGATATAAAGGCACCTCTGGTAAATAAACAGCTGTGTAGTGCGGTGGCAGGGTCCCTTCCCCTCTGGGTCGGAGGGAGGCCACACTGCCTCACCAGGATCACTATCTAGTGCCACGGAACTTAGTGAATAGGTTCTAGTGCCCCAACCCTCTTGGTGAGGTGGAGCACCAGACAGTTTATAGGGCTCAGGCCCTCGGGCCAGGCAGAGCTAACGAGCCGTCTACAGGCTCAGGCCCTCGGGCCAGGCAGAGCTAACGAGCCATCTACAGGCTCAGGTCCTCGGGCAGTGCAGGCAGCCTATAGGCTCACACCCAGAGGTAGAGGAGAGCAAATACACAGTCTATGGGCTCAGGCCCTCAGGCAGAGCAGAGCACCAAACACCCTGTCATCCTAGCTCTGGTGGACGGCAGACAAACACAGGCCTTTTGGTCTATGGTGGGGAGGCTGCCACCCCAGGGGTGGGGTTGGCAGCAGTGGGTAGGGGGGCCTGGACCCACCCTACTCCACTGGGTCCCAACCCAGGGCCCTAATAGTGGTGGAGTGTTCCGCCACTGGGCCAGCAGGGATCCGGACGAAACAAGCTGACCTGGATTCAGGCAATGACACAACCAGACTATCGTCTAGTGTCCCTGGGCTACTTCCTACTACCCCTTCGTTCGGTACCTCGGCTCCCTGGGTGTCCTCTGTCCCCCCGGGGGATACAGCCAGTGGCAGTCCCAGCAGCTCCTCCATGGACTCGGTCTCCTCCGGGATCAGGACACTGCCAGGTTCAGCAGCAAAGTCAGAGGCCTGCAGTTAGCAAGATACATCTGTCTCCTTCCCCAGCTCGGCTCCAGCTGAGTTGGAGATTCTATCTTTTGTACTTCCTGTCCCGCCTCCTCAAGTTCTGGTAGGAGGGGCAAGCTCGGCCTGGCTCCGCCCACCCAGGAGCAGAGTGTGGTTCCTCCCCTTTGGCTCAGGGGGAGGCCACACCGCCTCACTACAGGCTGTGAATAGAACCCTGGGATACCAGTACCATGGCTGAATTCTGGTTTTCTTTCCTGTGGGCTCTGGGTACAGAACTGCACTTTCCTTCAGAAAAGGATCACATGGACGGCAAAGGAACGAAAGAAGCAATACACGGATTTTGTAGGGGATTGATGCAAAAGTGAAATTATGACTCCGAATGCCAAGAACATTTCTCCTGCTCTGAAAGAAGATTATAAAGCTCAAACTGTAGCACAAAAAAAAACCCGCTACCACCAACAACCAGGGAAATTGTTTTTCCCCCTTGCTTCTCACGGCGATGAAAATGCCATGCTGTGCATGCTTGGATCTTCCCTTGGGAGCAGGGCTCAAGGGCAGAGCTCAGCAGTGACTAGATAGGGGAGTGGCCTTTGGAAAAAGGGAGTGACATGATTGGATACATCCAGAGTCAACGAGGACACCAGTGTCATTTGTGAAAGACTGAGCTCTCCCAAAGCGACTAATGATTTTGGGTGCCTCAATTTTGGCTGCTTAGACTGAGATACCTCGGCGGGGTCTGATTCTCAAAGGGCAGGTGGGTGCTCAGCACTTCCTGAAAAACAGGCCCGTTAAGGGCAACCAAACTCAGTAGTGACTTTGGAAAATCTTGGGTTTGATTTCCTGAGCTATCATCAGTTGAAATCCTTCTCTGCCACATACTCAGAAGTCTGTGTGGTATAAATAGCACAAGGTAGCTGGATCAAAGGCCTAAGGAGCTAACCCTAGAGTTGGAAGTCTCCTGTTCTCATGCTAATTGCTAACCAAAATAAACAACTTCTAGCCCATTGGACCTGCCCTGGGGAAATGCACCGACTTGCTATGATGACTCATTCCTTCCTTATGCAAACTTTATCAGAAGGAGGCAGACCTGTTTTCGGGAAGAGTAAACATGGGGTGTTGTGTTTAGCTTTTGCTCTTTCAATTTGAGTTCTAATTAAGCTGTGCAAAATGACCTCAGATGTCCCTGGAATATTGTCTGGGTTGATGTTTCTCTGATAAACGGAAGGGCTGAGATTGCTTTCTGTGAAGAGGACCATTTCACCAATTGTGAGGCCTCAGCTTGTTGAAGTCAGAGCGACAGACAGGTGTCCTGTTTTCTGAGCAATAATTTTGCCCTCTGGTTGTGATGTTTCTTGGGGTACTTGGGATTGCGAGTCCCCCTGCCTCCAGCGAGAGAGAGAGATGCTTGTGCTTAACTGTATTCTGCTCTCTGATGCCTTCAGCCTGTGGGCACTCCTCTGGGCTATGCCAGCCCTGTCTTTGCCTTGCAGGTTAACAACAGGTGCACCCCAGTCCCCGAGCCCCTTTGAAGTGTTCCCCTGTAGTGTCCAGCCCCTTATCCACTGAGCAGTCACAGAAATCCCAGGTCTGCTGTCCTCAGGGGAACAGTGTACACACCCCCTTGTTTGAATCAACTCAGGATCAGCACCTAGCTTAAAACCACAACCTGAGATATATTTACAGTGAAAACAATCATAAGTTTATTATCAGTGATCCAGATGTAAGAGACAGTGAGTGAGGAGAATGGAAACAAAGCTAGAACATGCTTTGTAGAGACTAAACTTACCAGGGTAACCATCAGCCTAAGAGTGTGTCTTCAGGTACAGCTGTAGCACGCTAGCGAAGACACTACTACATGGAGGGGAGAGATTCTCCCAGTGGCGTAGGTAATCCACCTCCCTGGGAGGGCGTAGCTATGTTGATAGGAGAAGCTCTCCCATTGACGTAGCGCTGTCTACACCAGGGGTTAGGTCGGTATCACTATGTCACTCCAGGGGGTGGATTTTTCACACTCCTGAGCAACGTAGTTCTACCAATTTAGGTCTGTCATGTAGACCTGGCCTGAACAAGTTTACTTCCCCCTAAATGTCCTCCATAGCAATCCCACTAATCCTGGCTGAGATCCTGTTGTCGTTAACATAAACATGCCGTAGGTTTACTTCCTAGGTGCACGATACAGGGGTATCTTCCTTGCCTTCTCCTTATACCCCCAAAGTTCATTGGTTGTCCCTAGAGCCAAGATGATCACTGTAGCTTATTCTCCGGTATGTGCCTACCTATTGACTCCCATCCAGCCCCCACTCCTCCCGTTGACTTCATATGTAAATATGGCTTCCATTATGTTGGCTTCCAATGCTTCATTTGCACACGGGCCGAGAAAGATGGATGGATAAACCTCTTTTATCTGGCAGAAAACCTGTTTGTCAACTCTGCTTTGATACAGACTTTAGGAACCTTTTTTTCAGTATATACATATAACTCCGTACATCCTATCTGTACGTACATTTCCCAACAAAACTAATAATCAGCCTGATTCTGGCTTTCATTCATGACCTGGTAAAATATTTTCTGGTGAACCTGAATGTTCATACCAGGATCTGAACATCCCTGTAACCAACCCCCTTTGCCAGTTGACACTGAGGAGTTCTTAGGGTCACACTGGTCTCGCTGTTAATCTATTTAAGAACAAGTTTACTGCTTCATAAAATGGGGAATTGGTGCTATCGTCCTATAAACATCCTCCAGCAGCAAGAATTGATATTCCTGTTACTTCTACTGGCAGCTTGTACCCACTTGGGACATCTGACCCCTCATTTGTGCCCATGATGGGATCTTAGAGTCCTTGGCACACCCAGGGGCGGCTCTAGCCATTTCGCTGCCCCAAGCACGGTGGCATGCCATGGGGGGCGCTCTGCCGGTCGCTGGTCCCGTGGCTCTGGTGGACCTCCCGCAGGCACGTCTGCGGGAGGTCCACTGGAGCCACCTGCCGCCCTCCCGGCGACCGGCAGAGCGCCCCCTGCGGCATGCCACCCCAAGCACGCGCTTGGCGTGCTGGGGCCTGGAGCCGCCCCTGGGCGCACCATTCCAGGAGGAGAACTGGCCTGCTATGGGCTGCTGACTCAACAATCAGTCACCTTAATGGTCTGACCCATTCCCTGTGAAAGCACTGACAGTTAGTAGCCTCCACAATGCCAATAACTCGATTGGTTTCAAACAAAGGGGGCATTCTCTGGCAAATCACAGGTGAGAGAGAAAAGAGTATTGCCATCCGGCAAGGGCATGGCAACAGGCAGCCTCAAAGAAGGACCGTAGACCTAAAGAAAGATGATGATCAGCAAACCCCATTCTGATCTGCCATCCATTTAAGGCCCATGTCATTCCCATAGTCTTCAGTAGTGTTACCCCTGATTGACACCAGATCAGATCAGAATCAGATCAGAATCAGACCCGGTCTCTTTAGACTACCTCTACATTGTAGCATTACTGAGAAGTGAAAGATTAATTTGTCTTAAACAAATCAGGTCTCTCCCCATCAGGAGACACATTCCCAGGGAAAGGTGCCTTGTCTGATAGAAAAGTCACCATGTCGTGTGAAAGGCTTTTTTGGATCCCGATCAGGTGACCAGTTTACAGCAGGTGACAAACTACCGGTCCACATTAGCGTTTGATTGCATTAGCCTTTGAATTAAACACAATTAGATAGACATCTTCCTTTTACAAACAAACCTGATTAAGTTATATGCTCGGGAATTATTCATTTCCTTCTTCCTGGTAAACAGTATACAGTAATGTATGCATGTTACAACCCCCGCAATCCCTCATCTACCTCATTAGCTTGGCTGAGACCAATGGGACTTGTCATTTATCCAGCTGTTCGACTAGATCCCAAGAGTTGGTCCCCTTGGAGCAAAGTGTGGCAGCACCAGAATAATTCTTAGGATTTATCTAACACCTTACATGGCCAAAGAGTTTTATAAACAGCCCCCTTTGCATAAATGTGTGTGTGTATATATATATGGATTTATCCTCACCCTACTTTGCAAATAGTTTCACTTAATGCCTCTTTTCTTTCAGACGTCCTGCCATGCACAAACAAATCCCATTCAAAGGTACAAAGGGCAGTTAGGGTATCGAATTCCCACTGGAAGTGACTTTGGAGTTGGGCACCTGACTCCCCGTTGTGCCTTTGGAGTTTCTGCACCGCAGATTGACTGAAGAGAGGCTTGTAAGAGAAACAGGATGGTCCAGGGAGCCTGCAAAGGGCAAATCATTGGCTTGTCTTGCTTCCTTATGATACTGACAGGTGCACATGTACATAAGCCCCCCTCACCCCAGCCCTTCCAGGCCTGACTGTGAATGGGACACTGGGATCTTCACCCCCCACACCCGATACACCTTCCCAGGCCGATGGGGAAGTGGCGTGAGCATGGCCAGGGTATCTGTACACACATGCACACCTGAGGATGAGAGACAGGAGGGAAGGATGGGGCACCATGGGAGAATGTTCACCTCCTCCATCCAGCTTGGAGATGGGTGGGTTTTTGTGATCCTCACCTACGCTGATCCCTGAATAGGCACCAGGGAAAGATGTTTTTATCCCCATCCCCCACTTCTCCATTTCGGCCAGGTGGAAGATGGGATGCTGGGATTGTTCAGGACAGGGACTGTCTCCCACCGTGTGCTCGTACAGCCCCTGGCGCCATGGGGCCCTGATCTAGGTTGGGCCCTCTCAGTGCCCCTGTGATACAAATAGTAGTAAGTGAGAGACCTGATGGCCCGAAAGGATACAAATATTATTCACCTCCAGGACGCTGGCTTGAATTTGGCCATGATCGGCGAAGCCCCAGTGTACACGTCATTTGGTGGGTTATGTACAGTAAGACCATAGGCATCCACATGACACACTGGCACCGATGTTGGCAGCTCTCCTGGCAGAGAGCTCATGGGCTCCCTCTGCGTTCAAGCTGATGAATGTTGGCAGAGCAGGGTAGGGGTGTGGATAAAGAGCCTGATCCACAGCCCCCCGATGTCAGTGTGTAACCCACACACCTCCTGGGTGTGGGGTTCTGTCCCCTCTAGCGGCACCGAGACCACAGAGAGAGAGATTAATGAGTTTGCTCTACAGCCTTAGCCAGTTGGCTTTTAGCTCATGCGGTAGAGGCTCATGAGCTAAGCTCCCGAGGTCCTAGGTTCAGTCTCACCCTATGTGTCGGTGTTATACCTGGAAAGTCTCCTGTTGATTGCAACGGGCTTGGGATCAGGCCTGGACAGAGGACGGTAGGTGCCAGAGCAGTCACAGCTCCAGGTTCATACAGTAGCTTTTTTAAGGCACTGGACATAGCAACTTCGGCTTGGAAAGGAACTAATTCTGCGGACCTCACCTCTAGCAGAAGTCAGCGGAATCTGCCGACTCAGCAGAGCAGTCACATTCCAGGAGGACCGATGGCAGCTTTACATTTTGGGTGCCCTTGAGTGCCCGTCTGGCCCATAATTGAAGATGACTCAGCATACGCAGATGGCCGAGGCAGGATATTTATCCTGCAGCCTTGACTGTAAAATAAAATGGAAGTTCTTTATCTCCAGGGGCAATTGCAAGTAAGGGAATATTTTCTGCACTGAGAACTTAGGTGATTCTACAGACCCCTAGTGGGAACTGATCCAAAGCCCAGTAAAATTATTGGAAAGTTTCCCATGCACTTTAGTGGGTGCCAGACCCAGGAGCCTTGATGTGCAGCGTTCTCTCTGAAATAAACCTTTATTCCCACCCACGGTTCTTCCCCACCCTCAAGATAAGCCCCTAGCCCCATATTATGTTCTACCCCATACTAGCTGAGCGCCCCACAATCTCTGATGCATTTCTCCTCGGAGACAGGGCAGTGCTGTTATCCCCATAGGATGTCTGGGGAACTGTAATGGGGAGGTGCGATTGCACTGATAGGCACGCCCCAGCTGGCTTTGACCTCGCCAGCTCCAAATAGCAGAGAAGCTGTGTCAGCGAGGACTAGCCCCCCAAGTATGTACTGAGGGTCTTGGGTGGGCTTGGAGCTCCTGGCCACTGCAGCTTCATGGCTGTTTTTAGCCAGCTAGCTCAGGGCTACCGCCAGACACTGCATTCACACCTCCCGACTGCAGTGTAGACGAACCCTAAAGACTTGCCCAAGGTGGTTGGGCATGGAATGGACCACAGGAAGTCCCCAGCTGGTGCGCTAACCACTGGGACATCCTTCCTCAAAGCCCTGCGCCATAGGCGCCAACTTCCCTGCTTTCCCCTGGATGCTCAACCCCCCGCTCTGCCCCCACCCCTTCTATGTGGCCCTGCCCCACCTCTTCCCGCCCCTGCCCCACCCCCATTCCAACCCCTTCCCCAAAGTCCCTGTCCCAACTCTGCCCCCTCCCTGCCCCTATTCCAACCCCTTCCCCAAATCCCCACCTGCCCTGGCCCTGCCTCTTCCCCGCCTCCTCCCCTGAGTGCGACACAGTCCCGCCTCTCCCCTCCCTCCCAGCATGCTGCCAAACAGCTCTGGGAGGTAGGCGGAGGAGCGGGGATTCAGCGTGCTCAGGTCAGGGGGGAGGAGGAGGAGGAAAAGGGGCGGGAGGTGAGAGGAGCTTGGCTGCCGGTGGCTGCTCAGCACCCACTAATTTTTCCCCCGTGGGTGCTCCAGCCCTGGAGCACCCACGGAGTTGGCGCGTATGCCCAGCGCTATCTGAGAGATGCCCAGCAGCATCAGCTCCAGCTGAAGACACCAGCAGAGCTAGCAGTGCAGAGTTGCTGTGGTGGAGAGGGCAGTGACAGGGAAGAGGGGTAGGAAAGAGCACAGGAGCCTCCGTCCCTGGACTTGGCAGCCTACACCGCTCCCTCAAGGTCAGCTCCCTCCCCGAGCTGTGTTCCTAATGGGGCAAGAGGGATAAGCGACTTAGATGGCCCTGATTACCAAACTACCTGAACACCCCACAATCTTTAATGTATTTCGCCTAGCCACAGCCCTGCGAGGGAGGACGGTGCGCTTGTGAAACCAAGGCCTGATTGCACAAAAGGGGCTGAAGTCCCTGTTTTAGGTGCCTCAATCCCAGTTTCAGGAACACTGTGATGCCCAAAACTCCTGGTGGAACTGTGTAGGCGCCAAACCTCATCTGGCGCCTACCTTTTCACAATAAAAGTTCCCCGTGCTACCTCTGAGCGGCCACATAGTGTGTGTCCGGCTGCCTGTCTTCCGCCCGAGCCGCAGAGCGATTCGGGCATTTGGCCACCTCCCTTGCCTGAGGGACTGGATCTGGTGGGTGTGCTCAGAGACCGCCCCTGGAATTGGGCCCCTCCTGAAAGATCACACAAGAGGTGGGGAGGGTAGATCTCGCTCATAACTTTTAGCCTTGTGGTTAGGGTGCTCACCGGGGATGTCAGAGAGTCCTCCCTGCCATCTGAGGGCATGAAGGGATTTGAACTGGGATGTGCCACCTCTCAGCTGAGTGCTCCCACCTTTGGGCTAGAGGATATTCCGATGCAGGGAAGCCCTCAGTCTCTCCTATGGAAGTGGGTGCACTGCGGCTCAATAACTCAATAACCGGGGGAGTGCTCCAAGCACCCGGCTACAGAGCCTCTCGCCTGCTCGCTACAGCTCCACCAGGCACCTCACTCCAGAGAAGGCTCCTGGCTGTGATTCCTGAGCAGATACAGGCATCGAGCAGCCTGGGAGGTGCAGGGCTTAGCACCCCTCCGGTGAGCCCCTCCCCTTGGCTGACGCGTGCGGCTCCCTCGAGCGCGCTGGCCTTTGTGACCTGCAGCCTAAGGCCCTGCTCTCTCTCCCCCCATGCACTGTACAGGAGCCTCGGCACGCGACTCGGGCTTTGTACATCACAGGGGTGTTCCCAGGGGCCTGAAAGCATCACAACCCCTACCTCCTTTTGGGCATTCAGGCCTAAGCAACGTGCCCGAAGGGGCAGAGAGCATAGCTGGGAATTGAACTCACCTCTCCCAAGTCCCAGCCTAACACCTTAACCACAGAAAGCATCCCCTCCCCCACACCTCTTGTGCTGAGCCCTTTGCAAAGGGGCTGAATTTCATCTTGTTTTATTGCTAGAAAACAGAATGGGCCCAATCCACACAGGTACCTCCCGATTTACATCAGCGTAAGTGCAAAGAGACTCAGGGTATGTCTATATAGCCAAAGCTGCACACCGGTTAGCGCGCGGGTAACAATAGTAGTGACGGCAACGCCGCACGGGCTGACAAGCTGCGTATGCGCCCAAGCCAGATTTACACTGTTACTTGTGCTAGGTGGAGTCAAGCTAGCCCAAGCACAGCTTTTTCTGTGTGGCTATATCCTCCAGCCCTACATATCCAATGATTTCAGTGGCGCTCCCCTGGGTGAAACCAGGCGAGGATCTGACCTACAGTCACAGAATCATAGATGTGTAGGACTGGAGGGTCATCGAGTCCAGTCCCCTGCACTCAAGGCAGGACTAAGTAATAACTAGACCACTGTCTAACCTGTTCTTAAAAACCTCCGGTGATGGAGATCCCACAACCTCCCTAGGCAATGAATTCCACTGCTTAACTACCCTGACAGTTAGAACCTAACCTAAACTGCCCTTGCTGCAATTTAAGCCCATTACTTTTTGTCCTATTCTCAGAGGTTAACAAGAACAATTTTTCACCCTCCTCCTTGTAACAATCTTTTAAACTTGAAAACTGCCATCATGTCCCCCCTCGGTCGTCTCTTCTCCAGATTAAACAAACCCAATTCTTTCAATCTTCCCTCATAGGTCATGCTTTCTAGACCTTTAAACATTTTTGTTGCTCTTCTCTGGACTTTCTCCAATTTGTCCACATCTTTTCTGAAACATGGGGCCCAGACCGGGACACAATACTCCAGTTGAGGTCTTGTCAGCACAGGGTAGAGCGGAAGAATGACTTCTCATGTCTTGCTTACAACACTCCTGCTAATACAGCCCAGAATGATGTTTGCTTTTTTTGCAACAGTGTTACACTGTTGATTCATATTTAGCTTGTGATCCGCTATGACCCCCCCAGACACCTTTCTGCAGTGCTCCTTCCTAGGCAGTCATTTCCCATTTTGTATGTGTGCCACTGATTGTTCCTTCCGAAGTGGAGTATTTTGCATTTGTCCTTATTGAATTTCATCCTATTTTCTTCAGACCATTTCTCCAGTTTGTCCAGATCATTTTGAATTTTAGCCCTATCTTCCAAAGCATTTGCTACTCCTCTCATCTTGGTATCATCCACAAACTTTATAAGTGTCCTCTCTATGCTATTTTCTAAATCATTGATGAAGATATTGAACAGAACCGGATGCAGGATGATCCTTGCAGGACTCCGCTTGATATCCCCTTCCAGGGCCGGCCTTAAGGAAAAGGGTGCCCTGGGAGAACTTGTATTTTGGTTCCTCTGACTCTGCTGCCTCCTCACCCATCACTTCTGACCCCCACTGCCTCCCTGGGCTCCCCACCCACTCCTCCCAGTCCCTCCTGCCTCTCCACCCATCCCACCTGGTCAACGCTGCCTCCCCCTGCCATTTCCCCAGCTCCCTTCTGCGGCTTCAGTCTCCAGGCCTGTCCCCGGTCCTTGCCTCTTGACCACGGTGCCCCAGTACTTAATTTGTGAAGTCCTGGCACCTCTGGGCTCCCGGCCAGCAGCCGCCGTTCTCCAGCCACCCAGCTCTGAAGGCAGCGCCGCCACCAGCAGCAGCACAGAAGGAAGGGTGATAATACCACACCATTCCATGCTTCCTTCTGCTTCCACGCTGCCTTTAGAGCTGGGCGCCCAGTCAGCAGCCACCGTTCTTCAGCCGCCCTGCCACTGCTAAATTCCACCGCTTTCGTTACAAATTAAACACTGTGGCACCCCACCCCCGACCACAGTGCCCTGGCCAATCACCCATGTTGCCCTCCCCTAAGGCCATCCCTGGCCCTTCCAGCTTGACTGTGAACCACTGACAACTACTACTACCACTATTACTGATGACAGTACTCTTGGTAAGGTGGGTTCTCCACTGGTTTACATGTAGATCCGGAGTAACTTCTTTGAAATCCCTGGAATGATGCATACGTAAAACTGGTGTCAGTGAAAGGAGAATCAACCCTGCTATTTTTTATAATACATGTGTGAACCACTGAGGAGTGGGTGTTACAAGTCCCCCTTGTATAGTGCCTTTTAGCGCTGGAGTTCCCCTGTTCAACGCCCCAGTGCGTTGGCCAAGATCACAGCCCTTTATAAACCTGATACCGTGAGCCAGTTAATGTCATGGCCATTGAAGTCAACTGTGCAACAACCGTTTATACAAGCCGAGTTGCTGCCCCATGGCATCACCCCACGTGCTTGTGCCATGCCGAGCACACATTGGTCACCTCCAGCCTATAAATAAATCAGTCCTATGAAGCATGAACAATTTACCAAGCCAGATGTTAAAAAATAAATAAATAAATCTCTTACCATGGTAACAACCATAGTGGGGGGAAAATAACAATATCTCACTCAGCCATTCAAAGAAGAGTTACCATACTTGCTTGAAGTGAGCGGGTGAATGGGATTTTCCAGAATTAATACAAACAAGTGAAGCTGTACCTGGCTGAGGAATAATGGATCAGTTAAATGCCATTGTGACAGTGAAGTCACCTGTCAAATACGAGACCTTTATTACAAATGTGAAGGAAATTACCATCCCCGGGGTTAACTGCACAACCAGCCACTTCTAATGGTCAATGGGATCTAGTGGCTAGAGCAACGCATGGCCTTGGGAGACTTGGTTTTATTCCCAGCTCTGCCACGGGCCTGCTGGGTGACCTTGGACAAGTCACTTTCCCTCTCTGTGCCTCAGTTTCCCCATCTGTAAAATACACTTTCTAAAGCACTCTGAGATCTGCTGATGACAAACACGTCGGAAGAGCTAGGTGTTAGTATTAATAACTCATAAGGGGAGATCAGTTTAATTTGTAATCACCAAACAGGGCGTGGGAGATGATTTTTCCAAGGGAGCCATTTTTTATTCTATTTAATTATAAAATGTGCCTTTTCCAAGAAAAAAAAAAGAGAATCAAATTACAAAATTCCACACTCACCGGGCCACAGTTTGAGGTGCTCAGATAAATGTCTGTGGAAAGGCTTCATTTAAATGAGAATCTGATTAATCATTAATTCTCTCCTATCATGCAGCAAGCACCTGGGGGATGTTATTACAAGGAAGGCTGTACCCACTTTTCATTCCTGCAGCAAAATTAACTCTCCCTTCATCTCACCTTCACGCATTTTGCATTATTCATCGGGAGGAGCGGGGGGGTTATGAAAAGCTGGTGTCCATTCCGTCACCTTGACTGGTCAATGTCTTTTCGCTGGCAGAGGACTGCGTGAGAGGCTTTGGGATGTGGAATCCTGCCAGTCTCCCATTCTGTTTCTCAGAATCTTCCTTGTTTGGAATCCACACCGAATGCCCTCAAAATAGGACAGAAGTGGGACTTAGGTAGTGCATGGACTTCGGGCTGGCCCCTCTTCCCCGGCACAGATTCCACATTTCAGGCCACATCTTCACTGGCAACTGGATACAGGCCCAAATGCAGTTGTGCCAGAACTCCCCTACCGTCCGCACCTAAACCCCAGGAACATGGGTTTCAAGGTGTGTATGGGACAAGAATGCTAGCATGCCTGAAGGCTGTGGGTATGACCTCGCCTCGGGCCGGCATGGCCCCACGTGAGATTGTAGTGTAGACAGGGTTAAGGCACGTGTACCATGTCCACAGTTCAATAGCCCTCCAGCCCCATTCCACAATGCCCTGAACCCTTTCCTGCCTGCGCGTTTTCACTCGTCGGCGTGAGCAGCGCTCACCACTTCACCATAGTTTGCTGCTGCACCAAGGGCTGGCTTGTTTGCCGCCCGAAGCGGCCAAGAGAAGAAAAAAAGCCACGATCGGCGGCACTTCGAGGGCTGCTCTCCCGCACCGCTTCATTCTTCGGCGGCCGGTCCTGCTGCTGAATTGCCGCCAAAGACCCGGAGCACCGCCCCCTTCCATGGGCCGCCCCAAGCACCAGCTTGCTGTGCTGGTGCCTGGAGCCGGCCCTGGCTGCACCCTTCTCACCAGCAGACATGAACATGGAACATGCTCTGAGAGCAGCCACCTGGTCAGCCAAGCCCACTCCGGTCCTATGTGTGGTCGGAGTTCGCCATCCTCCGTGACTTCTCCTGCAGCTCCAGGAACTTACCTCTGGTCCGGGAAGTTTCGGAGCGGCTGGTGCAGGTTGGGCATTCACCGCTCTCTGGCCCAGTGCTGGGATCAGACAAGGCACCCGAGGCTCTGGTACCAAAGGACAAAAGACTGCAACCGTCGCTCATGCCCATTCTTCAAGGAGCTGCACTGGATGCGCTCCACAGGTGCCAGGACAGAGCCTGAGGTGATGCATCCCCACCAGCCTCATCCCCACCAGCCTTACCCTCTGGCGGGAGGCCGATAAAGGCCAGGGCGTGGGGGAACAACTGAAGAGGATGCTATGGCAGATCCAGAGGAGGAGCCCCTGCTGAAAAGGCACATTATCCTGCACCTCTGCCCGGAGCAGCTAGGGCATTGGTTCTCAAACCGTGGGTCGGGAACCCAAAGTGGGTCGGGTTCCCATTTTAATAGGGTCACCAGGGCTGGCGTTAGACTTGCTGGGATCCAGAGCTGAAGCCAAAGCCTGAGCCCAACCATCCAGGGCTGAAGCCAAAGCCAGAGAGGGAGGGCTCAGGTTACAGACTCTCCCTCCCCCCCGCCACCTGGGGCTGAAGCCATTGGGCTTCAGCTTTGGCCTCCCCACCTGGGGCAGTGGGGCTCGGGCTTTGGCTTTGCACCCCCCAACCCGGGGGCGGGGCTCAGATGAGCTCAGGCTGCGGTCCCCCCTCCTGAGGGTGTGTAGTAATTTTTGTTGTCAGAAGGCGGTCGCAGTGCAATGAAGTTTAAGAATCCCTGAGCTAGCGTCACCAGATAGCAAGTGTGAAAACTCGGGCGCTTGCCCAAAGGGACTCTGTTGCAGTCCCAGATACGAGTGGTGGAACGGATCCGGGTCCCGCCTGCTGCAGGAGCCATCGCCAGTATCTGGGAACTGGCACCTTCTCCTCCAGCTCCTCCTCTTCCTGCATCTGCAGCTCACCATGATGCTGAGGTGGAGAACCCAGCCCCCATGGTAGGGGGAGGCTGCAGGATTTGGGGCACTGCATCGGCACCTGAAACGCCTCCTAGGGGAGCCCTGTGACTGTGCAGGAGGGGAATGCGCCTGACATTGTGCCTGCAGGCCAGCATGTGCATGGACCCCAAGCCTCCTGCAGGAAAAGCCCCTGTTTGTCCCCCCGGAATGTTTTCCGCAGCTGTTTCCCCTTGTGCAGGGGAAGAGGAGATCAAGATCCTGGGCAGTGAAGTTTTAACTTTCTCTGGGGTGTCTGATCAGGTCTGTTTTCACTCAGTTCCTTCCTAACAGTGTTCAGTAAGTTAAGTTCAATAAATGCAGTACCACCGAGACACAGCAAGACAGATCCTAGACTGTCTCCTGTCACGCACAGAACTCTGGGGTATTGCCGCTGAAATGCCAGTGCTAACCTCACATGACAAAAAAAAATGGTAGCATGGACACGGGTCTACCCAGTGACAGTGCGTATACCCACATCCAGCACAACATATGCGGACGCGCAGTGCGGGTATGGGGCATACGCACGGCTCTGTACCTGGGTCCAGTTGCCAGTGTAGATGTAACCCTATAGATTAGGGCTCCAATTCTCCGTTCTGTTACACATCTTTGCCAGTGTAACTCCATTGATTTTAGTGGTGTAAAACTGGTACAAAGGGATGGTGAATCTAGCACTGGCTAGGTCCCATCTTCTCCGTCCACCTGCTAGTAAGGGATAGTTCCCTACAGTACATTCTCCATGGCTTTGTCCTGTGTAAAGTGACAGGGCTTACGCTTGCTTCCTTGGATGTCTGTCTCACAGGCTAACAGAGGAAGAGGTGGCCTTGTGATTAAGGCACTGGACTGGGACCCAGGAGATCTCCATTCAGTCCCCAAACTCTGCCACCGATTCCCATTGTGACCTTGGGTAGATCATTTAATCTCTCTGTGCTTTACTTCATCTGTGACACAGATGATGATACACCCTTGTTCTGTCTCATCTCAATACACTGGAAGCTCTCCAGGGCAAGGGCTGACTCCCACAACTCGTATTATTTGTCTTGTGCTGTCTGAGTCTCAGTTCTGCACTGGGACCCCGTTCTGCTAAGCGCTGTAGAAACACTGTCCCTGTCCTAGAAAGTTTAGCATCTCAGTTCACAATCTAAGCACCGCGCACAATTATTGTAAATAGTATTACTGTTATAACAGCAATGGGTCAGATTTTCCTCCCCTCTTTGTCTATCCTTAAGATCCCTCGTCAGGAGTGGCGGAAGCACTCTAAAAGTGGGGGGCTACAGGTGCCTTAACTGAGGCCCTGCCCCCACACCACCCCTTCCCCCCGATCCCACACCCTTGTGCCTCCCATTCCCCGCAAACTCTGCCTGCACACTACCCCTTGGCCCCACCCTCACACCAGCCATTCCCTCCAAAGCTCCACCCTTGCACTGCCCCTTCCCCCAAGAACCCACCTCACCTCTTCCCCCGAGGACCCAGTCCCACACCACCCCTTCTCCCCAAGATCCCGCCCTTTCCTTCAGAGCTCCCTGCCCCCCCTCCCTATTTGGGTACCCCGTCCCCGGTTCTTTGAAAAACCCAAATTTCCTCTCCTAACCCAGTTGTTCCCCGCCAGGCTCCTTCTTCAGCAAGAAAACACACACGGGCCAGAGGCCCATTCCCTCAGTTAATCACAATGCCAGCTATAATCAGACTCTCTGCTCAAGCCGACATGTAATGCACTAAGGCAGTGGATGATTTTCTGCTTTGACAGCCAGCTCTCGCTATCTGACATATTGTCAGCGTCTGTTGAAGCAGCAGTGCCATTTGCAACATGTCTTCCAGAAAAGATTCGCAGGAATAGACTCAGAGTGACATGATCCGCAGGTTGTTAAATGCAAAACCAGGAGTCAAAAGGTTAATCGCTCTTTCCTGAGCAAGGAAACATTCAAAAATGAAGATGAAAAGGCAGTACCTCATGCATGCTGCTGAGTAATTATAATGACAAGGACATACACCAGCCGGCCAGCTTTCCTTCAGGGAACAAGATTAGTGCTGAATACACAGCAAAATATACTCCTTTCCTACTTGAAACCGTCAGTTCTTCTGTATCCATTCTATACACTTATAACCTGCCTTGCGTCCTGTACGCCAGCATAAATCACTGGCAGGCAAAAGGTTTTCATTACTCAAGAGGTCTTACAGTCTGCTCAGTTCTCTAAAAGGTTAGCTGTCCACCATGTGCCACGATCCAGCTCTTACAAGCTAAACCAGATGGCACTTCAGCTGCAGTTTGATGGAGTACCCACTTTAGGTGGCGCAAGAAGATGACACTGGTAAGTCAGTAGTGATACTTCCCTCTTCTGGGTTACTCCTGATGGTCACTGAGTCAGAAAAAAATGCTGCAGGAAGGATCTTCCCTTGGGCTGAGATGCAAAACAGAGGTCCTGACCACTTATGGCTATTAAAGTTCTCGTGGCACTTTTTGCAAGCGTGCTCATGCTGTCTAAATTCCAATGTGAGTAATTATGGCTGGCCTCCTCAAAATATTCCTGTCGTTTCGTCTGGCTGTTTGATGCATCTTCAGTTCCTTTCCGCCATTGTCATGTTGTGTTGCTGTGCACTGAAGAATGCCACAGTTCACCCCAGGAGTGGTTGCAGCATGCCCCACTTTGCAAAGTGCTTTTAGGACCTTTCAGCAGGAAAAGGTGTTCAAATGATCACACTCTTATGATTTCCTAAGCTTTCTACTGGCATCAACCATCCTGCTAGTAAAGAATGGGGTGGGAGCCTAGTGTCAAAAGAAGTGCTAAGAGAAACATCAGTCTTTCTCTAATATTGGCTTAACATTTGAAGAACATTTTCCCAGCCACCCTGAAATGAATGTCTGACCAGGAGTCACATGGTCTGGAACACTGTAACTATGAATAAGCTTTTGGGTTAATTCAAAGAGGACCTCATGACTGTGAAGAACTTGGGTAAAAACAAACATGATTAAAAGTCATCTTGAAATATGGACCTTTCAGAAGATAGATAGCTGGACAGCTGTGATAGGAAGCACCAGTGCTGAATTCTGTGTTGAGCTCTGGCGTGTAGCTGCTACTTCTCAGTCAGCTGGGAACACTCTTAGGGTGAGAGGTAAAATCAGTGAAGGTCTTTTCATTGACTTCAGTGGACTTTGGATCATGCCCTTCTCCACCACAATGCAGCAGGGGTTGCTCTAAAGCCCAGAATTTCATTATCTGGTGTACTCCACCTTTTCAAGTGCACCATGCTGACCAAGTGGATGGCAGAACTTTGCAACGCCCCCAGTTCTTTGCTTTTCATTAAGTTAGGATAACACATGATGCAAGGGGAGATGGTAATAAGGGAAGGGGAAGGGGAAGGAAAGGGAGGCTTCCACCAAACTTCTCAGATGGCTTGTCCACATGAAGTTTGCAGCATGCTAGTGCCAGTTTCTTTTCTAGTGTAAATGAGGGTGAATAGAATAAGGCCGGTGTGGATCACTTTTGGAGAAAATATGAGAGCAAGTGGGTTTTGAGGAGGAGAAATAGCTTGCAGTGGTCAACTTTGGCTGGTACAAATCACTTTAGTACTGAATGCAGGGGTAGTGATATGTTGTTATCTTTATTGTATGAGTAAAGGGGAGCAGAATTGTGCTTAACCTGTCCCGACTGAGGGGGTCACCCTCAGCTGAAAGGAACTCGCTAAGCCAGGTGCTCAAATGCTGGCCCTCTGTAAAAGGAAGAGGGGTGGGGAAAGGTGTTCCTGCCAGGAGGTGTGGCCTCTGCCAGAGGGTCCCTGATCTGGTTTAACTTGTCCCCCGACCCTGTTCAAAGATACAACTAAGTAGTCTCCATTAGGAGTCTTTTGTTCTGTTAAGTGCTCGCTAAGAGCTGACAATCAGTAAGAGCTGGTGGAACCTCATGAGACTGTCCTGCAGAGGTTGCAGCAGAAGGTGACTGACAAATGGCTGGCAAGGGCAGATGGCGGAGCAGTAAGCAGGCGGCTGGTGAGGCAGCGAGTGGAACGGTGGTTGGCGAGGTGGCCAACGGAGAGGAACAGCGGCTGGCAGGGCAGCCAGGCAGCGAGGAACAGCAGCTCATGGGATGGCCAGCGAGAGCAAGTGCTCAGATGGTGGAGCATGCAAGGTGCCTTCTTCTCCGGGTGGGAGGTGCACTCACTCAGATATGCCTCTGAACCCTGGGTCCTCTCTGACCAAGGACAACCCTGTGAGTGGGGTGTGGTGAGGGAGCAGAGAGGGGCACGGAAAAGGAACTGTTGGTTGTAAAACTCAAGAACACAAGGCAGAAGGCTCTGCCTCATGCACTCTGGGGTGGGTGTCCTGCTCACCGTTTTAGGTTTATGAATCCTGCTTGCGGCATTTTCCCTAATTAATGTCGCCTTTCATTAAAAGTTTCTTTTCTACACTCAGACTCTGCGCTTGTGAATGGGGCAGTACTGCCTCTCCGAGGCGCCCAGGGGTGGTGTGTAATTTTCCCACATTACTGGGTGGGGGCTCGAGCCAGCTCTGTGTTGTACTGTTGAAAAGGAACCCCTAGATATTGAATCCGCCCCCGGTTGCTGCCAACTCCACCTGGCAGAAGGGTTGCACAGACAAGCCCTTACTCTATATTTTGCCTGCTTTTGGCTATACCTTCAGTGTAAAAAACACACCTTTTTAAACTGCCATAGCTCTCTTGATGTAGAAACATAGAGGAGAGAAGACTGAGTTTTTGCCTCCAGGGGTGGGGGTGGGGGGTAAAGAATGACCTTGACTAGCTATATGGCAGTAAAAACTACCTGTGCCTTCTTGCCACTAGAATTTTACATCAAGAAAGCCAGCTCCATAGAAAAATAATCACACCTCTTCTTACAGTTCTGCTTTTGTTTACAGCACTGCCCTGACTAAAGATGATTGTTATTCTTAATTCATAACAGGGCCTTATTCCAGAGCCCAGCCTCTTTCTAGCTATTAAGCAAACAGCTCTGCAAAAATACTGAAGACTCCGATCCTATTCAATTGGGAGCCCTTTTAAAATGCAGGATATTTGCAGCTAACCTCTCTAGCCATGAGACTTCTGTACAAATTACCTGCAATTAAATACAATTACTTGATTAGATCCAAGGCATCTCATGCCTTTTGCTGGAGTCAAAGCCTTTGTGACTTGTTCCATTAAAATCTGCACTGACAATTAAACATGCATTAACAGTTTAGGGCCAGATCTTTAGCTGGTGCAAAGTGTCCTCTCTCAATTGACTGCACTGGCTTACAACAGCTGAGAAGCTGACTCCACAAGGCTTATGTTATAAAGAAGGTTTGATGTACAACAAGTGAACATCATTCCCGCTGCAGCCGCTGCATTTGATTTTGTTCCCCCTGGTGTTTGCATCGCTGTTTATCATTGTTATAATGTACATTGGTATTGCATTACCATGCAATGGGCTGCAATCAATAAACCATGGGCCTGTTTGTGCTTAATGGGCATTCTGAGTCATATATCTCCATTTCGGTGTGAAGGCCATTACAGAGAGATCATGAGTTCTCCTTCTACCTTACCTCCTCCACACTGATTAGAGCATTTTTCTCTGCTTACTGTAACAGCAAGAAAAGCACGGAATCATAGAATATCAGGGTTGGGAGGGAACTCAGGAGGTATCTAGTCAACTCCCTGCTCAAAGCAGGCCCAATTCCCAACTAAATCATCCTAGCCAGGGCTTTGTCAAGCCTGACCTTAAAAACCTCTAAGGAAGGAGATTCCACCACCCTCCTAGTGAAAAGTTTTTCCTAATATCCAACCCAAACCTCCCTCACTGCAACTTGAGACCATTACTCCTTGTTCTGGTACCACTGAGAACAATCTAGATCCATCCTCGTTGGAACCCCCTTTCAGGCAGTTGAAAGCAGCTATCAAATCCCCCCTCATTCTTCTCTTCTGCAGACTAAATAATGCCAGTTCCCTCAGCAGATCCCATCTGTTGCTGCGAAGAGACGTGAATGCGAAGAGCATATAAACAGAGCACTCCATCTAGGACTTGGTCTATAAACCCAGTGCTGATGGGGTGTACCTGGACCTTCATGGCCCCTGTTGGAGGCTCTGCGGCCCTATTACATGCCACCCCAGGAAGGAGCAGCGGGGGTGGGGTGTCCAGGCTTGCCTAGACAGATATCATGGAAGTAGCCAATCTGAGCCCAGCAGGCTCAGCAGCTCAGTTCCTGGCTGGGGTCAGAGGGGCAAGGAAGGGTGCTCTGCTCTAGCCAGCTGGCTGTATTTGCCAAAGTGAGAGGCCCTGAGAGCTCTAGCCCTGAATTGGAAGGAGGTACAGGGTGTGTTTACACTGCAGTGCAAACCTGGGCTTGAACCTGGGCTCAAGGCTAACCCCCCTTGCGTCTACACTCCAATTGAGCGAACCCAGGGCTCAGACCTAGGGTCCCAGGAACCTGCAGGGCGGGAGGGTCTGAGCTTGAGTGAAGGTGGGACCCAGCATCTGAACCCTATTGCTTTGCAGTGTAACCGCAGCCCTGCTTGACTCAGGTACCGGGAGTAATCCAGAAGTATCCCACAATTCCATGGGCAGGCCTGACGACAGCCATTCCGGGCCCCAGGGCCAGGGCCATCCCTAAGGGGGTGCGGGTCCCGGGACAGAAGTGACGAATCTGTCACTTCCAGGATCGACCGTGCTGGCCAATCGCGTCGGGCCACGGGGCCCCCCAAAGTGTGGGGCCTGGAGCAGTCTAGGAGCCCTGCGGCCCACCCGAATGATTTAAAAGGGCCCAGGACTCTTTTAAATCACCTGGGCCCCTGGAAAATTGCCCTCCCCCCGTCGGTGGGCCTGTCCATGGGACAACTTCCTTGGCCCTCTCTATCCCAACAATCTGCAATCCACTCTATTGAAAATGGAAGCCAGCCTACCCACCCCCCTGGCAAATGGCAGCAGGTCAGGGTTATAATATATGGAGATATATCTATCTCATAGAGCTGGAAGGAACCTTGAAAGGTTATGGAGTCCAGCCCCCTGTCTTTACTAGCAGGACCAAGTCCTGATTTTGCCCCAGATCCCTAAATGGGTCCCTTAAGGATTGAACTCACAACCTTGAGTTTAACAGGCCCCTGTGCAAACCACTGAGCGAAACCTGGCTAACCCAGTCTGTTCTGATCACCAAGCTGCATGCACACTGCCAGAGTGCTAGGGGAGCCTCTGACAACCAGCAGGGTGCTGAACGTTTTTAGACCACCGCCAGTAACTGCAATATCAATTATTTTGCTTATGGCCAAAAGCAGCCAAGCTAGTAGGCCTCTGAGTCAGCCTTAGCATAGCTAGACCGGCCAGAAGGGGGTGACCACGATAATTGTGCATGACCCTGCGCCATCTGTTGGGCTTTCTTTTAAACTGCCGAAGCATGTGGTTTTGAAATATTTGTCTATATTTGACTTCTGGTGTGTAGCTGTCAGGGACCATGAGACTGCAGACTCTGCAAAAACACATCTGTTTAACTAACAGCTTGAAACTTCATGCTTAACAAACTGCTTGCTCAACGGTTATTGGTGATTGACAAGCCGTATGACAGTTAAATAGGGGGAAAGTTTGGGATTAGTTGGTCACTTCGTGGACACATCTTAAGGTCTCCAATGGCAGACTGGCTGTCAGAAAGCTGTCGTTGTATCACTCTGTAGTAGGTTAGCGATCGACCCACCTCCTCTGGCTCAGTGAGAGGCCCCGTCACTTCACTACGTCATTGGGGCACCGTCCAGTATCAAGGAATTAGCAAATCAAGAGCCAGAGCCCAAGGTCCCTTTTTCAGGTAGGGCAGACCAGCAAAGCAGGCTAGGCCGCTGTGACCCTCAGGCAGGGCAGACCACAGGCAGTCTTTCATCTGACCTCCTGGCTCAGGCAGACAGCCGATGAACGCAGGCCTCTGGGACTCAGGGGAGAGGCAGCCACCCCAGGGATGGGGCAGCTGCAGGGGGGTAGAGGGACCTGAGCCCCCTCTACTTCACCAGATCCCAGCCCAGGGCTCTGCCACTGCATCAGCAGGGATCCCACTAAAACACGCTGACTCAGGCTCTGCGGCAAAACTGGACCAAAGTCTGGTTTCCCTGGGCTACTTCCTATCACAGTCTGAGTGAGGGGTTCTGTAGTCCAGAGGGGTCCTCTGTCTCGTTGGGGTATTCAGCCACTAGCAAGCCTGGTCGCTTCTCTCTGCTCTCAGCTTCCTCTGGGATCAGGGTGTTCCTCAGCTCGGTAACAGAGCCTGGGCCCTGCAGCAGGCTTGGGACGTCTGTCTCCTTCCCTGGCTCAGGATCAACTGGAGTAGGGGCCCCACCTTTTATACTTCCTGTTCCGTCCCTTAGCTTCCAGCATGAGGGGCGGTTCCGGACTGGCTCCGCCCACCAGGGAGCAGAGAGTGGCCTCTCCCACTCTAGCTCAGTGGGAGGCCACTACACCTCACCACAGAGTCAAAGACCACTCCAGACTTTGGTAATTATTGATTTTTGAGATGTTCTACTAACCTGTTGGGGACGTAAGTGCTCGAGACTAAATCAAGTAAAAGCTTTAAGTAAAAACACTGGGGGTGTGTGACAGAAACAAATGAAGTAAAGGCTTTCAGTGAAAACACTCTTGTCTGTGGGGTTTATACCAACCACGTACCAGACAGATGTGCTGTTCCCCCATTGATGTATTTCCTGACACAGCCTCTCAAACAGTAAAGTTACCAAGAGCTTTGGGTTCAGAAAACTCCAGATAACAGCACAGACTCCTGGGTTTGCTGTGGACAGTGAACCGATCAAGCCTCTTGCAAACCGAGCTGCTTCCTGATAATATTCAGGGCAAGCAGGAAAGTTTTCCCACAGTGCACCACGTTCCTAGGGCTAGAGTAATCACATTTCGGGGGGGCACTAGGGATGCTGGGATATGGTTACTTTGACTTGGGTCTGCACACTGCAGTTGCATGCTGGAGCCCTAGGTTCGAGCATGGTCAGAACATTTAATTTAGGATTAAAATACAATGCAAACACTCAAGCCCAGGGTTCCCTAATATGGGTCAACTGACTTGAGTCCCTCTGACCCTGGGCTAACAATGCAGTGTAGACGTACCCAAAGAGACCAGATAGGAAGAGGTCCAGGGAATGCAGCAACCACTAGTTAAAAGAAGCAGTTTGCCACTACGGTTTATAGTGTCCCGGGGTTGGGTCCTGGAGTAGTGCATGGGCCTAGGTTCCCTCTCCAGCCACTGGCAAAGT
This sequence comes from Mauremys reevesii, assembly GCF_016161935.1. Lineage (NCBI taxonomy): Eukaryota > Metazoa > Chordata > Testudines > Geoemydidae > Mauremys > Mauremys reevesii. Next base: position 5,836,925 of record NC_052624.1, on the reverse strand, counting down.
GGGCTAAGCCCCAAGAAGAGGACAAGAAGCCTGAATGAAGGGTGGAATTTAAAAGGGCCAGAGACCCTAGTGAGGGCTGACAGTTTGTTGAACTCTTTGCTATCCCAGAAGGGGTTTATTCATTTTGCCTGGGTGACTTGGCCGAAGGGTTGAGCCGCTGAAGACCCACTAGCAAGGTCAGCAACCTATAGGGGATGCTAGGAGCAGGAAAAAGGATTGCAGTACCACACCCAGCCACTAGGAGGCACTCAAGAGGTGAGTGCCCCATCACATCAGCATTGAGGTACACGGAGCAAGATAAGCAAACTGCTTTCCAAGTAAGAAATTGGACTGACTGCTGCTCCTCTGGTGACCCATTTGAAATACCACTTTTGACATCTGCCCTTCGGGAGCTTCCAACTGGGGCGTGGCGCATTTACATCAGTTCAGGAGTCTAAACGGACAGGAACAAAAAGTGCAAATTCTGTCCTCAGAGGCACATGTGGTTGGCTGGGAAATCAGCCCAGGGCAGAACCAGTACCTGAAAATCAAGGGGAAGCTGTTGATTATGAATCACTTAATTATCTCCCTGCTAATTAAAAGTGATGTATTTCTTTGGTGAATTCGCTAGGGACAGGGCTCAGTGGATTGGAGACATTAGCGCTGGTGAGAAGTCAGCCTTGGGGAGTGACCTCTCTGTTCATGCCCGGCGGAGTAATGGCACATGTAGGAGCAGCGAGCAAGCTTTTCCCAGCTGTCCTGCTGTTTCAGGCTTTAGGCTTCCATTCAGCTCAGCACGTGCGGTAGTCAACAGGACTTAAGCGTGTGCTTTACTGAAAAGTGACGGGATGAGTCATGTGCTGACTCTTACAGTACCTGTTTCAGTGCTTTGGGACCATCGTGACTAGGACTCTGTTGCCTCGCTGATGCCTGGCCCAAGCAGGCTGCTGCTGCTCACCTCCCATTCAATGGCACGCGATCTAGTTCACACAGGACTTGGGATGCTCCCCATTCCAGGACCAGAGTTTGGAGCCGCCCAAGTTCCGTTGTGGGGAGAGAACTCACCAAGGAATGTCAATCGTATTTTGTCATGGAGTTCAAGACCAGAAGGGACCACTAGACCATCTAGTCTGACCTCTTGTATCTCACAGGCCCCCAGCCCAACCACCAGAATTATACCAAAGCATTACAACCCTCAGGAGATCAACTCCACCGCCAGAGAACAGGATGGACCGAGGTGCACCCATGCCCGAGGCCACTGCAATGGCAGGGGGTTGATTAAGTGAGATACACCCAGATGATCCCAGCAGCAGATCCACACCCCCATGCTGCAGAAGAAGGCAAAAACCTCCCAAGATCCCTGCCAATATGACATAAGGGAAAATTCCTTCCCAAGCTTGCATATGGCAGTCAGTTAGCTCCTGAGCAAGACCCACCAGCTATGCACCCAAGGAGGAGAATTCTCAGTACCAGAACACCAACTCACCCCCTCCAGGGTCTCATCTCTGATGCTTCAGCTTATATTTATTTATAGGCTTTTTCTATGCTCATCACTGCAGTATCTGGGCACCTCTCACACCCCTCCAAGACATGGAATTACCACCCTCATTTTACAGATGGGAAGGCCAGGACCTAGAGGATGGGATTTGCAAAAGTATTTAGACATTTAACTCCCATTGAATTCTATTCCAACTCCTGTTGAAACCAATAATCTAAATATCTGAATATCCCCTAAGCTCTATCTTAGATATCTTATGTCTTAGAGCTTAAGAGACTCACCCAAGGTCACACCTGAAGTCTACAGAACCCAGATCTCCTAACCCTGTCCTAATAGCAAGCAGAAGACTGGTCTTGTGGTCAGGGGCGGCTCTACCTTTTTGGCCGCCCCAAGCAGTCATGCGCGGGAGGCGCCCCGGAGCCGCGGGAGCAGCAGACCTCCCGCGGGCATGACTGCGGAGGGTCCGCTGGTCGCGCGGCTCGGCTGGACCTCCCGCGGCTGCGGACGGTTGGCTGGTCCGGCGGCTCCGCTTGAGCTGCCGCAGTCATGCCTGCGGGAGGTCCAGCCGAGCCGCGGGACCAGCGAACCGTCCGCGGTGACGCCTGCGGGAGGTCCACTGGAGCCGCGGGAGGAGCGCCCCCTCCGCAGTCATGCCTGCAGCAGGTCCGGTCATCCCGGGGCTCCGGTGGACCTCCCGCAGGCATGACTGCGGCAGGTCCGCTGGCCCAGCCTGCCGCCCCCCCGGGAAAGGACCGCCCCACGCGCGTGCTTGCCGCGCTGGGGTCTGGAGCCGGCCCTGCTTGTGGTTAACACAGAGGAAAGCCAAAGAGAACCAAGGGGGACAAAATCATCATGTATAATGTGGAGTTCTCTGTGCAAGGGCATTTAAGTACTTGTGATACTGTTCTTTGTACATATAAAATCTAAAGAGACTCCACCATTGAAAATCACCTGGACTTCAAGGCCAGAAGGGAACATCTTGATCACCTAGTCTGACCTCTAGCAAATGTGCTTGTTACCTTCGTTGCATGAATCATTTCACTAACAATTTCATTCCATCCCTGATATGTCTGGCATTTATTGACCAGCTCTGGAATATCCCAGTGATACTTTCCAGAATATTCTTCAAGCTACTCCAGGCGGCTATTAAACATTTTGGGTTTTTGGCTGAACATAGTTTCCTGGAACTGATGCAAACACGAGAACTTGTCGGGGGCCAGGGGGAGGAAGGGGCAAAGGGGTTTTGCAATATTTGTAGTGGAAAAATATGTGTGCCTTTTTCATTCAAAAATTTCAAAGTTTTGGGACCAGCTCTAGTAAAAACATGAGGCTAGATCTTCAGCCCCGTCCTGGCCCTTTGCACCATTTTGATGGTGCAGAGAGGCCAGAAAGCCTTTGTAACCGGTTCAGCTGGGACCTGCAGCTGACCTTGGGGAATTCTTGAGTGCTCCAGAGCCTGCTCCACACCATCCCCTCTCCAGCAACATAACAGAGCAAAGATGTCTGAGGAAGATGCTCTCCAGGATACATTGTATATACTGGTGAAGCAAAGGAAGACTGGCAGAATCAATCCTTACAACAGTCTGGAGTATGTTATAAGGCAGATGCTGCTTTTCAGATACCATTTTCTGGACTGACCCAGATACCAAGCCACAAATGTGTTTTCCACCGAGTGACTCCTTTAGAAACACTCCACAAACACATGGCCAAATCCCAACTCCATTGGCTTCAGTGGGAGCTGGTTCGGGTTCACAGTTGCTTTGAAGATACTTCAGAGGCAAATTTCATTTTCTTTCTGCTTCTGGCGGCAAAATCAGAAGCGATTTGCAGTAATCAGTGATTTGGGCTTCTCAGTGCCCGAGTGAGATCAACATGTGTTTTCTCTTGTGGATTAACTGGGCGCTATATGGTCTTTAGCAGCCCACAGTTTGGCCTCCTATTTACCGAGAGTGCTTGTTTTTCCTTACAATCTTTTCTGTTTTCCCTCTGTAAGCCCAGGTCATTCTGCTGCTGATCTTCCATTGGCAGCAAACTTATCCCTCAGAATACCCCAACGTTTTGTGGTGTCAGCCAAGGTTCTTTGCTAGAAGCATCATGTGCTCTATGGGCACAGTGTGCATCCCATGGACATATGTATTGTTAAGAAAAACACTCAATGGGACAGATGTTGAACCATTCACAAATCAAGACCTGGGCCCTGAGTCTCGGCTCTATAAGTCAATTCAGTTCAATTAAACCAGTGGAGCATTGCCAATTTACACCAACTGAGCACGTGTTCCCTGGGGACTTTCTCATTAGAGCTGGTTGGGAATTTTTCAATGGAACTTTTTTTTTTCACTGAAAAATGAAGATTCTCCTAAACTGAACTCAGATGGTTTGGGCAAATTTCCCAACTAGAAATTTTTTTGGAGAACCAAGTTTTGAAATTGTCAGCAAGTCCTGTTTTGGTCAAGAGCATAATGAAATGTTTAGAAATGATCAAAACAAAATGTTTCAATTGCCCCCAAAATATTTTTATTATTATTTTGGATTAGTGAAAATTTGACATTTTGCCATTTCAACCCAATGTGGGATGAGACAATTTTTCAAAATGTCAAAAATTCTCAGCTCTATTCTTCCTAATAAGAACATAAGAATTGCCACACTGGGTCAGACCAATGGTCCATCTAGCCCAGTATCCTGTCTTCCAACAGTGGCCAATGCCAGCTGCTTCAAAGGGAACAAACAGAACAGACAATCATCGAGTGATCCATTCCCTGTCATCCATGCCCAGCTTCTGGCAGTCAAAATCTAGGGACACTCAGAACATCCCAGACCATCTTTGCTAATAGCCATTGATGGACTTATCCTTCATCCTCCCTATCTAATTCTTTTTTAACCCTGTTATAGTTTTGGCCTTCACAACATCTGCTGGCAACGAGTTCCACAGGCTACTGTGCATTGTGTGAAGAAATACTTCCTTTTTTGTTCTAAACCTGCTTCATTGTGTGACCTCTGATTATTGTCTTATGCGAAGGAGGAAATAACATTTCCTTATTCACTTTCCCCACACCAATCACGATTTTTATAGACCTCTATCATATTGTTGCCAATATTCAAGAGTTCAAATTTGCTCATCCTCTGGCAGGACCAGGGATATTGCCCAGTATTTTAACAGCATAGAACTCCCATCTCTGAAGGCCCAATGTCCTTTCTGCTATGTGATTTCTCCCTCAGGCTCTTTAAAAACATTTCACCCGATTTTTTTAGTGATACATTTATAGTGATTCTTTCCTACTTCTGGCTCCTTTTCCTTGATGATTTACTCTGCATGAACTATTGACAGCTAAATGGAAGAGATGAAGACCAGAAATCCCATTCGTTTGCCTAGTCTAACCCCTGGCCTAACACAGGCCATAGAAATGCAGCCTTGCCGCTCTTGGATCAACCCCAATGTCTTGTCTGACTAAAGCATCTCTTCCAGAAAGGTATCCAGTATCCTTTGCTGATGCTGGGTGTTTGGCGTGGTGATCCAAGAAAGGTTCCAAGAAACTGAGTGCACAGGTGGGGAGTGCTCAGTTGGTAGCACCGGGGTAGGAGTCTCAAGTGGACCAGCGCTGCTGCTACAGGGCGGTGCTAGGGGAAAGGAGGCTCCCTTCTTGGAAATGTCAATGTGGCAAGGTAAAGGCGCTGCAGCCTGTAAAAGGCTTAACGGGGCCCCTGACTGCTTGGGACAGAGTGTAAAGGAAAAGGGAAGCTGAGTCCGTGGGGAAGGATGTATCTTCTCTTCTCCGGGTTGCCTGAAGCTGTGGAGAGTCTTGCCCAGTGCTTCTCAGTTGATTTGCTTTTGTGACCATCTTGTGGCTAATAAAACAAGCCCCGAGGAAAGGGCCTTGACTAAAGACCTAATGCACGGGACTTTATTTCCCTTGCCTGGCTGATGAGACCACCCACTACCCTACAGTCACCCTGTAGGTGAAAGGCAAAAACTTGACACCACGTCTACACTATCGGCGCGACGGCATCACAATTACAGCCCTGTAGCTATGCCTCTGTAGTACCATAGCATAGATGCTTCCTGCAGCGACGGAAGCAGTTTTTCCATCGCTGTAGGTAATAATCCACTTCTCCGAGCGGCAGTAGCTGGGTCGATGGACGCATTCTTCCATCAACCTAGCTACATCTACACTGGGGGGGGGTGAGGTCGCCATAGCTACGGTGCTCAGGGAGGGGTAAATTGTGAGCACCGTAGCTATGCCGACCTCACTTTTACGTGTAGATGAGTCCTGAGTCTCTCACCCTTTCGGAGGCATGTGTGCAAAGCTACACTCCAAAGCCACTGATCTGCAAGTACAGGTTCCACCTATCAGATAGTGATGTAGACATAGGCTCAGCACCCACTGGCAGCCCCGCGGATCAGCTCCTTCCGCTCCCCTCCAGCCCTCTCACCCGCTGGCGGGCCCCGCCAATCAGCTCCTTCCCAGCACCTCCCGCCCACTGCAATCAGCTGTTCAGTGGTGTGCAGGCGGCGCTGGGGGCGAGGGGGAGGAACGGGGGCAGGAAGAGGTGGGGAAGGGGGCGGAGCGGGGCAGGGGTGGGGGCTTGGGAGAAGGGGTGGAATGAGGCGGGGCCTGAGGTGGAGCGGGGGTCGAGCCCTCCTCAGGAACTCGGCACCTCTGGCTGTAGATGTGCAAGACTTCATTCAAGCCACTGACTGAGGTTATGTCTCCCTTACAGAGCCTATGTTGGTATCGCCACCCCCAGTGGGAACACAGCATATGCCAACAGAAGGAGCTTTTCTGCCAGGATAGGAACACCACCTCCCCAAACACCATTAGTTCTGCTAGCTGTGCCCGCTTCTGTCAGCATCGCTGCATCTCCACTGGGGGCTTTCTCAGCATAGCCACACTGGTCAGGGATGTGGGTTTCTTCAGGCCCCTGACTGACATAACTAGGCCAATATAAGTTTTTAACTGTAGACCAGGCCTCAGAAGAGCAAAGCGATCCCCGCCCCCAGCCACTAGCCATCACTGATATTCATTGGTACAGATCAATTCTGTAATTCACAATGTGCTCATACAGGCAGCTCATTATGATTAGCACTAACACAATGAAACCCAGTAGGCCCTGGCAATAAGTTCCCTCCTTCCACTGTATGGTGAGCAGGCAGGAAATACAATAGCATGGTCCAGGCTTTCAGCCAAACATCACTGGCAGGCATGGATTGACTCCGAGATCAAATTTGTTTGCAGGAACTTAATGTGAGCTGTCGCAACCATGCTTGTTTCCAAGTAACAGATACTTGTTCTTTCCTACCATGCTTATTGTAAGAATGTAAATCATCCCCACCTCTTCTGGGACTTAGTGGGATATAATATGCAAGTCTACAGGAATTCCATTACCATGGAGCGGGAATCAGTATCCTCTGATTGCACCAGATGAGTCCAAAAATATTTTGTGTGCACGTAATGGCAATGGGAGACCTCAGAAATCAAAATGATCAGGGAGGTCAGCTGGATCAGGGGCAAAGGCTTTGGCATCTTTCATTAGTAGGTCGCCATTTCTAAACCTATACTGAGAGTGATTGGAGGTCTCTGTAAAATAAGTTGGTGGCTTTAGTCCAGTTCTCTGACTGGCATCTGCATTCCCCCAAACTATCCCAATTGTAAAAGAAGAAGCATGAGCTTGTGGTTAAGGTGCTGGATGAAGGCTTAGGAGATCTGCGTTTGATTCTTTACTCTGCCACACATTTGCCCTGTGTAACTCTGGGCAAATCACTCTGTGCCTCAGTTTTCCCCATCCGTAAAATGGGGATGAGACCACTTCCTTTGCCTTATTCCCTCTCTACATGTTTATCCACTGCTACTAGTCACAGATCTCACTCGAACTTTGGCTTTCTCCCTTGTTGGGGATGCATGACTCCCAGGTATTAACAGAATAATTAATACCGATACAGCTGTTCTCAGGTGCAGCATGCTTGATAAACACCAAGACACAATGGGCCAAGCCCATCCCTGTTGTCACACCAGGGAATTACACCAGCATGAATGTGACCCAAAGACCTGGAAGGACTTGCCCCAGGGAGATGGGAGGGGAGAGTGCTCATTCACTGCCAATGCTTCAATTAGAATTTACAGTCCCTAGTCCTGCACTGATGACATGAAGCCAGATCTCTCGACCAGATCATTGAAAAGGACATTTTCCTTTCAAGGGGCTGGAGTGTGACCTCACAGCTTGCCCTGAGCAAGAGGAAGCACATAGCAGGAACAAACTGTGACTGAGCGTTACAATGCATTCCTGCTTCCCAGCGCGTCCCGGTCTTGGGATGTCATCTGCTACTGAACTATACCAGAAACAGGTTAGCCCCCACTTTCCACGCAACAACTGAGCTCTCCTGGCCGGTGTACGGGATATCAGAGGAGTCAAGGGTCCAGTCATGCTCACTCATGTACAAGGGGAAGGAGCAGGGTCGTGATTCACAGGTGATCCAGCAGGGGAGTACATAAGGACGGTCATACTGGGTCAGAGCGATGGTCCATCTCGGCCTGTATCCTGTCTTTTCACAGTGACCAGAGCCAGATGCTTTACAGGGAATGAACAAAACAGGGCAATGTATTGAGTGATCCATTCCCCATCATCCAGTCCCAGCTTCTGGCAATCAGAGGTTTAAGGACACCCAGAACACGGGTTGTGTCCTTGACCAACTTGGCTAATAGCCATTGACGGATCTATCCTCCAAGAACTTATCTAATTCTTTTCTGAGCCCAGTTATACTTTTGGCCTTCACATTGTCCCCTGGCAATGAGTTCCACAGGTTGACTGTGAGTTGTGTGACAAAGTACTGCCTTTGGTTTGTTTTAGCCCTGCTGCCTATTAACTTCATCAGGTGACCCCTGGTTCTTGTGTCATGCAAAGTGGTAAATAACACTTCCCTAGTCACTTTCTCCGCACCCTTCATGATTTTATAGACCTCTGTCATATCCCCCCCAGTCATCTCCATTCTAAGCTGAATAGGAGGAAAGGAGTATCTTTCCTTTCTATGTGGCTGTTTTAGCCCAGTAAGTTTGCACAAGCTTTGCCGGCATAAGATGACTCCTTTAACCGTTAAAGGTGGGGTTTTCAAAAGCACGTCAGTGACTGAGGAGCGTAAATCCCATTAGGTGCTTTTGAATCCTCCCCATAAATACATACGTGTCCCCAATAAACAGACCCATAGATGCTCCCTCGCATATTCACTCCACCCTAAAGTCCCCATTCCTAATAAGACTCCTCAAAATGCTTCCATGCTGGTTTCAAAGCACCAACGGCGCCCGCCCCAGAACAACCCTACCATACCAAACTGATGTGCGAGGGGAGCGATTTGGAAAGGCATCGCATTCCACTTGCGATCTGTTTACCAAAAAAAAATCTTTAAAATGGCTTTTTAAAAACTGACTCGACAGTGTCCCCTTTAGAAACAGCTTCTTCCAAAAAAATAAACAAACAGGCCTGTTTTTCTGGTGTGTGAAAAAAAAATATCTTGTGGGATCCATGAAATTCCTAAAACACAACACAAGAACCAGCTTGAGCAGGGCTGCGCGCAGGTCTCAGGGGTTTTTCCTCTCGTGGTTACCGTGATGTCATCAGCAGGCTTGGATGCGTGTGTGTGAAGAATAAATGTTTGTGTGTGCAAAGGAGAGAGAGAGGGAAAAAAACTCAACACAGATTAATTTGTGAAACAAGCCAAGCACAATAATGAGCTGGAGGCACAAATTCCGAAAAATCCTCCTGCAATGCTAGCTTATGTTCCATCTGCTTTAAAGCATAGGGACTGATCCAAAGGCAGCGAAGTCAATTCAGAGGCCTCCTGACTTAAATGGGTGTTAGATCAGATCCTGAGTGCCCAGGCTGGTATTCTCCATCACACCCCAGAGCTCAGACAACTGTGCTGATGGGAAATAGAATTTGTTTAGCAATAATATAAAACCTGAGAACTCAATAATGCTACTTGGGCTGTGGGACTAGTATCATCAAGACTCTTTATTTTCTGCAAAACCCTCCAGCTCTTTATTAGCAGCTTTTCCATCCCAGAAAATGATGTGGTTTGACTTTTGTACAGTGCCTAGTAGAGCAGAGTAAATAACGGATTGGTGGTTCAGGGGGAGTCCCAACAAAATAAAATAAAAAAATCAGTTCGGCTCCAAACAAATCTGAAATTTTCCAGAAGTTTTTGGGAATCTCAAGAGTCTGATTCTGGTCTGTTCCAGATTCAAACCTGGATCTCCTACATCCCAACTGCTTAGCCAAACCTTGGGTGAAAGGGTGTGAGATAATATTAAAAAAATATATAGTGCACAGGTTAAGAAAAGAGGGTCTGTACATCTGGGTATTGTGCTTAGATTAGCCACAAATACAAAGTTTGTTTGTAAAGTCATAAGATACATATAGTACATAATCATCAATAACCCACATTTAGGTGAATAAATCTAAGAATACAGTTTAGATATTAGCATCCAAGTATTTGGGTACATGCGTCACTCATGAAGAGTTATACAGAGAGTTGGTTGTGGAAAGCAAATGTAGTAATGAGTGAAGATTGTCCCTCAGTAATTGAGAATTTAGGGTAGGTTGTCCATTTAGAAAATACAATCCACGAGGAAAGTATTTCAGTTACTTTACCAACTGTGCTTCTTATCAGCACTCCAGCTCATCCTTCCTGGTATTGCCGATGTCCGGTGATGTGTTCTATGTAGATGTCCCTCAACCATCTGATGGTGTCTGATGCTATGGGTTGCCACATCAGCCAAGCCTAGCACTGACCAATTCTGCATTGTCTCAACACTTGCTTGTCACCGGGGTCTCATGCACCCATGGCTCCAACAATCAGCACGTGTGTCTGAACCTGGTAACTCCTAGCTCTCAAGGTGTCAGCCAGAGGGGCATATTTCTCCACCCTTCGAGCTCAGGCATCGCGGAAGGCCGGGGTCCTGTTCTCAAAGGGCACTGTGACGTCCACCATCATGAGCTTTTTCTGGTCCTCGTTGGCTATGACTGCCAGAAACTGGAAGTGGACAACAGGGGATGGATCTCTTGAAAATTGCCCTGTTCTGTTCATTCCCTCTGAAGCATCTGGCACCAGCCGCCATCAGAAGACAGGATTCTGAGTTAGATGGACCACTGGTCTGACCCTGTATAGCCATTCTTATGTAATGCATTGATACACGTTTAATCCTTATTATTGGTATTACAGTCACATCTAAAGACCTCACCCAGGATCTGAACCGCAAAATAGCCTCTGCCCCCAAAAACTTGGGCAACACTAGACCTTTGAGAAAGTCAGTAACATTGTCACCATCATTTTACAGATGGGGAACTGAACAATCAGGTGACTTGTCTGTGGTCCTACAACAGGTGATTAGCACAGCTAGGAACTGAATGCAGGTCATCTGGGTCCTAGGGTCAGTGCCTTAGTCATAAGACCAGCTTCTCTCTCTCTACCTTTTATGCTGATGGCAGTCAGCTGTTCACACCTTCCTAGAAAACCTCTGCCCATTTTGGCCAAGTCCACCTGTGTCTTCTACTCAACCTATAGCAGGTGAATGCCTCCAAGATGGAAATGTTTCCCTTGGGCATTTGGACCCACCTCAAGCTCTTCTGTCTCCCTATGAAGACATCTTCAACCATGCCTTTATCTCCTCTCACTTTACCTGGTGCAACTAATTAAGATGAGCTATTATCAGCAGGAGAAAAAAACCTTTTGTAGTGATAAATCAGGATGGCCCATTTCAGACAGTTTGACAAGAAGGTATGAGGATACTGAACATGGGGAAATAGATTCAATTAGAATCAATTCAATCTGAGCCATTACACAAATTGAATCTATTTCCCCATGTTCAGTATCCTTAATTTCTTAATTTCTAAAACTTCCCATCATTAGGGTACATCTACACTACTCGCCGGATGGGCGGTAGCGATCAATCTATCGGGCAACTCCCACCTTTTCATGTTCTCTGTATGTATATATATCTCCTCACTATATGTTCCATTCTATGCATCTGATGAAGTGGCCTGTAGCCCACAAAAGCTTATGCTCAAATAAATTTGTTAGTCTCTAAGGTGCCACAAGTACTCCTTTTATTTCGACTGTGAGCTTTTTGAGGTAGACTGTCTCTCATTATGTGTTTGTGCAGTGCCTAACACAGCAAGGCCCCGATCCTGCTACTGTAATATACATAGTAACACTCTTGCTTCTCATCCGTTCAAGCATATGGTTCAAAATGATCGTCACTCACTATCTGCTAAATTACACCCATGTACTTGGCATTGGACAAGACCCGGACTCTAACACTGTCCATTCTAAGGAGCTCCCTGTCTCAACTGCAGTCAGATCTGACCCTTCTAGTTTCTAAAACTTCCCATCCTTAGGGTACGTCTACACTACTCGCCGGATGGGCGGTAGCGATCAATCTATCGGGGATCGATTTATCGTGTGTAGTGTAGACTCTTGCTTGCTTGCTTGCTTGCTCTCTCGTTGACTGCTGAACTCCAGCTTGGTGAGAGGCAGAAGCAAAGTCGACGGGGGAGTGGCGGCCGTCTATCCCACACTGCGAGGACGCGAAGTAAGTGATTCTAAGTCGATCTAAAATACGTCGACTTCAGCTATGCTATTCTCGTATCTGAAGTTGCGTATCTTTGATCGATTCCTCCCCCCCTCCCCCGAGTGTAGACCAGGCCTTACTCATAGACCTCATCCTCTGTCCCTCACCTTCCTTGCCAGGAAGCTCCCTCCTCTTTTCCCCTCCATGATGGGAAGGTGCCAAATTACTGTGAATCACTGTGGCTGATGTGAATAAGTGTGCTAAGCATGAGTTTGGTATGGCTTGCGACATCTGAACTTGCTAGAGGATTCTGAGAGCATTAGATAGATGGTGTGGACATTTACCGGAAGTGCTGAAACTGTACTTGAATGGTTAATAAAGGCTCTGCCTGCATGTATGTTTCAACATCGAACGTTGGAATAGATCAGCCAGGGGACCAGCCCAGGGGACCAGCTTTACCAAAGTAAAGAAGACATAAAAACATGTGATTAGTGGGCTTGCGACAGGCTGATCCGGGTCAAAATGACCCCTCTGGATGGCTCCCGCTCAGAGCTTAAGTGAATGATTGATGAGAGGATAAATGATGATTGAACTTTGGTCTGTGCCTGTTTTGCAGCCCCCTTCTAAAATATTAATTAAAGAAAACCAGTAATGAAACACCCATAGGGCGTATTTCTGGGACATGCGATTCCTTTGAGACCAAAAGGTATAAATGCTAAGCAAAGTAAATTAGTTATTTAGTTCCCCAATTAACATCTGAAGAGGCCCAAGACGCTGAAGACAGAAGGCCTCGGGGTAACAAAGACCTTGCTACAAGGGACTTTTGTGGGACTTTTGAACCAGAGGGCCTGGGGGTAACCAAGACCCTGCTTTGGGGGACATTTGACAGACCAAGTACCTGAGAGAGGGAAAGAAGAGAAGAAAAGAAGTCTCCATCAAGGAGTGGTAGCTCTACCTGCTTTGTTTGCCAATCAGGATACTGCGTAAGGCCAACATAGTTACTGAGAGTTTATGCTTGGGGAATTGAGGCTTATTAGGGATGTGTATTATATAACCGTTACTGCTTGTGTGATTCTGTCTCAAGCAAATGACTATGCATTAAGCATATTGTTTTCCGAATTTTCACTGGTACTGGCAACAATCCGCCCAGCTGTGGGCCATTAAAGATCTGTTTCAACCCTCCACACCACCTCAGCAGTGCTGGCGAGAGAATCTTCCCTCCTACAGCACTTGCCACAGAGCCATGAAATTTGCAAAAGACATAGTGACTATGAAATTGGCAACAAGTTTTATGAATTTTCCCCCCTAATTTTTCTACCAGTTCTAATTATTATTCGTATTACGGTGGCACCTACAGACCCCAATTTGGGATCAGGGCCCTGGTGTGTTAGGTGCTGCACGAACACAGAACAAAAAGACAATCTCTGTCCCAAAAAGCCCACGCGCCAAGTAGAAGACAAGAGGTGAATATGACCGACCGACCGGAGCAGCACCAGTTAGCTGTGAGACCAGCGTAGCTCTGTTGGTATATATAAGCTACTGAAACTCATTTAAAATTGTGAAGTATTCCGGGTACAGCCTTTATGAAAGGGACTGTACAAAACAGAGCTGTGTTGTATATGACAATTCTGACCCTTTTCAGCCATTGGGCATATTGCATACAGCATTGCCAGTTCCTGTGATTTAAAAGTTTCACTATATTGTCTTCCTTAAAGCACCAGTTCCTGGAGTCATGTGGTTGAGAGGCAGTATGGCCTACTGGATAGAGCACTAGGATGGGACTCGAGCAACCTGAGCTCTATTTCTGGTTGTGCCACTGGCCTGCTGGGTGATCTTGGGCAAGTCACGTCCCCTTTCTGTGCCTCAGTTTCCCCATCTGTGAAATGAGGAAAATGCTACTGACCTCCTTTGTAAAGCACTGTGAAATCTACCGATGCAAAATTGTTATTATGTGAGAATCTCGGCTTTCATTTTTAAAAAGTTTCTAGGCCTCCTGGCTGCAGAAAAAATCCAGAAAATGGGAACACTACGGGCTCAGACGCCAGAAGATAAAATCAATAAATAAGTCAAAGGAACCCACCATCATTTTATTAAAAAAAAAAATCTCATGATTTTTAAGCCAATCTTGTGATTATTGTTTTTGGAGGGCGAGGGGCTGGCTCGGGAGTTTTGAACATTTAGGGTTGGCCACACTGTGTGTGCCGCTGCCTTAAAAAACATTCTGCCCCATTCAAGGAGAAGGAGAAGGCCCCTATCCAGGGCCCCCTGAGGGTGCAGAAGGGGACATATGCCCCAGGCCACCTGTTAGAGGGGGCCCCCAAACCAAGTGGCCCCCTGCAAAAGGTCTCAACGCCCGGAGAGAGAAGCCTGGCCCAGCCCCAGGGGACAGGAACTGCCGCTGTGAGGTGAGCGCAGGGCAGACTGGCTCTCCAGCCCACCCCCCTCAGTGGTGGTTTTTTTGGAAGGGTTTCAGATTTTGCCCCAGGCCTCCAAAAACAGCCGTGCAGCCCGGCCACGCTCCCTAGCTCGCATTTAGTGTCCCTTTCCAACGGCTCCTGGTTTGATTTCTCTCCACCTCCCTCCCCTGAATAAATGTCCAGCTTCAAGCTAGGGAAAGAGATCAGTTCAATTCACCTGCTTTCACTCGCAACATCTCCTCTGCCTCCCCCCAGCTGCTTTTACCAGGGTTCCCTGTCCTGCTCCGTCTGAGAGGGACCATTGTGCCCTCGTTAATTGCCCTGTCTTGAAAGGCTCTGGCCGATGGGGAAAGCCGGACGTGCTGGGAACGGAGCTCACAAGGTGACGTGTGTTGGGGGACGCGCGCCTGACCTAGACAGACAGCAGTTCAGCCAGGTTCATTTCTCCATAAACACTTCTGTTTACACGGCAATTTTGTCCGTCTCCCCCCACCATCACCACCACCAAAGGCCTGGTTTTGTTTTTATGTTTGTTGATTCATAATGATACATTTTTTTAAAAAATGAGCATAATAAATGCAGTGTTTCTCTCCTCAGAATAAAAATAAATAAGTACATGCTGCCCAGGATCAAAGTCAAATTATCTCCTTTCGTCCCCAACTCCAGCGTGGAGCAGATTGACACAACTCAGGGACCTATGCACAGATTAACAGACACCTATGCACAGATGCTCCTATCGTGCAGATTAACACAACCCACGGACCTATGCACAGATTAACAGACACCTATGCACAGATGCTCCTATGGTGCAGATTAACACAACCCAGGGACCTATGCACAGATTAACGGACACCTATGCACAGATGCTCCTATGGTGCAGATTAACACAACCCAGGGACCTAGGCACAGATTAACAGACACCTATGCACAGATGCTCCTATGGTGCAGATTAACACAACCCAGGGACCTAGGCACAGATTAACAGACACCTATGCACAGATGCTCCTATGGTGCAGATTAACACAACCCACGGACCTAGGCACAGATTAACGGACACCTATGCACAGATGCTCCTATGGTGCAGGTTAACACAACCCACGGACCTAGGCACGGATTAACGGACACCTATGCACAGATGCTCCTATGGTGCAGATTAACACAACCCAGGGACCTATGCACAGATTAACAGACACCTATGCACAGATGCTCCTATGGTGCAGATTAACACAACTCATGGACCTAGGCACAGATTAACAGACACCTATGCACAGATGCTCCTATGGTGCAGATTAACACAACCCAGGGACCTATGCACAGATTAACAGACACCTATGCACAGATGCTCCTATGGTGCAGATTAACACAACCCAGGGACCTATGCACAGATTAACAGACACCTATGTACAGATGCTCCTATGGTGCAGATTAACACAGCTCAGGGACCTTTGCACAGATTAACGGACACCTATGCACAGATGCTCCTATGGTGCAGATTAACACAACCCATGGATCTATGCACACTTCAGCATGGGAACACCTGTGACCCCATTCCTTCTTTAGCGAGATTCCTGGGCTGGCGCTCATCTCTGGCCACCTTGAACCTCCTCCCACCAGGGATCACCGCCCCATGTCTTCAGATGGGCTGGGGTCTGCCCTAGAGGAAGGAGGACCCAGACCCCACCCATCCAAGCATGGGATACTTTATGTAGGGGCCCATGGTCAGCTGGTAGAAGCAAGGGTCTCCCCACACATATAGCCCCGCAGATCAACTGATTTCCATTAAGATGAATGCATCTGTTCACCCCATTCTAAGCTATTGTTTCAGGCTCTCTGCAGACTCAGGTAGCTGCCACAGCATCAGTTACATTTAGAGCACTTCAGAGCTGTTAGGGTTAGAAACATTTTTTTTAATGAAATCTTAGCTGGTGGGCTGGGAATGGATTTATAATGCTTATGCCTTAATCCAGTCCTGACCGAAGTGCCTTTTGTTCAGCTTAATGAAGGTAGTGAAATGCTGCAGATCTACCCTTTCGCAGGCTGTAATTTATAACAATTCTAGGAAGCTGGAGTTGGGGGCACTATAATGCAGCCATAACTAAAATGCAAAGCAATTTACAAAGTGAGGCCCTGGAAACCACACATGGGCTGCCGGAGAAATTGGTCTGGTGGTTTATTACAACAATGCTCAGCAAGCTGCAATGCTAGAGGATTATAAGCAAGGTAGCCAGCAGAGGGGGGAACAGGAAGGTTAAAGAAGGTGGCTGTCTTATTCCGAGTGCGGTAACAGAGTGGTAATATTTTATCTTTTTATGCCAATGCAATATACTCACATTGCTGGCTGGAGGTGAAATTTCTGGGTGGCCACCATGATAACGACTATAATAAAAACTAGAGCTGGGTGGGATATGAACATGTCTGAGACATCACAATTTTTTCCTGATCTGCACTGGGACCTTCTGAATTTTTTACAAAAAACTAAAGGGACACCCCACCCGCACCAGAGCAGACAATAGCCCAGTGATGTGGCTACCATTTAGGATGTGAGGAAACCCCAATTCAAGTCCTGAATCAGACCCACCGGGAGGGGTCTCTCTTCCCCCTATACTCCTTCCCACAAATTCCATCTTGGAACCCAGCAAAAGTTTTGTCAAAACTGGCCCCTCCCTCTCCCTTTCTTTAAAGGAAAGTTTTGATTTCAATGAAAAACCATGTGATCAAAAAAATACTCCCTGACTGGCTCCAATCTAAACAGCAAAAGTGGGGTGAATCCTGGAGCACGTTCTTGTAATTTGTTAGGATCTGCTTTTCAGCAGGTACATATCAGAAAAGTGACCTTTTCCATGCTCCAAAACCCATGGAGATTGTCCATTTAAATTATATAATCTCTGTGCTGCAAGTGATGCAATTTAATACATGCAGGAAATCATGAGCTTTTTGTGCACCATCAGGTATGTACATGTGAAAGGTTGTGCACATTTACAAGTGGAGGCCGGTTTGAAACCGCCCTTGAAACCCAGGCTCTTCAAGTTTATTTGCAACTCTCTGGGGCATTTTAAGACATGACGGTCTTGAAAGTTATCTTCTAACTCCTTCCATACAGCAATGGGCGTTGCCTAGCAACTAGCACGTGGACTGGGATTCTGGAGACCTGGCTCCTAATCCTGGCCTTGCCATTGGCCTCCTCAGTGATCCGGGGCAAGTCACTTCCTCAGTCTCCCCGTCTAAATGGATATAATGTTACTGACCTAATTCACAAAGCACTTTGAGATCTGCTCAGGAAGCAGTTTATGTATAAACACAGACAGTGTGTACATTATTATTTCTATCGATCAAAATGGCCGATCGTCCTGAAGACAAATTCTTTCCCCCTAGATTTAGTAAATTGCGGCTCACATTAACCCGATCCAGTTCCTAGTCTGTACCAGTGCTCCTTAACTGAGGGCATTCCAAGATAGCCCCTCTGCCATGTTTGCAAAAGTCCTCCCTGAACATTGCCACCTCTAATGGAATGTAGGCTACACAGCATCATGGGCAGTGGGATGCCCATGGACTATCTGGAATAGCTAAAGCTGTTGACCTTAGGAGCCGTAAACTGGAACAATTTCTTTCTGCGCTCTCGCCATGAAGGTCACGGTCCCTAGTGACCCAATGGCCAAACCACCACAACGTGCTGGCTTGTGTTGTGTGTGTCCCATTGCCGCCTACAGGGAACAGTCAGTTCTGCTCAATGCTTGGCCATTATCTAGCCCTTTGGGGCAGGAGGCCCATAGAGATACAAGCCCCACTCAAAGTAGGTTTCAGCTGGACCCCAAGGCATTCAATCCAGCCCAGGCTGACAGAGACCAAAGCTTTTTGCCATGGGGCAACTGCTTTGCAAAGCAAGCAGGCAGGTCTCTGCCATTTCCTAGTGGACAACTATACATATCGATCACGGGCTTGGTCTCCCACAGCATCCCCTTCTGGGAGAGTGGCTGGGCCATGCACTCACCTGGTCTTCAGCCCTCACCACCCAGGCATCAGCACAGGTCTAAGAGGGGAAGACTTAGCCGTTTGGATGAGTCCCACAGGACTTGGGCTGTCATAGGTCCCAAAAGAAAAACTAATGAGTGGATGCCAGCAGCAGGCCTCCCTTCTTCCAAGGAGCCCCTGGCAGTCCATAGAACAGCTCAGTGCCCTCAGGAGTTCTAAAACAGATGTTTGGCGTTTGACCCATCTACCCTCAGGAGACTCAGATTTGCCGTGGGTCATGCAAGCCGACTTTGTCTTCGCTATGCTCCTCTGCAGGAGCTGAGAGGTCCATTCTCCTTCCAGTGCTCTCCTCCTGTCTCTCCATGCCTCACTGGTGGTGCAGTGGGAAGGGGCTGCTTGAATCCATAGTTCCTCTTTAATCCCTTCCTGACCATTGTGGGGTTTTGTGTACCCCATCATAATATCGTAAAAGCCACCAGCACAAGAGACACCTTCATCAGGAGTCCCAGAGACATCCATGATGAAATAAGCTTGGAAACACGATGCCTTTGCACATCTACGGTTATCCCTGGAGGAAAGATCTGTTAGATGATTGGTGACATTTGGTTAGTAGTGATAGAGGATGAATTTAATTTGTGATCCGGAGATTTTAAAAAAAGCTCAAATACCTCTTAACTGGAGCTGGGAAAAGTTTTTCAGCCAAACCTTTTTTTGGGGGGGGGGGGGAAGAAATACAGATTTTGACAACACCGAAACATTTCACAAATTCCCATTGGTTTTGCTGAATTGCTGGTTTCAGGGGAAACCAGTCAAAACATTTCATTTTGACATTTTCAAACCATTTCATTCTTTCCATTTCAAATAACTTTCCAGTTCAAAATTTCCTTTCATTTTATGTTTTATGTGTAAAAAAATTGTTGAAATGAAACTTTTGGATTTTGTTGAAACAAAACATTTTGCTCAACCTGAAACGTTTTTTCTTCAATTTTTCAAAATTCTCAATGAACCAGAAACTCCATTATTCCCCCTGTTGAATCAATGATGTTTGGTTAGTAGCGAGGGAGGTTTGATCTGAACTGGTACCCTAGAAGTAAATAGCTCAAACACATCATTCAAGTTCCTTGAACCCTCCAGCTCCCTATAACTCTCTTGACTTTAAACCAAGAGCCTACAGTAGTTAAAGTTTAGTGTGTCTGTGTTTAAAAGATGGGGCAAAGCGGGGAGAAAGGAAGTGCTAAGGTGAAAAGAAGTCTTGGCCAAGGTCTTGCGAAAGTCAGGTTTTTTTTTTCCTCCCTCTCTACTTCCCGGCTTTCTATATTTGCTGTGAAAATGAAATATAATAGTTTGGTTCAGCTGTAGTTCTGTCCAATTTTTCCCCAGTATGTAACCTGAAGTACAATTGTAACCTTTCCCTTTTGTGCAGAATAAATCACAGTGCTGGGCTTTTACAAGCACGTGAATCCGCAGCTCTGCTCCCCTAAACCGAAAACTACAAAAAACAAGACATTGAAAAACGGATACAAAATCCAGTCGAGTAGAGAAGAAATGTTGATGAAGTTAACACACATGGTACCAATTACCACCTCCAGTGCCTGCCAGCCACTAAATATCTGGAGAAACCAAATTTCACACCTCATCTTGCTGCTGGGGATATAATCGCAACTCCAGAGAGCCGTGGTGACTCCCCTCCCTTTCTTTCCAGCTATTCCAATTGGTCTGTGTTTCCTTGCTGGGATGCACCACTAGAATTTCCCTTTCCAATAAAACTCCATCAAAGAGTTGACCTTCTTCACAGCCGTATTAATGTTTAGCCCAGATCCTGCAAACGTTTAACGTATGCGCTAATCAACTTTGCATGTGTTCATAGTTTCACATGAGTGAAAGGGTTTATAACAGAAGAAATCAAATGCCCATCACAATAAAAGGAGCAAAACCAGCTTCACTAAAGACTGAAATCTATGAACGCCGAAGACCATGGTGCTTCTCTGGGACAATTATTTAGGATTTGTGTTATTGAAGCACCGAGGAGCCCCAGTCCCCATTGTGTTGGACGCAGTACAAACACAGAACAAAAAGTCCATCCCTGATCCAAGAAGCTGACAATCTAAGTATAACACAAAAGACAACAGATGTAGCTAGACAGATGGGGAAGTACGAGGAAACAATGAGACAATATTGGTCAGCATGATAGGCGGTCACGTTTCTTGTAGGCATCCCAGCAAAAGGAGAGTTTTATAGGAGAGATTTGAAGCAGGATGCAAATTACAATCCCCAGGACCCGGTGTGCGAGTGGGAGGTTCAAAGCCTTCTCGGCCTAGGTGCTCTGAGGAAGAAACTTCCAGAGGAAGGCCTCTTCTGAGACTAACTGTCTTTAGGGAAACACCTTCCTCTTAGACAAAGCCTTTCCACCATCACAAGAATGACACTTGCAACACTGATGCTCCCATCTACCTAAGCAACCCTCTCTCCCACACATGCACTGACACAACCACATCAACCAGCCAGCCAACACAACCACACCAATACCCAAGCAGTGCTTTCAACTGAAAAGAAGTGTGAGACAGATTCCGTGAAGGTCTCTAGGGTCTTCAGGATTGCTATTGATTTCACATGGAAGGTACTCAGATACTATGGGGATGGATGCCAGTATTAAATGGATAGGTAGATAGATAGAAAGAATGAATGTGGCTGAAGGAAAAGCTGTATCTGAACGCTGGCCATTTGACTAGCTGCACACGTTCCAATCTTACACTGAAAACGTTTTCTCTCTTGCACGTCTACAAGAGAATGGGGCTTTTCTCCTCACAGCTTTAGGACGAGATGTAAAACTGAGGGTCCGACTGCTTGTGATCCTTAAAAGTCCCGGGCACTTTTTTGTAAGAGATGAGGTATTAATCCCACGGTCCTGGCCAAATTCCAGGTTGAGTAAAAACATTCTTCCTGCTTGAATTCTCCCTGCGGGTGTCCTTCACTTGGTTATTGATAGACGACAGAGTATGCATCTCCTTCACTTCCTGCCCCAAACTGTTGTGCCCTGTTGCTCTGTGTTGCTACATAGTGGCCACCTTCTAACCCAGAAGTGGCTGCATTTCAATGGTAGGTGAAGCGATCTCTCTGTCTTCATTACTTACTTCACAGTAATGCGGTGATACTCAATTAGATATACCCGTGGGCCGATTTGAGAATTTTATGACCAGAGGTGGGCCATTTGCACAGAAGACTGACCAAAAATTTTAAAAAACGGCTGCCAATAAATAAAGACCTTGATTGCAATACAAGTATTAGTGTTTCTATCTTTTAACAAAGCTTATAAATCATGTTTGTGGCAATCTCTAGTGGGAAAGGTGACATCGACCATCCCCGGCAAGCTTGGTGAAGAGTGGTTTGTAGGGGGTCAGGGGAAGACACACGCACTGGGAAAGACGTTCATCCGTCAGGCGATTGAGGTGTTGGTTTTTTATAATGTTCATGATAGAAAACCCAGAGATACATTGATCCAAACAGCGTTAAAATATAGATGGCTAGATACTTGCTATTCTGAAACTGGTCAGCATATTGAGTCCAGAAGTCGCCAAGTTCTACTCCTCTGAATTTTGCCTTCAAGACATCTGGGCTTTAGAGCCTTACAATTTCTAATTGAAAGGCACCTTCATCGAGTGAATCAAGAATGTGCTTTGCTTCAGAAGGGCCAGGTCCACCGGCAGAGGCAACAAACAGAGCACAAACAAATAAAAGCCAATCCTTCAGAATTTTAAAATTCTCAAATCGCATTTTAAAATTTTGGATCAGATTGTTTAGGAATTCTTGCATTGTTTTCATCAAAGTTTCATCAGTTGCAACAACGCGCAATGTGAGAAAGTGCAACATCTTTCTTGTTCAGTCTGTCTGGAAGGTTTGAAGATTCCTCCGAAAGTCACACCCTTTTTCATACAGATCCCCGACACTGCTTGCACAGCCTTGGAGCTGCACATTGAGAGAATTCAAGTGACCAGGAATATCGCACAGAAAAGCTACCTAAATTCCAGGCACTCACAAGTCTTGTTGGTTTTGTGGTTGGAAAGAAATTCTATTATTTCTTTCTGAAGGCACAAAACCTCTCTAACACACGCCCCCTACTTAACTAACAAACATTGTTATGCTGCAACTGATCACTGTATTCAAAAACAATGCAAACTAGAAGTTGAATGCATGTTGTTCACTGATCTCATCACAATGCCTATTGTTTTTTTCAAGTCCCCAGATAACTTACTGCACCAGACAGGTTGGTGAATGCTGCAGTGAAATGTATTTAATGAAGGGTGTATCGCTGCCAAATGTGAAGCAGAGTCCTTCTCTTTCCCTGTCACGGAGGGACCTTCGTCTGTAACAAGCAAGTTTACTTTCTGCAGATCTAAACCATTTTTTTTTCCAAAAAAGCCTTTTACCCTTTCAAAAATTCTCTCTCCTATGGTGTAGGTTTGTAATGGTATTAAGCACAAACATTCTTCCTTGAAAATTTCACAATCATAAAATCTAGCAAATAGCAATAGCTGGGCAGTGTCACTTAAATCACTTGATTTGTCCACTGCAAGAGACGTGTGTGTGTCATTATTTAAATTGGAAAGCCGTGATGACAAATAATCCTCGTAAATTACCTCCATAACAAAAAGAAAATCCGCTGTCCAATTTGGGTTAAAAGCTCAGTTCTCGCTGTCGACTTTACCACATTTACTCCCTCTTGTATTCATTTTTGGCTCCATTTCCATCACTAATGAAAAATGGGCAGCACCGTTGCTCCATCGTAGTCGATGCTATCATGAGAACTTAAGATCCTGTAAGCAGTGCTTAATTGGTGCTGAGAATGAGCCCCAGCACCTCTAGGCTTGGCAGTTCATAGCCCCGACACCTCTGGGCTCCCGGCCAGCAGCTGCTGCTCTCCAGCCGCCCAGCTCCAAAGGCAGCGCCCTGCCACCAGCAGCTCAGAAGTACGTGTGGCAATACCAAACCAGGCCACCCTCACTTCTGCGCTGCTGCTGGCGGCAGCGCTGCCTTCAGAGCTGGACACCCAGCCAGCAGCCGCCACTCTCTGGCCCCCGAGCCAGTGCTTAATGTGTGCCATGGCTTGCCGGCACCTCTTTCATTATAAATTAAGCACTACCAGTAAGTTACTCACTAAGGAAGTGATAGGCAAATGATAGTGCATCACTGTTTGTGAATTTTATTATAAACATTTTTTAAGCTAAGCTGGTGGGCCCAGAGGTGAAAGTAAGCCGGTCCGGTCCGGTGTACTGGCTTACTGGCAAGAGCCAGTACACCGTGCCGGACCGCACTGGCTTCCGCGGTGGGGATTTAAAGGGCTCTGGGCTGCCCACGGCTCTGGCGGCTGGACTGGGGCTGGATTTAAAGGGCTCAGAGCTCCTTGTGGCTGCGGGCAGCCCAGAGCCCTTTAAATCCCGCCCGCGGCTCTGGCGGCCGGGCTGGGGCCAAGATTTAAAGGGCTCAGAGCTCCCCGCAGCGGCAGGAGCTCCGGGCCCTTTAAATCCCTGCCCCAGCCTGGCAAAGCTTGGGGTTCCCCGTGGCAGCCAGAGCCCCAGACCCTTTAATTTGTCCCTGAGACCCGGGGGGCTCCCCTGAGACAGCTGATGCCCCAGGGCCTTTAAATCTTGAGAGGCCACGCCTCTTCTGGATGAGGCCATGCCCCCCAGGACTCCGGCAGTACTGGTAAATCCTGTAAATTACTTTCACCCCTGGGTGGGCCGCACACGCAGCCTTGGCCGAGCACATTTGGCCCACGGGCCACCTATTAAGTATCCCTGTTGTCATGTATGATCATCCGTGACTATATCATTAATAGCTTCACACTGGGTACGCCGCCCTACAAAGCCATTTGGGTTTCATGTCCACAGAGGATCGTATGGGACAAGAAAATGCGCCTCCTTTGCATGCAAGTCAGAGACATCAACATTCAGGTGGACCACGCTCGCCTCTCGAGTGAGGGAAGGACGCGAATAGATCAGAAGACAGCAGTGCTCTGCCAAGACAATTCAGGACAGCAGGATTGACGGCAACTGGCAGCTAGTCTGAAACAGAGCAGGCTCCATCCTCCGCTCGACTGGTCCTGTGCTAAAGGCCCCCCCTCTCCCCCCCGTCATGCATCTATTCAGATTGTGTAGGCAGGAGAGACAGTGCTTGATTCCGTCATAAAAGGAATCTGGGGAATTTAAAGAGCTTTGCCCAGCTTTACGGCCCAGATCACGTGTTAATGTTCTCGTGTCTTGAACATGTCAATCTTGCCTTAAAACAAGAAGAAAAAACCCCCGTAGACTTCAGTTTCTCTCAGAGGCAAATATCATCAACAACAGGGGTTCTCAAACTGGGGGTGCGGGACCCCTCAGGGGGTTGTGACGTTATTACATGGGGGGGTCGTGAGCTGTCAGCCTCCACCCCAAATCCCGCTTTGCCTCCAGCATGTATAATGGTGTTAAATATATAAACAAGTGTTTTTAATTTCTAAGAGGGGGTTGCACTCAGAGGCTTGCTGTGTGAAAGGGGTCACCAGTAAAAAAGTTTGAGAACCACTGATCAACAATGCAATGCTTTGATTCAAGGCACTGGCAGCTCATTAAAACAACAATTAAGTCACTCTTGTGATGCTGCTAGTTTCTACTGAAGGCTGCCATGGGTGGCAATTAGAAGAGGGGCTAATATTCAAAGTAGGCAGGAAGGGAAGGGGACAGACCAGGGAGAGAAGCTGAGAAAGGAACAGAGGGGAGGGGACTTTACAATCCGGGGTGGGAGAGCTTGAAGGCGAGGGACATGCAGACACAGAGACAGGCAGAGAAAGAGAATGACGGGGTGTTGCACTGCCTGGGTCAGCTCTCAGTGTTCTAGCAGGAGACACAGCTGCCAGGGACATTTATCTTTGTGATTTCTCTGGTTACAGAGCCTAGCCCCTGAGAACAGCTAGAACTCCCCTGCCACTGCAGCGGGAGGGCTGGGTTTGGAGCACAACATGGCAGCCAACTGAAACAAAACCAGCAGCGCTGCCAGAAAAGCAAGTGGATTTCTGTGACAGGGAGGAGGACTTCTGCAGCTGCCGGTCAAAGTGGGGGTCATTCAGAGGCTGCAGCCAGGGAATATACAGGGCCCTAGTTTCAGGCCAGGATTTGTCAATCACAGCATACATGGAACAGATCTGGGCCTCCGCTTGTGGAAACCAGGAGGGAACTAACCAGTTCGGCAAACTGGTAGGCATGGCAAATCCTTTCACTGTTGGGTTGCTAGTTCATAGCCACACCTAGCCTTTACTTCCCAGAAGTCTTTGATGGATGTCCAGGGTCCCTGTTTGATGTGATGAGGGCCGGATGCAAAGCCTGCTGAAATAAGTAGCAGTCTTTTCATCATTTTCCATAAGCCTTGAGTTAGGCCTGAAGTTAATAGTAGTCTCCATCTAGTTCCTGCTGGACAACCATACACCTCACGATAAATACCATCACAACCGGCCTTCATCAGCTTGTGAATGGTCTCCATGGAGAGCTATCTCCTCAGTACAGGCAGTTTCTCCTGGTCCAGATGGAGACACATGATCTGGGAAGAAGGGATGAAGCATGTGCTGCTGTTGACTGCTGTACCCGGTCTGTGAACCAGATGTACAGACCGGGTCTGATTTACAGGACAAGCAGCTTGCGGGGAGGAATGCAGCACAAAGTAACTTGTTTTGAACTTGTCAAACAGCCAGATAAATTATTCTCCAATTTTTTGTTCAGTTCATTACAGTGTATCTTTATCTACTGCTGGGGATAATTTGATTTATACAAGGGTTTGTAAAAAAAAAAATTGAATCAATAGTACTATACAGAAAATTGTTCAGTCAATAGCAGTTTAGACAGAGAGCCCAATCTTTCTGCATTGCACACAGTTTATTGGATACAAGCACTAAAAGTTACAGGTGTCCACCCGACATTCATTAGCTATAGCTACGGGTTACATAGCTAGCCTTGTGGGTGCATTTTTCTGGCAGTGACAGAGAAGAATAGAGCCAAGAGATAAGTCTTTAAGGGTCCTGCTTGCCCATTACCATGGGGGAAAGAAAAGAATACCGGTATTTGGTCTTTATATGCAGAACCCACCTTACCAGAAGATCCCAAATATGTAGCAATGTCTGGTTTTGCCCTAGGGTGACCAGACAGCAAATGTGAAAAATCGGAACAGGGGGTGGGAGGTAAGAGGAGCCTATATAAAAGAAAGACCCAAAAATCGGGGCTGTCCCTATAACTTCGGGACATCTGGTCATCCTATTTTGCACTGTCTAGTCTTGCAGCTTTGACGAGTTGTAAAACTGCATAATTTTATTGACGAACCAACAAAGCGTTCAGTGTTCAGGAACATAGACGAGCTGTAAGTCATTTACTTTTTTGTGTTTTTCACTGTCTTCATGGGGAAAAAAACAATAAAAAAAACATAATCACACAAAAATTGCAGCTTAGGGAGGCAGAATGTAGCTTCCCATATCTGGCTTCAAGACTAAGCTTGATAAGTTTATGGAGGGGATGGTATGATCGGATAGCCTAATTTTGGCAATTAATTTGGCAATTGATCTTTGATTATCAGCAGGTAAATATGCCCAGTGGTCTGTGATGGCATGTTAGATGAGGTGGGATCTGAGTTACTACAGAGAATTCTTTCCTGGGTGCTGGCTGGCGAGTCTTGCCCACATGCTCAGGGTTTAGCTGATCGCCATATTTGGGGTCAGGAAGGAATTTTCTTCCAGGGCAGATTGGCAGAGGCCCTGGAGGTTTTTCACCTTCCTCTGCAGCATGGAGCACGGGTCACTTGCTGGAGGATTCTCTGCAGCTTGAGGTCTTCAAAACACAATTTGAGGACTTCAGTAACTCAGACATAGGTTAGGGGTTTGTTACAGGGGTGGGTGGGTGAGATTCTGTGGCCTGCATTGTGCAGGAGGTCAGGCTAGATGATCATAATGGTCCCTTCTGACCTTAAAGTCTATGAGTCTATGAGTCTAAGTTGGAATCTAGCTAGGACTCTTGCTAAAAGTGCCCTGGGATCTTTAATTACCTCTAGTCGTCAGAAGCTCCATTTTCTTGTCCAAATAGAAATATGAATGAGAGAACAAACTTCATTGTAAGGGTTGTTTCAGGTCCACAACCAAATGATTTGTCGCGGCTGTTCTCCGAATCAGTTACTAAAGCAGGTTTTAGAGGAGGAGCTCTGGGATAGATACATAAATAAGAAGAGCACAGAGAGCTTCAGCCACCATGTCTCTACCACTGTCAGCCCATCGATATCAAACGGGATCACAGAGCCTCAAGAGAGCCCGTTAGATCAAACTGATGGTGGGGGAAAGCAAGCGTCATGGCTCAGCAGCTACTTATACATGTATGGGTAGGAAAGAATTCTCCCGTTGTATATTGAGTAGGGCTAGGAAGGAATCCACTGCCCATAACAAGGTATTTTATAATTGTCTAAGTGCACAATTAGGGGGAAAGTGGAGTTTTCCTTCCCCCTTAAAACATTAAGAAAGGGACGACTGTGGATCATTGTTTTACTCCCATGTAGAAACAGATCTTAACTTGCCATGTTGGATTTGTTTGTTGTTGTTGGTTTTAAAATAATTTGCATTTTAGAGCTCTTCTCCTTGGGGGGAGTATAGTGCCATCTTGTGGCTCTGGCAGGAATTAGCAGGAAGTAGACTAGAGCGAGACATGGGGACACATTCTCAATGTACAGCGGCAGTCCAGAAAGCTAACAGAGTATTAGGAACCATTAGGAAAGGGACAGATCAGAAAACAGAAAATATCATAATGCCACTATATAAATCCATGGTAAGTCCACACCTTGAATGGTGCATGTGGTTCTGGTCACCTCATCTCAAAGAAGATATATTAGAATTCAAAAAGGTGCAGAGAAGGGCAATGGAAATGACTAGGGGTATGGAACAGCTTCCATACAAGGATAGTTTTTAAAGACTGGGTCTGTACAGCTTAGAAAAGAGGCAACTAAAGGGAGAGGGGAAATGACAGAGGTCTATAAAATTATGACTGGTGTGGAGAGAGTGAATAAGGAAGTGTTATTTACCCTTTCACATAACAGAAGGACTAGCCATCACCCAATGAAATTAATAGGTAGCAGGTTTAAAACAAAAAGAAGTGTTTGACTTCTATAATTCTATGATTTCTTCACACAATGCACAGTCAACCTGTCGAACTCATTGCCGTGGTATGCCGTGAAAGCCAAAATTATAACTGGGTTAAAAAACGAATTAGATCAGTTCATGGAGGATAGGTCCATCGATGGCTATTAGCCAAGATGGTCAGGGATGCAATCCCATGCTCTGGGTGTCCCTAAGCCTCCAACTTCCCGAAGCTGGGACTGGACAACAGGGGATGAATCACTCAAAATTGCCCTGTTCTGTTTATTCCTCTGAAGCACCTGACATTGGCCACTGTCATAGACAGGACATGGGGCTAGATGGACCATTGGTCCAACCCAGTATGGCAGTTCTTATGTTCCTATGATAGACAGGGAATATGGGGGGCGAGGTTGAGTCATACATTGATCCAGGTTCAGCCATTAGTGTTGCTGATTAAATTGTTCAATGAAAAGCATTTCATTAAAACCTGCGACTTACTGTTCCCTCTAGAATACTACCATTAGGCAACAAGAAATGAGACAAACATTCTTAACAGTGAGGGCATTTAGCCAGAGGGACAACCTACCTAGCCACATGCTGGATTCTCCATCACTTGCAATCTTTACAGCAAGACTGGTTGTCTTTTTAAAAGGTAAGGTCTAGCTCGAACAGAAGTTATGGGCTCGATGCAGCAATCACTGGGCGTGGCCTTCTGGCCTGTGTTCTGCAGGAGGTTAGACCAGATGATTGCAATGGTCCCTTCTGGCCTTACTGTCTCTGAAGCGATACAAAGTGACAACAAAGCACTTTGCAGACTCTGGACACAAATAAACCCTGCTTTCAGAGATGCAGTGCTCCCCAGACATGCCCTGATCTCAGCTCAAGTTGTGTGTACTCAGCCCTTCTGAAAAACCAGAGCCTTGTAAGTGATGTGCACAAGGTCACATACTGAGTCAATGGCAGAGCTGAGAAAGGATCCAAAGTCCCAACTACAACTTTCCTGATATGACACCTACCTCTCAGTCTCAGTGTGCCTACGCAGGGCCATGTGAGAGCAGCCTCAGGGTCCGTCCAGGCCCCTTCTTGAAAGTGGAAACAGAATCACATTTCAGTTTATATAGCCCGGAGTAGCCGTCCTAGGGACAGAACAAAGTGTTTCTTCCAATATAAATAGTTCATATTTAGCTCTCTCTCTCATCAGTGTTAGGGGTGTGTGTGTGTGTGATCAGTGTTGGGGAGGTGTCTGAGTGTATCTCTTAAATTTCACTTCAGGGGAAGGATGGCTGCAGACACTCTGGCCCTTTAAATTTGTAGACAGACCTCTTGCCTGGGATCGTTTACCGACAGTCACATGAAAATTAAAATCAGTTCCAAGGGACAAGAGTTTTTCACACCGTAACGAACCCTCCTTCCTAACGTCAAATGCATGCTGAGGTGGAAGGAGGGGAGCCAGGAGGGGGCCCCTGGGGACCTTTTAATTAGGAGGAAGGTCTCGTTAAAACCTTTCCAAATACCTGCATTGATGCCCTGCTGGCCTGGTCCCACGGTGCTGACAGTCAATACTCTGTCTTACGGCCTCCCCCTCGCTCCCCCTTCTCAGGAGAACCCTGGCACTCTCAGCGAGGTGTTGCGAGCGGTCAGACGGGGAGAGGGAAGGCCATTTGCCCGGCAGCTGGGGAATTTCCCATTAAATAAGCTCCCTGCGTATGTCCCCATACAGATTGGCCCAGAGGGGCTTGGGAAAATACAGGACAGTGGGACCAGACACAGATAAAAGCTCAAGGAAAGGCAGCTGGGCAGAGGCTCCAGTATCTTGTCTCTCTGCGGGTACCTGGGGGCATCCGAACACTCCCCCTTCCTATGTTATTATGTGTGCTCAGGAGCACAGAGGCTTCAGCCGAGATCCAGGCCCTATTGTGCTAGACTCTGCACATGTGTTGTGATAAATGAAGTGGGGGGGAAGAGCTCCCTTTTATGGACAGCCAGCCAGTTAGCTATAAAATCCCTCCTAGTGTCTGTTCTCTAACTGCTCTACCTGTAAAGGGTTAAAAAGTCTCACTGCTCTGCATAGGTAAAAGGTAGTGAGTGGGCACCTGACCAAAAGAGCCAATGGGAAGGCTAGAACTTATTAAAATTGAGAAAAGACTTCCCCTTTGTCTGTCTGTGGTTGCTCTCCGGGGAGAGGAGGACAGGACAAAGCTATGCTGTAAGAGCTTGGGTCAGGTATGAAAAAATCATCAGTATCATACCTAGAAACTACTCATTTAAAAACCCCAGATATGTAAGTAGATCAGAAAATGTCTAGGAAGATGCGATTAGGTTTCTCTCTTTTATTTCTTTATGGCTTGTGGATTCCTCTGTGCTAACCCCAGGTGCTTTTGTGTTGCTTGTAACCTTTAAACTGGACCTCAGGAAAGCGATTCTTGGTGCTTAATCCTTGTAGTTGTTGTTTTTTAAATCCAGCAAAAGCCTAAGTTCCCAGGTGTATTTTCTTCTTTTTTTATTAATAAAATTTACCTTTTTTAAGAACAGAATTGGATTTTTGTGTCTTAAGAGATTTGTGCATGTGTTGTTTAATTCAGTAGTCTCCAAACTTTTGTGATCGCGCACCCCTATCAGTAAAAAATTTTTGAGCATGCACCCCCTGCCGCACCAGCTCTACCATTTTTGCCGAAGCAAAAAAAAAGCCGCTCAGACTCCCAGCCGAACTGATGAAGCAAAAAAAAAAGCACTCCTCCTGCCGCGCACCCCCCCAAGGATCCTCTTGCGCACCCCCTGGGGTGCATGCACCCCACTTTGGAGACCATTGGTTTAATTATCTGGTGGAAACAGCTGATTTCTTTTTTTTCCCTTTCTCAGCTCTTCCCCAGAGGGTGGGGGGGTGAAAGGGCTTGAGGGTACCCCACAGGAAGGAATTCCCAAGTGCTCCTTCCTGGGTTCTCAAAGGGGTTCTGCACTTGGGTGGTGGCAGCATCTACCCACCCAAGGTCAAAGAGAAGCTGCAACCTTGGGAGTTTAATACAAGCCTGTAGTGGCCAGTGTGACAGTGTACCCCATAAGGCTTTATGGGGTGGGGGTGCTCATAAATGTATGTATGATATAACTGGAATAGGGTTTTGCTACATATGCCATGTAACATATCTATGTAAAGGTTATGAGCTACTGGTTATGTTCATCCTAGTTGCATGCAGGCACCATTTGTGTGCTCAAAGTTATGAACATAACCAGTAGCTCATAACCAGAGTGGGAAATCAGCTTTGACACGCGTGTAGTAAGCCAGCTCCCACACTCAATAGCTGACAGTGCTAAATAGACAAGGGGTGGGAAAGAGGAAGGATCAGTCACCCCCAATTTATAGATGGGGAACAGAGGGACAGAGAATGAGTGCTGCTTTCTCCTTTTCTTTGCCAGAGGATGTTGTGAAGGCCAAGACACTAACAGGGTTCAAAAAAGAACTAGATAAATTCATGGAGGACAGGCCCATCAGTGGCTATTAGCCAGGATGGGCTGGGAGGGTGTCCCTAGCCTCTGTTTGCCAGAAGCTGGGAATGGGCGACAGGGGATGGACCACTTGATGATTCCCTGTTCTGTTCATTCCCTCTGGGGCACCTGGCATTGGCCACTGTTGGAACACAGGATACTGGGTTGAACTGACCTTTGGTTTGACCCAGTATGGCTGTTCCTATGTTCTTATATTAAAAGCACCCCAGGAGGCTCAGTCTCACTCCCTTTCAATGGGACTTAGGCACCTCTGAAAATGTTACCAAATGTGACTTGCCCAAGGACACCTGGGGAGCCTGCAGCAGAGCTGGGAACTGGCTTCAGGTCCCCTCAGTCCCAGTCCAGCACTTTAACTACAAGATCATTGGCGGTCATCATTCTGTTCACAGCAACTAATGGGTGTCAGCCCCTGCAGTGTGAATGCCAGGAAACCGGCCTGTAGAACCAATGCTTGGATGAGGATACTCCAACACCACTGCAAGGGCAAAGGTAATAATTGGAGATATACCAATCTCTTAGAACTGGAAGGGAGCTTGAAAGGTCATCAAGTCCAGCCCCCTGCCTTCACTAGCAGGACCAATTTTTGCCCCAGATCCCTAAGTGGCCTCCTCAAGGATTGAACTCACAACCCTGGGTTTAGCAGGCCAATGCTCAAACCACTGAGCTATCCCTCCCCCCTCAAGAATTGAGGTTTCATTCTAAAGGGTCTGCTCTCGACCAATCCCAAAGTTATTGGGCTCAATGGGGTTCACTTATCATTCCCTCCAGGAGAGTCATGACAGTGAGCCTAGATGATCACCACCGTCGCTCTTGCAATGTTGCTGTCGCCATGTTAGGCCCAAGATGTGAAAGAGACAAGGTGGGTGAGGGAAAAGTTTTTATTGGACCAACTTCTGTTGGTGAAGGAGACGGGCTTTCGAGCCAGCTCTGTGGAACTCGAAAGTTGGTCTCTTTCACCAACAGAAGTTGGTCCAATAAACGATATTCGCTCACCCACCTGGTCTCTTTCATTTACTATGGATGACAGCTGTCAAGGTTAAACCTCTGTCTAATCCACCCTGAGTTTTTCTAAGGCCTTTCTCACCGTAGGGTTCTGCCATTAGCTATGTGGGGGTGACTTCAGTAGGAGCTGCACCCATGGAATTGAGGGCAGGAATTCTTCTCTCCAGGTAATGACCTGAAGAGTGATAGGAGAAAGGAGCTGTAGGCTGACTTACGGAGTGCTGTGTTACCGTGGTTTGGGAGTGCCTCAGGGCTCATAGGCTATTGCAAAAGCAAATCTTCAACACACAAACATCAGTCTTCCTGGCAGAGGCCAGATTCCAAGCATTACACTCATCCAATCGCGCCAGCTGACCTGCGTGTCCAATCACAACACCCAAGCAGAGCTGGGTGAAGAAGAACAATTCCACTTCATGGAAGATTTGAGTATTTCATAGTTTGGCTTCGTTCCAGTTAGGGACAGAAACCTAAAAGTTCAAAGTTGCCCACAAAAGCGAATGGAACCCCAGCCCCCTGGCAGTCCACCTGGTGGGCTACCTCAGAGCCAGGAAGTGTGGGCTGCTGAGGAGCCATGTGGGAGGGCTGGCTGGAGTCTAGGCAGGATTCCAAACTGGCCTGGCAGGCAGGGGATCTGTCGGAACCCTACCTGGCTTCCAAGGTAACTTCGTCAAATTCAAAACATTTTGATTTCAACCAAAAAATATTGGCCAATTCTCATGAAAGGAGGTAAAATTCCAACAAACCTACCAGCTCTACTTGATAATTCAGTGCTCAAGGGGTACCACTGGAAAATGACCTACACACAGAGGACTATCCAGCAAGTCATTTCACGTGCCAAGGAAATTCGAGAAAATTGGGCACTGGAAAAGCAGCAAAACGTGCCCCAAATTTAGTCACCACCTCCTCTTAACTTTGCTGTTGCTTCTTTGTTAAGTGACTGGCCCAACACCACAAAACCAGTCAATTTTATGGCTCCTAGTCCCATACTCACATCACTAGCCCAACCTTTTAACCTTGCTGGTCTAGGGTTTACCAATAAACCTAATCAAAGCGGCACAATGTCACACATTCATTGTTATGGCCTATAGCATAGTCATCGGTATAGATCAGTCAGCTCTGCAAAGAAATCTACTATCCATCAAGGAGGCTCAAATGATTTATACAATTCCTTTACACTGAATAAAGAGATACAGCTTAAGTGAAAACACTACATGTGACATTTCACGTGAATCTCTGGCCAACCTGTTATTCACAAACTAATTCATTGTATTATACAAGATTGGTACGTCAGCCAAGACACCTCATCTCTGTTGTTCCTCCTCCACATAGAAATTTTCCATTTATAAGTATTATTCTCTTTCTTGAGTAATACCCTTTGGAAACAAGACAAAAATTGGTGTTGCTTTGTTTTTGAGAGAACTGCTGACCAAAGAGGTTAGCTCATTAACATAACAAATTTGAGATGAACCCAAAGGAAAACAATAGGAACCAGATCCCCTCTACTGAACAAGGGAGATTTAGACTAGACATTAGGGGAAACTTTCTAACCATAAGGACAGTTAAGCTCTGGAGTGGGCTACCAAGGGAGGTTGTGGAATCCCCATCACTGGAGGTTTTCTAGAACAGGTTAGACAAATACCTGTCAGGGATGGTCTAGGTATACTGGGTCCTGTATCAGTGCGGGAGATGGATTAGATGACCTTGAGCTCCTTTCTGGCCCTATATTTGTATGGTTCAAGGGGTGTCAAATTCTGTTGGAAGAGTCAACTCCCATTTTAAATTATGGTCACCAGGCCAGGGTATGCATTTAGGATGCCGTACTGCCTAAACACACAGGAGAGCTCCCAGTGATGTCAACAGGAAGTTAGCTCAGAGTTCAAGATATGGCCCTCTATGTAATAACTAAGCCATGTCGGGCTCCCTGCAGACTCAGATAGACATCAGTGTATTTTTCACATTATGGTCTCATTTTGGAAGGTTACCTCGACAATCATGAAAGTTAGAAACTTTGTTTGTTTGTGTTTTAAATGAAAGCTGGGATTCTTGGCCGTCAGAACAAGTCCACATAAATACAACCACCCTAAATCCAGGCACTACAAACTGCTGTGAAGATGCAGAGTAATTCTGCAGGCTCAGAATGGAAGGTGGCTCGTGTTAGCAGCATCCCGGGTATAAAAGGGAATGGAGAGGCAAAGGAAATTAGCAACGGGGACATTGAAAGAGTTGGTTCTGCACAGGGTTGGCCAGAAAGCAAGAGTTCCATTTGGGGAAAAGTTTGGAAGTTTCAACAATTTTGTGTGGAGCAATACAAAGACCTTTTGGATATTTTTCATGAAGAGAGAGATATATACAGGGAGATCTCCACCCCAAAATAGCCATGGTGGCTAGGGCATTCACAAAGCATGTGGGGAATCTGGATTCAAAGGTCTAGGAGCAGGGACTTGAATCTAGTTCTCCCACAGTGCCCTGACCACTGGGTTATTTTATCTCATCATTTGAGCAGAATTCCATTCTGGACCTGAGAACTGTTCCTGACCAAAGTTCCAATGAAACTGGTGTTTCTGTGAAAACATTCCATTTTGACAAATCAACATTTTCCTACAAAATATACACATTGTGCCACAAAGCTCCCAACCAGCGCTAGCACTGCAGGGAGACCCTTGGCATGCCCAGGTTTGGGGAGAATGCTAGGCAAAGGGTTAGGTTTGGGTTTTGTTTGTGTTACAAATAAAGCTGGGGAGAAGGAGGGTGCAGACTGTATAAAGTGTCTGCACATTCCCCTGGGAGCATGGCAGGCACTCCACTTCAAGCAGGAGATGCAAACAGTAACCTGCAAAGCCCACTCCCCAACTCTCTAGCCTTTCGAATGATCATTCATGGGCTGGTTGGATGCCAATGTGATTAGCTAGTCAGATCTCCTGCATAACACAGACCATAGGACCTCCTGACTCAATAATTCATGCATCAGGCCTAATAACTTGTCATTGAAATGGGCAGCAATCGTAGGGACGTCCAGATGTCCCATTTTTAAAGGGACAGTCCCATTTTTTGGGACTTTTTCTTATATAGGCGCCTATTATCCCCCACCCTCCTCCCATTTTTTCACAGTTGCTCTCTGGTCACCCTAAGCAATCGCAATCTACGTGACAGGCCACAATTTGAAGGGTCTTCTGTTTCTTCAATTTAAAAACGCTGTTGGCTCTTTTCCCCCCCGAGTGGAAATATAATAGTCAAGAGCATAATGAGTAACACCGGGAAGGAGACTTGGGAGACAGTGCCCTTGTGGCATGGCAACATCCCTTGAATGTAAGATTTTTGTCAGTTTATGGACACACCTTCTTAGCAAACTATCCCACGCTGCGGCCTCCTCTGGCTCCGCAATATTTAGCTATTGCTCCTCTCTCTCTCTCTGGGTACCACTCTGTCACGATATACCACTTAGACTGCAAGCTCTTTGAGGGCAGGGACTGTCTTTTTGTGCTGTGCTTGTCCAGCGCCTAACACAATGGGGTCCTGGTCTATGACTGGGCACTACTGCAATACAAATAATAAACAAATGGGCATGAATTGATTCTCACCGCCCACCCCTGTGTTGCAGGGGAGCACTCTTCTTACTCCATTATACAGATGGGAAAAGACACAGCGAGGGGGGAGCTATTTCCAGAGGTGCTGTATCTACAAGTTCATTTCAAGTCTACCGGAGCTGCAGGTGGTGTGCACCACTGGAAAAAAAAACAAATCTTGAGTGATTTGCCAATGATCACCCACAAAGGGTGCAGCAAAGTCAGGGATTGAACGTAAGTCTGAATCCTAAGTCAGTGCCCTACGCACAAGACCATACTCCCTTCGCTAGAAAGAGATATTTCGTATAGTACTGCATTTACACATGAACACACTTTATACAGACCTACAAACAGCACTGAAACATTTAACATCAAACAGCCAGCAGAAAGCACTGGGTCGTTTCCAAAGTCAAACAATCTTCCACGTCTCAAGTGTCGAACACGGGGTTTAATTAAAGGAGCACCTCTCTTTCTCGTTTGCAATTGTTTTAGTGTTGCCGTAAGTTATTTGGATGTGGCCAACTGATCTGAAGTCACCAAAGTGCAGGAGATTTAAGAGTCTAGGTTTTACAACGCACGGCTGAGGCTTAAGAGTTTTCATAGTGCATACAGTTAAAGTAGAATCAAGCCAATGTAGGTTCCATTGGGGAAGGCAGACCTCCAGCAGCAAAATATTGATTTTGATCATGGCCCAAAATCTGGAGTAGGAATTCAGAGCATTGTAAAGAGCTTCGAACAACCCCAATGTGTAGAGGCTTTAGTCTGCCTCCATCTTGCCTCGGTGCATGGATCACCTGTAGATGAATTGCTCCAGGCTAGATCCTAGAGCGGCATCAGAACGAGTATGTACCTAGGGTTTCAGATGGGATTGTATTCAGGGCAGCTAGCCCATCTCACTGCCCTTACAACTATGGCCATCTAGCTATTTTTAGCATACCCACTCAGAGCTAGTGTGGGTATGGAAATTATACCTGCAGCTCCAATACAGACATACTCTTGGCTACCGGGTGTTTTGTGCACCGTTACAGGGAGTGTCATGCTGAAAACCGTTTTTCTAAGGTTACGTCTTCACTACCCGCCATATCGGCAGGTAGCAATCGATTTCTCGGAGTTCGATATATCGCGTCTCATCTAGACGCGATATATCGAACTCCGAACGCGCTCCCGTCGACTCCAGAACTCCACCTCCACGAACGGTGGTGGCGGAGTCAACGGGGGAGTCGCAGACATCGATCCCACGCCGTGAGGACGGGTAAGTAATTCGAACTAAGGTACTTCGACTTCAGCTACGCTATTCGCGTAGCTGAAGTTGCGTACCTTAGATCAACCCCCTCCCAGTGTAGACCACTCCTAAGACCTAGCTTTCATAGCTGTGCTGTTAACACCACTTTAAAATGAGTTCAATGGCAAGATCTTTTCCAATCAGATTAACCTGTCCCCATACCTGCTGACTGTCTGCATTACCTCTCAGGTTGGGCAATGCTTTTATATGGACACAGGCTCATTTCACTTCTGTTCACACTTCCTTGCTCTCATGCGCCAGTCCAATGCTGTGGCGATTGAGTTATTTATGCACGCCGAGAAGGAACACAATTCAACCCTCAAAGCCCTACTTTAAGGGGTGACTTGATTTCAGTCTGTAAGTGTTTCCATGGGGAAGGAATATTTAATAATGGGCTCTTCAGTGTAGGAGAGAAAGGTCTAACATGATCCAATGACTGAAAGCTGAAGCTGGACATATTCAGACTGGAAATAAGGCATAAATTCTTAACAGGGAGAGTAATTAACCACTGGAGCAACTTGCCAAGGTGGATTCTCCATCACTGACAATTTTTAACTCAAGACTGGATTTTTTTTTTCTAAAAGATCTGCCCTAGGAATTATTTTGGGGACGTTCTATTGCCTGTTTTATACAGGAAGTCAGATGGGATGATCAAAATGGTCCCTTCTGGCCCTTGGAATCTATGAATCTACTCACTGCTCTTTGACACGTGTATATATCCTAGAAACATTCCTGTGGAACTTACATTCTACAGAACATCTTTTACAGAACTTATGTAAATGTCAGGCCTAAACGGATTTAAATTGACAACTGCTGTGATAGAACATGG
Source organism: Mauremys reevesii (assembly GCF_016161935.1). Taxonomy (NCBI): domain Eukaryota; kingdom Metazoa; phylum Chordata; order Testudines; family Geoemydidae; genus Mauremys; species Mauremys reevesii. The sequence goes on along the minus strand of NC_052624.1, from coordinate 5,798,200 downwards.
AAGAGTGATATTAGGAAAGGGTGGGTCGTTAGCTGTCTCTGAAAGCAGCTTAGCCACTAAAAGCAAAGCAAAGAGGAGCCAGCACCTTGAGACCACAGTGCTCCATAGACCACCAGCAAGTGCCCAAGAGCCTCTGACTGAGAGTATCTCGCTCAAATTCAATTCTCACTTAAACCAGAGTAGCTGAGTTGACCTCAGTGGCTTTTTAACATGCTAATCCCCTTCACTGGAGTTTCTCCAGATTTACACCATCAGGACAGAGTGCAGAATTTGGCCCTTTACTTTAACACATCATTATACAATATCTTCCCACTCCCCTGATTAAACTGGTCACCGAGAGCTTCAGAACAGGATCAGGGCAGGAATTATCACACGTATGCCACTTATTGCTGGGGAAAACAATTTCATGCAGATCCAATTAAGCTTTCATAGCTTTGGAAATAATTACAAATCCTGCATCAGAGATCATCTTAAAATAATCATGGTTACCAACAGAGTTCACTGGGATTTCCCTCCCCGTTTCTTCTTTGAAGCCCATATGAGGCAGTGGTTTGTCAGTTCAGTGACAGCCTATCTCAGTGTTGCAGCTGGGTAAATAGAAAGCCCACCAGTGCAGTGCTGGGTGAGCATTTAGGACCCAGACTCACGATTGCTCTTTGATGATCTCACATTTTATTGGTGACTCTTTATTCTCTCATGATTATTTACTCCCATGACTGACGCTGGCTGTTTTTCCAAACCCCGCTCAAGATCCTTCAGCTGTTCCCAGCTGTAATCCCCTTCTGCTAAGCTTCTTGAACAGGACCATGAAAGAAAAAACTTATTTATAATGGGCTGGCCCAGATTCCCAGCTGCTGTAAACCAGCCTCAATCAGCTGAAGGCACTGGAGTTATAGGTGCTGATTCCATGGGTGCTCCGGAAGCCCCGTGGATCAGCTGTTCAGTGGCATGCAGGAGGCTCTGCAGGGGAGGGGGAGGAGCAGGGGCAGAAAGAGGCAGGGTGGAGGCAGGGCTTTGGGGGAAGGAGCGGAGCAGGGTGGGGGCCTGGGATGGAGTTGGGGGTCCAGCATCCCCAGGGAAATCACAAAGTCGGCACCTCTGAAGTCCAAGGAGCGAGGCCAATTTATATCATTCCATGGATCTGGCCCAAAATTTGGCATCATGGCTGTTTCTCTCCAGGCTTGGTTAAACTGTTAAGGGCCAGATTCTGCCCCCTTACTCACACTGAGTAGCACCTGACTCTGCTAGGATTCCTGCTGAGAAACCACAAGCCAGCCCTGAATGCGAGCAGGGGACACCATGCAAGGCATGAGACAGACTCTTATCCCATGAGAGTGGGGCTGGCTACGCCACCATCGTTTCTAGTCAGCAGCGGCCTTTGCACTATTCCTGAGCTTGCTGAGCTTGAACTCATACCCCAGCCTTTTTAGGCAACGGCACGGCCTCCGTTGCCACCCACCCCCCATGCAACTGGCCCAATGGTGCCATTTGTGCCAGGAGCTCCTAGCTCTCCATCCGTTGCTTTGATAACCAGGTAACCCCACTTTGCTTCTCGTTCCCTTATGCAGGTGTAACATGCTTGTACAGTCAGTGGGGCATTCCCCTCGCGTGGCTGGTACACATACAGGATAACAGCCAATTACCGCTGCCGCCCAATGGAGTCACTCCTTTAGCTCACATAGTAGGGGTGTGTATTTGGGGGCTGAAGGGCCTAGGGTTGAAAGGCCGTTGAGGAGCTGTGGTAGGCATATTTACACACGCAGTGCCCTCCATATTCCAGTCTGCCAATCCACTGCCCTGTTCTTCATTCAGGCCAGCCCTTAAGCACATCCACAACTTTCCTTGGAGTTAAAGGGACTTAAGCATATGCTTAACTTGAAACAGATGCTAAGGTGATGTCCTGAACAGGGACATTTTCCTAAAGTCTCATTTCTTCTTCAACACCAGAAAAGCGCCAACAAATAGTATCCATGGAGGCATTTCCCAGTAATCTGAGTCAGATCTGCAGCTGGAGCAGGTATCACGGTTAGGAACCATCTTATACTCAGCTCTGTTTCCTTCTCTCACTGGCCTCCTTGCTCTGCGGTCGCTGGTGCCTCTGCCTGCAGAGTATCTACTTTCTCCAGCTCTGCATTGTGCACATGGAACAACAGAACCGGAGCCCATTGGTGGTCCGAAATACCAGAGCGCAAGGAAAAGTGCCAGACGTGGAGGGTCACAGACCCGTTGGGAAGCAGGGGAAGTCTGGGGTGAATCCAGACGCAGGCTGAATTTATGTCCTGTATATATGGGATTCATTACGGCAATGGTACTAATTATTTTCAGACAATGCGCTCATGCAATGTGTTCTTCTTTAATTGGAGGCTGTTGGATTAAACCACCACAGCATGATGGCTAGAATCTAAAGGATTTATAGGCAAACCTATCTGAGCATACCACAGTCCCAACACCCTGTGAGGCAAGGAAGTGCTAATTTCTCCATTTTGCAGAGGGGAAACTGAGGAAGAGAAAGGCAAAGTCACATGCCCAAAGTCACACAGAAAGCCAGCAACAGAGCAGGGAATTGAACCAGGCATCCAGAGGGCCAGACTAGCATGTTCCTAAAGCATTGCGACACAAGTAGAACAGACTGCAACCTAAAATGCTAGGCTGAGCAGCTCAGACCTGGGTTTGATTCCCAGCTAAACCATAGACTGTTTGTGCTACCTCTGGCAAGTCATTTAATCCATTTTGTGCCTCAGTTCCCATCCCTAATAAAAGGCAGCTCAGAGCTCTGTGGATCTTGGAGGGCTAGATTTGGCTTCCTTTGTCTGGGAGAGCGGGGAGATCATGCCATTCAGATCTGAGCAGGGGGGTAAATCTCCCCTCTCCTGCACAGAGTGGGTGGGGTCAGCCCACCCCGACGGCACCCGCCTCTCCCCCAGGCTGCGTTCCCCATTCAATAGAGCCTCCTCCACCATGCGGAAATGCCTTTGAAGAGAAGTGTTGGTGTACAGGGAGATTTTGGCAAACCAGTTAAGTGCCTGAAACCACTAGGCTTATTGCGAAAAGCAGCCAAGTCAGCAGGCCATAAAGTGGCCATGCAGCAAGCTCAGCTTGACCAAGGCAGGAGGGGAGGGGGGATTTAGGGTGCCACAGAAAGGGCAGCTTGACCTTGCGTCCTTCCTGATAAGAATTGTGTTGAAGTTGCTGATACCTGCATTTTAAAGGAGCAGGATGTGCCCTCAGGAATGTGTCTAACAGGGTCTCAAGGCTGCAAACTCTGGGAAAAACCCACACCTGGTTAATCAATAATCAAGGAAGCCTCTTGCTTGACCATTGGAACTGCTTGCTTAACACGTTTTCTTTAAGGGACTTGGCATTCTATTACTAACGTATAAATAAGAGGGGAAAGCTTGAGGCAGTGGGACTCTTTGGGGTTGGACTCTCCCTCTGGATGAATCTTGTGTTCCCCACCGGCAGATGCCGCTGTGTCACTTGAGAGCCACACTCAGCTCCAGTAATTATCGAGGGTTGGGGGTGTGTTACTAACCTGTTGCGGACGTGTGTAAGTGCTTGAGACTAAGTAAAGCTTAGCTTGAAGTGAAAGCACTCTTGTGTTGTCCTGTTTGTGCAGCCAGCTATTGGCTGGACGGCCGAGTCTCCCCTGATTTATTTCCTGACACCACCTCACACGGGGGGATAGCTCAGTGGTTTGAGCACTGGTCAGCTGAACACAGGGTTGTGAGTTCAATCCTTGAGGGGGCCACTTAGGGATCTGGGGCAAAATCAGTACTTGGCCCTGCTAGTGAAGGCAGAGGGCTGGACTCAATGACCTTTGGGGGGTCCCTTCCAGTTCTATGCAATAGGTATATCTCCATATACCAAGAGCTTTGGGTTGGAAGAACCCTGGGTAGCACTGGGGTTAGGGGCAGCTAAATGCATGGGAGCTGCCTTGCCAGTGAGCAGGGAGAGGACAGAGTTGGCTGGAGGCACAGAGTTCTCTGCCCAGCCCCACCCATGCCACCAGCAGGGAGGCACCTTTGCAGAGACTTCCTCCCCATCAGCCTCCTCCCATGTTGGGGGGGGGAGGTTAGTACAAACGGCCTGTCAGCAGTAGAGATAGTGCTGTCTGACATGGGTACACGTGGCTCTGAGTTAGAGCAAAACAATGTTACCCCTCGGCATGCCCAAGGGCTTTGCACAGACTGGTGGATGAGCCTTGAAGGAGTGTGGAACGAGACACACACCACATGCTCTCCCATGGAGACTTGACTTGCGTTCTTCCCTGGTTTGTTGCTCTCCATCTTCCATACCTGTAAGCAGGGTCTGAATGAGCAATCTCGTGAGAAGCTGGGGGAAATGATGCTGGGACTGCACAGATGCGTCTCCTCTGCCTAGGTGTGCAGCACATGGAGCTGCTTTGCCAAAATGATCAATCTTTGGCTGGTTTGGGACTGCAAATCACTCTGGGATTTGAATGCAGGGGTAATGGAAGGTTGTTATCCTTATCGTACAAGTAATGGGCTGCAGAACTCTGTGTATAATGTTCTGATGGCGGGGGGTCACCCTAAACTGAACCTCGCTTGCTAAGCACTGGGTAGGGATGCCAAATCCCAATGAAGATGAGAGTAGCTGGGGACAGGTGTTTCTACCCTTTGCCTAAAGAGTCCTACACTCCATTTGACTGGCTCCTCTTCAGTATTTGAGGACACAGCTGATTAGACTCTATTAAGAGGCCTTGTTTCTGGTTGGGGCTTCCTAGAGTTGATATCGCTGCTGAGCAGATTGAGGGGCTGAGACTGTGTGTGGGGACAGTGAGACACCACAGGGACTGCACCAAGCAGCGTTGGTCAGAGGCAGCCATCAGGGGTCTGAAAGAGAGACGGCAGCAACAGAGAGACAGCAGCATCTGTGAGCCAGTTGCAAAGGCAGGTGAATGGACCTCTGGGTCTGTGCTAACCAAGACCAGCCAACTCCAAGTGGGGTGCAGCGGAGGGAGAGGGGAGTGTGTGTTAAGGGGCATGTGTTTGTCAGACTTCCACTCTGCCAGATGAGAAACAGAGGCAAAGGATGCTGCCCAGCGCACTGCGGGGTGGGGAGTTGCCTATGGTCACATGCTTTTGAATTACGGTTGTGGTGTTTTCCCTGATTAATGCTGGGGGCATTTCCCTTTTAACAAAAGTTGTATTTTGTTGCACGCAGACGCTGCGCTTGGAGTGAGAGGCACACAAGGGGGGTGGTAAATTTTCCCAGATTACTGGGTGGGGGCTCAAGCCAGTTCTGTTGTGTGTTGATAATAGAAACCCCTAGCGCAGGGGTCGGCAACCTTTCAGAAGTGCTGTGCCGAATCTTCATTTATTCACTCTAATTTAAGGTTTCACGTGCCAGTCATACATGTTAACATTTTTAAAAGGTGTCTTTCTATAAGTCTATAATATATAACTAAAACTATTGTTGTATGTAAAGTAAATAAAGTTTTAAAAATGTTTAAGAAGCTTCATTTAAAATTAAATTAAAATGCAGAGCCCCCCAGAACGGTGGCCAGGACCCGGGCAGTGTGAGTGCCACTGAAAATCAGCTTGCGTGCCGCCTTCGGCAGGCGTGCCATAGGTTGCCTACCCCTTCCCTAGACACTTAACCTGGCCCTTGTGCTGCCTCCACCTGGCAGAAGGGGTACATAACGGCCGTTCAGTTTGACATATAGGACGTGCTTGGTTTTTGGAGCTGCTGAGGATTTAAAACATCCATTGAATTCAATGGGAGTGAATAGAAAAAAGAATAAATCAGGCCCTGTTATGGCTGGCAGAGCTGGAAACATAAGTCAGATCTCCTTTATCTCAGCCTATCTGTGACATTTCCATGGTGCTTATCACTACATAGACTCCACCCCACTATCCACCTACCTGGCACTATCCCACTCCCATCCACCCTATGCCACAGCCTGTCTTCTATTTTCCATTTCCACACCCCTGTCTAGATTACGGGCAGCTACCCTGCTGGAAGAGCATCTGAGACATGCAGGACCCCGGCTTTGCCTTCTAAGATCCAACAACCTTCCTCAGCATTTTTTTTTTTTTTTTAGCATCCAGCTCATTTCAAACAATTTATAGCTGTTCATCTGAGGGGGAAATCTAGTCAATAACCATCTTTTTTTTTCCTTTAGAAAAACAGCTGCTACTGGAAAGCCACCCACATGGATTTTATGACCTTGCTAATTTCCCATCAGCCCTGCAAGCTATCAATTGCCTATGCCCATATAAATATTGTTCTGCCTCAGAGGGGGAAATTAGTGTTTAAAAAAAATGGGGAGCGGGAGGAGACATTGCTATATGTCTCCGAGGACATTGCTGGAATACAGAAACTTCCCCTCTATGCCTTAGCATGGAACTCAGCCAGGACAGAAGTGATTGAAATATTTTACCATCCAACAGCTGACTAGTGACCACACGTGGCATCTACAGGGGGTACCAAGCCTCTTGATGTTTCACTGCAGCTAGCAAGAGGATGCATTACACTCAAAGGCTCTGACCCCCAGCGTGTGGTCTGCTGGCCTGGGGACAGCGTCTCCATGATGCTGAGAAAAAGGGAAAGGAGCTGGGGTGCAAGCCAAAGAAGACCAAAGAAGCGTAAGGCCCTATATGGCCTGATGAGGGGGGCATTTGCAATACATGTTCATAGCTTCTAAGGCCAGAAGGAACCACTGTGACCATCTGGTCTGACCTCCTGCCTCACACAGGTCATGCTGCAGACTGCACCACTCATTAACATAAGAACATAAGAACAGCCGTACTGGGTCAGACCAAAGGTCCATCTAGCCCAGTATCCTGTCTACTGACAGTGGCCAATGCCAGGTGCCCCAGAGGGAGTGAACCTAACAGGTAATGATCAAGTGATCTCTCTCCTGCCATCCATCTCCATCCTCTGACGAACAGAGGCTAGGGACACCATTCCTTACCCATCCTGGCTAATAGCCATTAATGGACTTAACCACCATGAATTTATTCAGTTCCCTTTTAAACGCTGTTATAGTCCAGCCTTCACAACCTCCTCAGGCAAGGAGTTCCACAAGTTGACTGTGCACTGTGTGAAGAAGAACTTCCTTTTATTTGTTTTAAACCTGCTGCCTATTAATTTCATTTGGTGACCCCTAGTTTTTGTATTATGGGAATAAGTAAATAACTTTTCCTTATCCACTTTCTCCACAGCACTCATGATTTTATATACCTCTATCATATCCCCCCTTAGTCTCCTCTTTTCCAAGCTGAAGAGTCCTAGCCTCTTTAATCTCTCCTCATATGGGACCTTCTCCAAACCCCTAATCATTTTAGTTGCCCTTTTCTGAACCTTTTCTAATGCCCGTATATCTTTTTTGAGATGAGGAGAGCACATCTGTACACAGTATTCGAGATGTGGGCGTACCATGGATTTATATAAGGGCAATAAGATATTCTCAGTCTTATTCTCTATCCCCTTTTTAATGATTCCTAACATCCTGTTTGCTTTTTTGACCGCCTCTGCACACTGCGTGGACATCTTCAGAGAACTATCCACGATGACTCCAAGATCTTTTTCCTGATTTGTTGTAGCTAAATTAGCCCCTATCTTATTTTATATTAGGCTATTTGCATATGCTAATTGTTGTGTCGTGCCCCAGAAAGGCCCTGTGCAAAACATACCATGCAAGAGGACTGGGGAACAGCTGCCTGCTGCATCCAATGTTGCTCCAAGGGATTTGGCTTCTGTTGCCTCTTTCCTCAGATACAGCGATGGTGCCTGCACATCAACCCATTCCCAGGCAAACCCAGCCTGTCTCTTTCTCCCCTAGCCACCTGCACTTTGCCTGCTGGTTCTTCAGAAGATGGCCCAGCTGGTAATGGTAAGCTCCTACACCAGGCCCCCACTGATGGCCGCTGGTGCCCATCTATGCCCAAGGTCACATCTGGAACCCACCCCACTGACATGTACCCCAAGCTGCACTATGCCTAGTGCGGGTGGCTCATTCCTCTGGGCAAGAACACAAATATTCCTCTTTCCCTGGGAAGAGCCATTTGCATGTAACCCATGATTCCACAGCATAGTTCTCTGTCTCCCCCGAGTGGCTAGTCCATGTCTTCTGATATGAGTCTGTCACTGCCGTGGAGCTATGAAACCTGGTTACTCTAGTTCAGGCTTTCAGCTGCAGGGTTCTCAGGTTCAGGCCCTGTTGACAATCCCATAGCGTGTCATGTTACACTTATGCTATTAGTATTCTTTATACAGCAGTATATGTAAGGGGTGTTGAGTAAAGAGCTGTTCACTAAAGGAAACATTCCCAAACTACCTGGGACTCATGGGTCCATTTGCATTTTATCCTGAAGTTGAAGGATGGAGCATTTAATGCTAGCACAAGAGACCCATTCCATGAATATGTATGACCCAAGCAATCAAAATCCCCAATTACCTCTCAAATGTCAACTGCACGGGCGAGATTTCCGGGCCACAATAAAACAAACAGGTCTGCTCCGCAGATGGAAAACAATAAAACTGGAGAAACCTGTTTGCTCTTCCCCCGCCAGAGAAAAATAACCTTCGCCTACAACAGATTTATTCTGGCAAAATTATTGTCCTGAAAATTAAACATAAAACCTCGCACAGAAAAGAAAATCGAAGGTCTCTGAAGAAATCATTTCCAATGATGCACCACTTGTACAGCCAAGTCATTTTCAATAATGAATGTCATGAACAAGGGCAAGAAAACCAGACAGAGCAACTGCATTAGTCCAAACAAACCACACACACACGCACAAAAAGGCCTATCCTATAATTCAAGCACTGTGGACTTAAGAAACAAGATATGGGTCCGGAAATGAATGGATCAAAACTGATGTGATAAATATCAGTGGTGGACAAAAGAATGAGAAAAGGAACAATTCCGCCCACTTTTGGGGGGGGGGAGGGGGAGTTAAGAAGAGGTTTTAAAACAAACAAACCAAAAACAAACAAAAAAATCTCCCCCGAATTTATCCCACCAGCTCTCGTCTCATCTCAGCTCCCAGCTCAGCTTCACTCATCTCATTTCCTCTTCCCCAGCCCGAAATCAGAGGGAATAGACCAGCCCAAAGGATCCCCCCAGCCCCCGAAGAGGAAGGCCAGCAGGCCTTGATATTGAGTAAAGAATTTTGATTTTACCTGTGAGTCCTGAAAGTCGTCATATTATCATATCATGACATCTAGTCCTCAGCCCATTAGTTGGGAGGCTTCATTACCAGCACCACCGTGGCACATAAGGTCCTGTTCTGTATCCCTCCCCTCTGTGTTACTTTCTGTCCCCTACTCGTGTCTTTCACCCTCTCGGCTTCTCATTCAATCCTGAAATCAATGGCACTGCATCAGCACAGCAAAAATCAAATGGCCCCAACTCTGCTCTGTCTAAGGGAAAAGAACCCAATCAAATGACATCCCTGACCAAAATATAAACCAAGATGCACGCGACCAGTGTCGGAGTCAACCTGCCAGCCAAAGCATCTATGTGTAACTGTCCGGCCGACCAGTCTTCCAAAAATATCAGCAAAAGCAGTATTTCTTCTGTCCTGTCTCTCCTCCGCCTTATGTCTGTCTGTCTGTTCAAAGCAGAATAAGAGAATACCCTTCCCACATCAAAACTAAGGGTAAAATGAACCCTCTCTTTTTCACCAAAGAAAAGTTGTCAATGAAAATAAAAAACGCTAATATTCTGCCTCCAAAAGACAGAGACTATAATACGTTTTAATTAAGCTTGTTTTGCATAGTCACTCAATTTCAGTTTCATTACAAATGCTTGTTTTCATTTCTTTGGGTTTTGTGTGCAATCAGTAAACTTGGAGGATAGGTTCTTCAAAGGCCATTAGCCAGGATGGGCAGGGATGGTGTCCTTAGCCTCCGTTTGCCAGAAGCTGGGAATGGGCGACAGGGGATGGATCACTTGATCATTACTTGTTCTGTTCACTCCCTCTGGGGCACCTGGCATTGGCCACTGTGAGAGGACAGGACACTGGGCTAGATGGATCTTTGGTCTGACCCAGTGTGTCCGTTCTTATGTAACTTTTAAATTAATGCTTTTGAGTGTTTGCCAAAATAACAAAATAACGGGTTCTCTATTAAACAAAAACAAAACTCAACCCTATGTATCACTTTTTAAATGTCAGACAGGCCATGAGGTGAGGAGAAGTGGACTAGTCAGAGTTCAGTGAAATTATTGACAAGAGACGTGTCCAGTTCTTGTGCGCTTGTGAGAAATGGATTTATAATGCAGCCATGCTGATGTAACCCGGGCCTGCTGGGTGTGGTGCTCTGTCCCCCTCTAGTGGCACCGAGACCACTTAGAGAGAGATTAATGAGTCTGCTGCAGCCTTTGCTAGTGGCCATGTGGCTCTTAGCTCATGCAGTAGAAGCTCTGGAGGTCCCAGGTTCTATCCTGCCTACTGACATCAGGGGTCTGTGAGTGTTACACCGATGCTACACACTTTGGTGTAAATGTTGACATAACATACATGGCAGTGAAAAATCAGCTCCTACAGAGGAGACCTTCAACTGGTGTGAATGATTCAAACATCATTCCCTTAAAGTCCAAAGAGCCACCCCGATTTACCTGGCTCAGTGTTATTTATATTCAGGGTTCAACCAGGATCAGGGCTGCAATGCACTAGGTGTTGTACAAACACAGAACACAACAGACAGTCCCTGCCCCAAGGAGTTGGTCAACTAAGTATAAGAGAAGATGAAACAATTGTGTGTGACAAACAATGGGGCCGTTTCTCAGCTGGGGTAATTCAGCATAACCCTGATGATTTGGATGGAGCTACGGTGCTTTACACCAGGTTTCCAGTCGTGCTGACAGGTTTACCATGGCCAATATGGAATAGACTGGTTACTCATCCCCCTCTAATTCCTCTCATCATGTGAGCCAGAAGGACTGTTACATACACGGGAAACCGTCCATTGGATTCCCAGAGAAGGAGCTGGCAAGAGATCCTGATACACACCAGGCAGCTCCTTACTCTCATCTAATCATATGCAACAACACCTGTCCAGTCAAATGTGCTAACGAGGCAGTTAGATGAGCACCCTGCTGAGTACAGCGCCTGGCTAGAAAAATTATGGTGTCTAGTGATTTCCGATTATTCATTATCTCACCATCTAATGGCCCCTTCATAATTAATTTGCTTTTTACTGCCATCATTAGATGTTAAGCAAAGAGTATTTTTCTCCCTTTTTGCTCCCTTCCTGAGAGATCCTTGGCACCAATCATTTATTTTATTTCGCCATTCTTTACGCTGAAAGCTTTTTGATGCATTTAATTTTTCAGCTTGTAAATGAGGTGCTTGGCAGCAAGCAGTGATTTCTAACGGCCCATTTACAAATTATCAAAGCAATTCACCACCAAGACAGCTTACATTAGAGCGTTACGATATTAGCCCAGCTTTGCCACTTCTTAATGATGCAGCTCATAAACCCGGGGCGGCCACTTAGCGTTGCAGCACGGGAGCAAAGACTGCGGCAGCATTTCCACTGGAGATGAGCAAGTGGCAGGAGGGTTGGACGTTCTGCTCCAGAAAGCACCTCAAAGTTCAGGCATACACCTGAGCTCCACGCCGACTGTGAGTCGGATCCAGCACTCACCAACGCTAATGGGCATCTTTATATTGGCTTGAGTGATGGCTGGATCAGGCCCTATCTCAGTTTCTTTGGGGTGTAGAATTGCACTGGAGTTCTTGCCAGAAGAGGCTTGTGTGTGAGATTAATGGCACTTACTCTCAGCTGGGCAGCCAACCTGTGGAACTCATTGCCTGAGGATGTTGTGAAGGCCAAGACTATAACAGAGTCCAAAAGGGAACTAGATAAGTTAATGAAGGATCACTCCATGAATGGCTATTAGCCAGGCTGGGCAGGGATGGTGTCCCTAGCCTCTGTTTGCCAGAAGCTGGGATTGGGTGACAGGGGATGGATCACTTGATGATTGTCTGTTCTGTTCATTCCTGCTGGGGCACCTGGCACTGGCCACTGTCAGCAGACAGGATACTGGGCTAGATGGACCTTTGGTCTGACCCAGTACGGCCATTCTTATGTTCTAAATGCCAAAAGAAGACACTCTTTTGTGAGGAAGACCAGCCCTTCCGATTCAGTCCCTGACTGGGTCCATGGGGCCCATTCCTGCTGTTGGCATCATTGATGTAAACATGGCATGATTCAGCCAAGTCAGTGGTGTCACTTTTGACTGACACCAGAAGAAGTGAGAGTAGAATTTGGCCTAGGAAGCACAGAGGGATTTTACAAAACATGGGGGGTAGGGGGCGAGAGCACCAAACTTTTCAGCCTTTAAAGGCAAGGTTTCAGCGTGAGTTTGGAGCCAAAGGAAAGTTTGCAGTGGGTGGGGCTGGGGGTTCCTGCTTTTCCTGAATCAGTTACCCCAGCTCTATTTCCAAGCATGCCTCCAGAGGGCCCTGTACCCCCTCTGACAGCTCTATACCTAGCAAAACTGGCTCCAGGCTGGCATCTGACATCCCGGTGAGCCTGATCCCCAAAGAACCATACCCACAGCCAGGTGTCTGGTTGCTCCATTCAGCTGAGGTAGCACAAAGCCCCCAGAAAGCTAAAGATTCCCCCAAATGCAGGGGAATCCTTAGGTGGCTCAGACCTGGCATGCCGGTAGCACCTGTCCATGTGGAGGGAGCATTGGACAGGAATGGACCCTACAACACTTTGCCTGATCTTTGACCCGGAAGCTGCCTCAACTCAGATCAGTGGCATGTTGTCCGAGGATCAGGGGGGCAGAAAGACAGCTTTGTTAGACAGCAATGCCAAGCATAAGCTCGGCTCAGCTGAGAATGACCGCTGCCAGCCCAGCCAGGGGATATTTCTCATTGTGGCTAAAAACAGACTAAAATGACCTTAAGTGAGCAATTCACTCAGATGAGGTTTTAGCCTCTTGCGGGGGGAGGAGTCTTTGATATTCATCCAAAATTACAGCTGGATTTATGAGGTGAGGATACAAGACTGAAGAAGCCCTTGGACTGAAATGCCTAAGTGAGGCACTCCATTTCACAGCCTCTTTGAAAATGACTTTCCACAGTAAACTGGACCAGTTAGGGAGGCAAGGGAGAAACCATGCACCATAGACTCATAGAATCATAGAATATCAGGGTTGGAAGGGACCTCAGGAGGTCATCTAGTCCAACCCCCTGCTCAAAGCAGGACCAATCCCCAACTAAATCATCCCAGCCAGGGCTTTGTCAAGCCCGACCTTAAAAACCTCTAAGGAAGGAGATTCCACCACCTCCCTAGGTAACCCATTCCAGTGCTTCACCACCCTCCTGGTGAAATAGTGTTTCCTAATATCCAACCTAAACCTCCCCCACTGCAACTTGAGACCATTTTTCCTTGTTCTGTCATCGGCCACCACTGAGAACAGCCGAGCTCCATCCTCTTTGGAACCTCCTTCAGGTAGTTGAAGGCTGCTATCAAATCCCCCCTCATTCCTCTCTTCTGCAGACCAAACAATCCCAGTTCCCTCAGCCTCTCCTCGTAAGTCATGTGCTCCAGCCCCCTTCATGTGCTCCAGCCCCCTGGTCACACTGTATTGCTGGTAAGGAAGCAAAGGGCAATGAAAGAGGCAAATGGTGGAGAAAAGTTGGAGAGATACTTGCACTGTGGCTTCTTTGATGCAAAAGAAACATGACAGCTGCACCACAGAGGCTGGGGAGTTGAATAGCATTTGAGTAGCTTGTCAGAATGGATCTGTTAATGCTCAGGGCTATTCCGTCTCTGTGGGGGAGTGGGAACGATGTTAATTCCCCCAAGTGTAGAGGAAACTCGGCAGCTGGAGAGACGATTGGTTTTCTTCCCAAGGAAGCGATGCTAGCCATTTTTTTTCCATTTTCTGCCCCAGTCTGTACTATGACTACTTAGCATTTATATGGCGCTTTTCATCTTCAGAGCACTACACAGACATTAACTAATCGTCTGAATGAGCAGACACCAATTCAGATTAGGCCCACCGGGTTGCATTCGCTCAGGCAAGTGTCCTTAATAGTTTGTCAGGTGTAAAAAAAAAAGTTGTTTTGGTGGTTTTGAAGTCTCGTCATTTCTGAATTAAAGACACTGCCTAATGCACCTCGGGCCTCTTCTGGAGGGAATCAAAGCTGCTCAATAGTGTGTCATAGCCTCTAGACCTGTAAAGGCGATTCTCCTTCATGTCAAGTGGCAGTGAGCTGTGCTTTTTTTCCCCTGAATAGAAGAATCAGAGTTCTAGTCCCCATTGCTGCAGTTCTAAGTGACCTTGGCATGCAGCGCAAGACCTGTGCAGTCCAAGGTAGCCACAGATTTATTACAATGGTCACTAGGTTTAATCGCATCCCAAGAGCTTTTCAGTGCCGCCTGGGGGGCGGGGGGGAAGTGGGGCAATTTGCCCCAGGCCCCGGGTCCCACAGGGGCCCCATTAGCCCTGGCCCAGCGGCGGTCCGGGTCTTCGGAAGCATTTCGGCGGCGGGGGGCCCTTCAGTACTGCCAAAGACGCAGAGTGACTGACGGGCCTCCTGCTGCCGAAATGCCGCCGAAGACCCGGACCGCCGCCGGGTGAGTACAAGCGCCGCAGCTCCCCCGCTTTGCCCCAGGCCCCCTGAATCCTCTGGGCGGCCCTGGAGCTTTTAATCACTCGGACTGCGGCTCTCATCAGCTCCCACACACCACAGAACTCTAATGATCAGGCAAGTACTAGAATCTACCTATAGCTCTAAGCCCAGCTGGGCCAGGTCTACGACAAATAACAGCCCTTGCATAGACATCTTCATCTGACGAAGAGTTACACGACGACGCACAGGCAGACAGATCATTTAGTCAGTGAGTTTCCCCTCTCCTTCCTTTGGCAAATGGTCCGCCAACACATCGGGATTTCCCCTCAGTCATTCATTATTCACACAACAGTGGCACGCACCTGCTCACTCCTTGACTACCCGTTCATTCAGAATATCCACTATTCGACCTGCTGTGATTGGAGTCATAAGTCACCTGGTGGCAGTTCTGCTCCCTGAGTGTTAACCCGTAGAGTCTGATAAGGGGCTTTATAGCGTGTAAAACGGTCTGCAGCCAGCCAAGACTTTGTCTTGCCCCTGCTTGGAGGATTCCAGGTGCAAAAACATCGGCCTTGCCCAGAGAGCACAGCAGTGACTATTGAAGACTGTCCTCCTACCACTCCAAAACCTTCAGCCGTTTTCATTGCAACTATGAAAGACAGATGGCGATTCCAACACCTTTACTCACACTGAATAGTACTTGATGCTACAAGGAGGCCCTCTCATGTCTGTGTGGCTACTCCCCAGAGTAAAGGCGTCAGCGTATGGCCCGGCGCATTTACAAATGCCTCGCCCTTTCTATTGGACACCTTCAGCCTTGGTAGAAGTGAATGGAGTTACATCAGGGATGACTTTGGCCCATTAGGTACCATAGAAGCCACAGGCCCGAGTGGCGGGTTAGACTGTTTGGCAGGGCTGCGTTCCTTAGACAGAAGCCAACAGTCATGCAAAGTCTGACTCGGGTGCCTCAGAGCGCAGCTGCAAACAGCTCCTTCCACTGTTCAGGACAGCGGGCTGCCTTTGGGTTTGTTTCCCGGCAGTGGGCGACTCTTTCTGTTCTAAGCACTCACGCTGTTCTCCAGAAGCAGCCTCGCATCGATTAAAAAAAACCCCAAAACCCCAGGCAGAATAAACCATTTCCCCAGCCACTCGGCTCAGGGCAAACAGGCTCTGCTGAGAACAGATGCAAAAATAAACACTCCAGTCCCCTCTCTCGGGGGGCTTGACCCAACTCCCATTAAAGTCAATGGGAGCTTGGCCAAAGGGGATTGCATGGAGCAAGTGTTCTCCAAACCTTGCCCGAGAAAAACTGAGTTTACAAACACCCAGATGGAGCAAACCTCTGTGTGTGTGTGTGTGTGTGTGTGTGTGTGTGTGTGTGTGTGTGTGTGTGTGTTGCTACCTGTAAATGTGCGTGCCAGGGCTTGACCCTCCCGAGGGCGGAGGGGAGCCACACCGACTCACTACGCATCGTCTGCTCCGGGCCGGTCCCCGGCGTGCCTTGGCGACAAACACAAAATCGCAAGGCGAGGGCCCTCTATCACAGGGCTGCGCAACCGTACCGATTAAAGGGGCCCAGCCCTAGGTCCGGGGGGGCACCAAACACAGAGTCACGATATTCAGAAAAGCTCAGGCCCTCTGATGCAGGGGCTGAGCAACAAACAGTTTGTATATACGCCCAGGCCCTTACGCCTGAGCGCTGGGGTGAGGGGGAAAACGGCCACCCGTGAGTGGGGTGGCAGGGGGGACACAGGCCCGCCCACTCCACTGCATCCCAGCCCGGGGCCCTAGCAGCGGCTATCACCGCTGACGGTCAGTGGGGTCCTGACCGCAACACACTGACATAGGCTCGTGCATGTCTGCAGCCTGACTGGGGTCAGCTACCCCCAGGCTACTTCCAGTTTCCACCTCAGGGCCTACCTCGTCCGTGGCACCGGTCCCAGGCCAGTCCACCAGCATGGGCTCCTCTCGACCAGGGCTTGGTGGCAGGTCCGGCAGCTCCTCGGGGAAGTCCGGCCAGGCGTGCTCGGGCGGCTCCTCCAGGTAACAGCAGGGACGGGGAGGCTCTGGTGGCTCCTCCTCGTAGCGGGCGCGGGGGAGTTCCAGCGGCTCCTCCCAGTAGCGGGCGCGGGGAAGCTCCGGCCAGTCAGGGCAACTGCCCCAGGCCCCAGCGGCTTCCCGGTCCCGAGCCCTCTCTGGCAGGTCTGCTCCCGACGGTGGCTGGGGCCTCACTGAGCTCTGGCGGCCCACTTTTATACTTCCTGCCCCGCCCCTTGACTTCTGGGGGGCGGGAACAGGCGGTGGTGGCTCCGCCCACTTAGGTAAGCGTGCTCCCTCTGCTGGGCAGGAGGGGAGCCACACCGACTCACTACACTACCAAATAAAGCCACAGGGCAGAAAGCTTTCACACAATTTTCAGAACTCACACATTTTCCTCATCCGACAGTTTGCGTTTCTCAGATTCCCTTTCGCAGCTGCAGAAAGCAGGCGCTGCAGAGGATGGGCCCGATTCTCCGCAGCCCTGCATGCTGTGCTGTTATTTATACTGTGTGCAGAGTGTAACAGCCTATCCTGTCGTGTTTCACTGTCATTCAGCTTTGCGTATGTATAAAAGGCTACACGAGATGCCAGGCCGAAGAGAATCGGCTCCACTTGCAGCTACAGCGGTGTTTAAACCCGGAGGTGCTCCACTGAAGTCAATGTAATTACTCTGGATTGACCACAGCGGAACAGAGCACAATCAGGTCTTATGATCAAGCAGTCAACTACCCGGGATGGACACACAGGTATGGGCAGAAATAAGAACTGACCCAAGCTTTCCCCCAGCACCGAGACCCCATCTTGAATCAGAGCCTTCAGCCAAATCTGGGGCTGAGCTGGAACCTGGATCTAGCAAAGGGCGTACTCTCAACATCAGAAGTGAACCCAAGCCCAGAACTGCAGGCCAAACCTGACCCCAGCATGAACCCAGCACTGGAACAGAACCCTGAACCAAACCTGGACTCCTCATTGAAACCACACCTATTCTAGCTCGTTAAGACCAGGCCAGCTGATTCCAACCAACATTTTTTTGGCTATGGTTTTCCATCTTCCCGCTAGTGTTTTCTTCATTTTCTCAGACGTCTGTGCTGCCCTGTTTTATTATTAATTATTGGTATTGCAGTAGCACCTCGGATCCTCAGTCATGGACCAGGACCCCAGTGTGCTGGGTGCTGTACAAATACAGAATAAAAAGATGGTCCCTGCCCCCGCAGAGTTTACAATCACAGAGCAGTGAAATAGCAGGAGAAGGGCTGATCCTGTGGCATTTCCATGCCACTTGGGACCAGGGATCACCCAAAATCTCGTGAAAAAAACCAAACCCTTGCAAGATTTCCATCTAGCCCAGTATCCTGTCTTCCGACAGTGGCCAATACCAGATGCTTAAGAGGGAATGAACAGAACAGGCAATCACAAGATCCATTCCCTGTCGCCCATTCCCAGCTTCTGGCAAACAGAGGCTAGGGACACCATCCTTGTCCATCCTGGCTAATAGCCATTGATGGACCTATTCTTCATGAATTGATCTAGTTCTTTTTTGAGCCCTGTTACAGTCTTGGCCTTCACAACATCCTCTAGCAAGGAGGTCCTCCATTTCTTGTGTGAAGAAATACTTTATTTTGATTGTTTTTAACCTGCTTCCTATTAATGTCATTGGGTGACCCCTAACTCTTGTGTGATGAGAAGGAGTAAATAACACTTCCTAATTTACTTTCTCCACAGCAGTCATGATTTTATAGACCTCTATCATATCCCACCTTAGTCGTCTCTTTTCCAAGCTGAAAAGTCCCAGTCTTATTAGTCTCTCCTCATAGGGAAGCTGTTCCATACCCTTAATCATTGTTGTTGTCCTTTTCTGTACCTTTTCCAATTCCAATGTATCTTTTTTGAGATGGGGCGACCACATCTGCACGTGGTGTTCAAGATGTGGGCATACCATGGATTTACATAGAGGAAATATGATATTTTCTGTCTTATTATCAATCCCTTTCTTAATGATTCCCCACATTCTGTTCATTTTTTTGACTGCCGCTGCTCAATTTAGGCCTTGTCTGTACTAGGAAACTGGCCTGCCAGTGAAAACATTCGACAGCAAATGACCCATTTGCACTGGTCCAGGGCTTAACTGCTGGAGTAAACTAAACTATTTCCAATATCTTTTATCTATGTATTTTTCAGGCTTATCGAGGGGCCAAGATTAATAAGTCTCAATGGCACTCTCCATATGATGCTAAAAGTAGCTGTATTCTGGCTCTCCTACTTTCAGCAACATAAGAATGGCCATATTGGGTCAGACCAATGGTCCATCTAGCCCAGGTTCAGAGGAACCTCTTCATAACCACCATTTTCAGCCAATGAGTCAATGGTCTATATCAGTGGTTCTCAAACTTTTTTACTGGTGACCCCTTTCACATAGCAAGCCTCTGAGTGTGACCCACCCCCTTATAAATTAAAAACACTTTTTTATATATTCGATACCATTATAAATGCTGGAGGCAAAGCAGGGTTTGGGGTGGAGGTTGACAGCTCGCGACCCCCCATGTAATAACTTCGTGACCAGAACCCCTGCTCTATGGCAAACAAGGCTATAGCAATAAGACTAGAGTAGTAAGTTTCTAAAGTGTGAACAGTCTGGGTGGGAGGGGAACAAACAGGCAATGACCTATCTGGATAGCAAAAGGAGAGAAGGGTTAGTGTATTGTCAGTGTTCTATGAAATCTGGAGTAGCCAGCAATATTAACACAATATATCAAGACAGCCACCTAGCTTCCCCCTGCAGCCACAGAGATGTCCCATAGCAAAAGTGGTCTCCATGAAAGTTTCAATGCATACTTGGCACTTTCCATTCAATGAGCGTTAGTTTACATTTCTGCAGCTGTTGTTGTGCAAGGATGTGCGGGGTAGCTGCACAGGACAAGAAGGTCACACTGGAGAAGAAGGTGGAGCTCAGGGCAAAGCCGGCAGCCACAGCTAACAGCTGTCTACAATGTTAGAATTATATAATAAACAGAATACTTATCCTTAAGAATGAGAGACTGCATGTGTACAGTATTTTTATAGCACAGCTAGAGTCTCTCCTCCTATCATCTTCTCTTTCTGCACATTCCCCAATTGAAAATATACATAGCTGTGTGGAGAATCATTCATTTCCTCTGCAGAGTAGTGCTCAGATGCTTCTCAGAGAATCATAGAATTATAGAATATTAGGGTTGGAAGGGACCTCAGGAGGTCACCTAGTCCAACCCCCTGCTCAAAGCAGGACCAATTCCCAACTAAATCATCCCAGCCAGGGCTTTGTCAAGCCTGACCTTAAAAACCTCTAAGGAAGGAGATTCCACCACCTCCCTAGGTAACCCATTCCAGTGCTTCACCACCCTCCTAGTGAAAAAGTTTTTCCTAATATCCAACCTAAACCTCCCCCACTGCAACTTGAGACCATTGCTCCTTGTTCTGTCATCTTCTACCACTGAGAACAGTCTAGATCCATCCTCTTTGGAACCTCCTTTCAGGTAGTTGAAAGCAGCTATCAAATCCCCCCTCATTCTTCTCTTCTGCAGACTAAACAAGCCCAGTTCCCTCAGCCTCTCCTCATAAGTCATGTGCTCCAGCCCCCTAATCATTTTTGTTGCCCTCCGCAAGACTCTTTCCAGTTTTTCCACATCCTTCTTGTAGTGTGGGGCCCAAAACTGGACACAGTACTCCAGATGAGGCCTCGCCAATGCCGAATAGAGGGGAACGATCACATCCCTCGATCTGCTGGAAATGCCCCTACTTATACAACCCAAAATGCTGTTAGACTTCTTGGCAACAAGGGCACACTGTTGACTCATATCCAGCTTCTCGTCCACTGTAACCCCTAGGTCCTTTTCTGCAGAACTGCTTCCTAGCCATTCAGTCCCTAGTTTGTAACAGTGAATGGGATTCTTCCGTCCTAAGTGCAGGACTCTGCATTTGTCCTTGTTGAACCTCATCAGGTTTCTTTTGGCCCAATCCTCTAATTTGTCTAGGCCCCTCTGTATCCTATCCCTACCCTCCAGCATATCTACCACTCCTCCCAGTTTAGTGTCATCTGCAAACTTGCTGAGGGTGCAGTCCATGCCATCCTCCAGATCATTAATGAAGATATTGAATAAAACCAGCCCCAGGACTGACCCTTGGGGCACTCCAGAGAGGGACACTGCTCAGATGCTCTTGGGTGGTAATGATCCCCACCAGTATTTACGTGTTGTGGGCCCTTTAAAAGTGAGCAGTAGGCATCAGGAATCTGTAACACCTCCCCTGCATTGGCAGGAAAGCTCTGGAGGGAGCAGAAGATAGACGGCAGCCAGAGAGAAGAAACCTGAGCCAGATTTTTAAAGGCATTTACGCACCTAACTTCCATGGATTTCAATGGGAGTTAGGCAACTAAATATCTTCACAAATCTGGTCCCTGGGGACACATCTGCCCTGGAAGCAGAAGTGAAGAGAGGGAGCTCTAGGCTTCAGAATGGCTTTCAACCACTGTTTTAGCAAGATTTTTCCCCAAGCTGGCACCTCCTGGTGAGACAGTTATTGTATCGATCCCCTGCCCTGATCATCAGCAGGGTTTGAGCCTGGGCCTCTAAATGCTATAAGCATAACCCTATAATCTTGGAGATACAAGGATAACTCTGCTGGCTGATAGCAGTAGCAGATTCTGTACTAGAAACGAGAAGAGTCGCACGCTGAATTAGAACGCATTAGGGGATTTGCGGGAGCGTGGTTGGTGCTTTAGACTGTAGAATGGTCTCGCAAAGACATGGCAGAATTAACTTTCATTCACTGAGATCTTTAAAGCCAGACTGGACAAAGCACTAGGAAACCTCTAAGAGGCAATAATTCTGTATTGGCAAGGAGGAGCAGGGGGGGAGCAGATGACCTACAGAGTCACCTGTCTCCAATTTCCATTATTGGGAATGACCCTGAAGTTCCTTGTTGTGAGAGTCTGTTTAGACTCAGAGATCCCCGGGGAGAGGCAGTTTATGTGGTTTTATGACTCCCATAACCATCCCGGTGACCTTTGCATCGTTGCACCGGCAAGCGCTTTGTGAAAATATTTACCGAGTCGCCACGCATGGTTTTGCGTCATTTGAATGTAAATGCGCATCGGAGGTAAGTAATCAGTTCGTTTATGGAAATGGCAGCTGCCCAGGTTCTAATTGACCAAGACAGATGATGCAAATTTACAGTTGGCTTTTATTGCCTCCTGTCTAGCAGTCATTATTAATACATTTTCCCATAGGATTTCTATTTAGATTCTCCCCCCCCATTAGCCTGTGGGATCCTGAATTTATGTACTGCAGCTTAATCACTGTGTAGAGATGAAATAAAGTGGTTTTAAAAGTTTCTCAGGCATACAGGGATGTGTTAAAGATTTTTTTAAACCTCTGGCACAAGGATTTCCCCTGCAAATAAACAGTCAAACTTTTGCTGCTTCCCAGCTGATATTTTTTTCTTTCCAATCACCAATTTAAGCCACTTTTGCAGGCAAGAAACTAGAGCTACGGTGCTCAGCTCTTAAGGCACTTAGCTGGGGTCGCTTGCCTTTGTTGGCTCTGTTTTACAGAGGGGCAAACTGAGGCACGGTGCAGCGAAGCGATTCACTTATCACACAAGGTAGGATTAGAACAAGGTAGGATAGAACCAGGGTCTGAAACCGAGATGCTCCGAAGCTGACTAACCCCATTGATTTCAGTGCAAGTTAGGCACCTAACCACCTTTGAGGATCTGGGCCCTAGTCACTAAGCCGTGCTGCCCTGAATTACAGTTCTACGTTCCTTCCAGTATGTACAGGTCCAGCCTTAGGATGGTGGGGAGCAGCATGAAGGCCCCACTTTAAAAGAAAGGGTGAGAACTCCCATGTGGGTCTCTTTGCTGGGAAGTGGAGGGGAAGCTCAGTAACTAATTCTTTAAGGGGTTCCCAATTCATCAGGCTGACAGCAACCTCCAGGCCCCTCCTTCAGGGCAGCTGGCCATGGGTCGCTGCAGAGCTGCCACCTGCAGATGCTTATGGGCATCCTCCTGAACTGTAGAGTTACTTCCTTCTTCTCCAGCTAATTAAGTAACTATGGCATCTGGAGCAGCCAGCGGGATTAACACAGTACATCAAGACAACCCCCTCGCCATACCCCCAGAAGCCACCGAGATGTCTCTTATTGATTGGCCAGGCAGGGTAATGCAATAAAATAGATGCAAATAACTAAATTAAATCAAAACTTCATTAATCTAGAAATTGTTCTCTGGCTTTTCCCCTCCACCTATTTCTTTATCCCCTTCCCTTTCCTTCCATATCCGATTCGTTCTGTCCATCCCCACATTGATTTCTTCCTTTGCCTTCATTCTATCCTCTCTCTCTCCCCTGTAACTCGTCTTGAGTCCTGTTTCTATGAGAAGCAGCATCTCTTTTCCTCTCTCCTACTTGGATCCTTCCCTCTTACACAACCATAGTTGCCCCCAGTTCCCTTTGTTGCATTCTCTCTGGCCTCTTTGCTTCCTCCTCAGAACTACTAGCGTCCCCCCCTGACCCCATTTCCCTCCTCATCTCTATCTTTCTCCTCCAGAGTCCACGCTCGCAGCACCATCTTTCTCTACCCTGCTTCCCACACCTGAGATCTACACCTCTTCCTACTCATGTCTCCTCTCATGGTGCATTTTCTCTCCCTCTTTTTGGTTCGCGTTCGCTCTAATTCCACCCCTCACAAGAGAGGCTGAAGATGGTGACTGATTGCACTGGTCCCTTTTCCCCCCAAGGAAAGATGCTGCTGTGATGGCAGAAGTCTAGATTTCTTCTTACTTGAGCTCCCGCTATAGTGACTGGGGGAAGCATTAGCAGCATGTGACCATGGCTGTCTTTTCTTGGTTGGCCTTGTGGCTGAAGACCAGGACTAGAGGTCAGGAGATCCTCGGTTCTAGACATGCTTCCTTTGTATCCTTGGGCAAAAGAGAGCTTAGCCCACACTCAAAGGTTTGGCAAGCATGGACTAGGGTGTGTTTACACAGCTAGGGAATCCCATGCTAGCAACTCTCACAACTGTACTATGAATGTCAGGCTGTTGGGTGGTTTCCTAAAAGCCCCAGCTGCTGGAGTCATGTTATTACATCTGACGATCAGCTCTTTTAAAAACTAACAGTTTCTAGCCCTTATGGTTGTTGAAAAAGGCTTGAAAATATGAACCCTAAAGAAACAACACCCATAAGACAAATCGCGAGAACCCCAAGATTTATTTAAATCATATTTTCGGGTGTGCACTGACTCATCAGTGTTCAAACATTCGGGGTTAGCAAAATCCAGACTACAGAGTAAATCAATTTTTGTGTGCTTCTTTGATTCCTATAAAGCAGGAAGCGAGGTGGCAGAGGAGGGTCGTGAACTGTGATTTCCTAGGAGGGGGGATACTTCAGAAAACGCGCCACACACTGGATACTGAAAAGCAAAGTGGGGAACAGAGCAAGCAAGCCAGAAGGGAGGGGTGCATGAGGGTGAAATGTGATCAGTGAGGACTTCCCCAAAGAGACTCAAACATTCTTCCTTGGGAGCAGAAGTCAGATTTTGAGGCAGATTTTTGGCTTGTGAGGCTTGAGAAGGGTTATATGAAACATCAATAAATACTTAGCTCTGCATTCCTCTGGGATTCTCCTCAACACCAATTGCAGGTGCTTTAGCACAGGGACTGGGCGTGGGCACCAATGGCTTGGGCACAGAGCTCAGGAGAGGGAAGTGTAGTCCAATGGTTAGCGCATCGGACTGGGACCCCAGAAACCTGCCATTGACCTGCTGTGTGATCTTGGAACAAGTCACTTTCTCGGTGTATGTCTCTGCTTCCCCTCACACCTATATTCTCTTATCTACGGCAACAGGAAGTTCTTTGGGTCAGGGACCGCAGTGTTGCCAACTCTTGTTATTTTTATTGCACGACTCTCTTAAACCCCCAGGCCCTGGAGATGGGAATGTGAGAAAATCCCAGCTTTCGTTTAAGAACAAAATATTTTGAACTGTATGTTTTTAGCCCTCATGGCTGTAGAGAAAAGTTAAAAAATGATACCCTTAAAATGGCAAGGAAGGACCCCAAAGTGTATTTTTATTTGTCACAAGTTTCGTGACTGGTTGGGGCTTGACTCATGATTTTTGAGCACTTGAAGTTGCCAGTCTCACTAAGTGTCTGTACAGCACCTTGCACGATGGGGCCCAAATTCCTGTCAGGTCCTCTAGGCACTGCCATAATATATCTGATCATAAGCATCCTCGTGATCTTGACACTGGATCGGGCCATTCAGAAAACCTCTCAATCTAACATTGGTAGATTCCTATTGACATAAAGGAAACTATTCATTTCACAGAGTCTGAGACTGAAAGGAGCCGTACAGTGCTCCCAGAACACGCACTGAAATCACCAGAGCTGATCTGCCAGGTGGCCTTCATGGCTGCCATCTCCTCTGCAGATTGAACAGCGCCCCAGGACCAATAGAAGGGCGGGAGAGGGGGGCTGGAGGGTCATAAGCAGGTGTCATGAGGTGGCAGCTGCCTACCCTTCCCTTATGACTAGAAGTCGCCATAGGGAAGAGGTTGAGAATCACGGTACTAGAGGGACCCAGACAGAGAACTAGAGGGATGAGAAGAACCACCGGAGGATTGTGCTGAAGAAAGCGCAGCCCATCAGCAGCACCAGTGCCCATCCTGGAGGCCTTTCAGGCCATGGCCATGGTCACATGGAATGTCACACAGCTGACGGGGCTCTGGAGAGCACTGGATCTATGATCTGCTACAGCAGTGGAGTACACTAACGCATTGAGATAACTAACGCATTAGACACCCTCCCCCCAAGGTCAAAATCTCCCCTTCCCTGGAACCATATCTGAGTTCCACACATGGAATTCAGTGGAAAGTGTTTCTTTCTTCATGGCTTTGCCACTGACCACACTCTGCACATGCCCTTTGTGGCGGCTGCTCTATGCAACTCTCATCAGGACTCTACCGTGGAGGCACCATTGTAGATGCTTGATCAGCCTGCCAGGGAACAGCCGGAGAGTCATTCCCGCAGCTAGCGGCTGGAATGATTCTGTTCGTCTTAACGTACATTGCAGGCTGGGAGACGATCTCTGGGAGACGCGGCCGTGCTGGTACACAGGATTTTGCTTTGACCATCCAATGCTAGCTAAGTCGGAGTCCAAAAAAAAGACAAACAAAGTTTGCCAGTAACTATAAATCAGCTCCGGTTCACTTCTCACTTGGCCTGGGTACACCTAGGCTTGCTCAGAATACAGCTTGGTGTTCCCTGCAAACTCAGCCCAGGTTTGTCGAAAGCCCAATCCAGGTTCACCCAGAACCATGAAAGTCAGACCAGGTTTGCTCAAGCTTTGGCCTATCTTCCCTTGAAATTCACTCCACTCTCTATGGAAGGTAGTCGGATCCCAGATGCAGCTCAGAACGGAGTCTCCAGGGTCACCTGCCGCTAGCCAAGATAATGCAACATGTTGGGTCATATGCTCATCTCAGTGGAGTGGGAGAGTTCTTTGCAGAGGGCAAAGGGAGGGAAGTTGGCTTCAATTCATCCATGGGGGAATTATGATTGCCTCCTTTGCAAGGCATTTATTATTTTCACAACCCATTCGATGTTTTACAATGCCACTGGCCTTTATTAAACCTGTGCTGTGGGCCAGGCTCTTTTAGTTATAGCTTCTTGCCAACTTCTTGCAACAGGGTTAGACTGCAATGGTTCAAACAGGAAAATGAAGTCAGCTGGGTTCCATAAACCCTCTCACAGGCCCACAAATCTGTCACTGGAACTCAACAGGAATTTTAATTTTTTTTATTTGTTACACAAATTTTAGAATAGGCACAAAGTTTTGGAAGCCTTCCTGATTTTGCTTTTCCTGCATAACAGAGCTGGGGACTGTTGCACAGCAGGGTGGCTCAGACAAATAGCACTGTTATGGAAACCCACAAGCCACTATAATACTTTATAGCTTTTGGGTGTCTTTTATGCAACAAGCATAAGAATCGACGGCTGGAAGTTAAAATCGAGATACACTCAAATTAGGAAAAAAGGGTGCTTTATCAGACGTTACCAAGAACAGTGGGGGATTCTCCATCTCTTGAAGGGTTCAGATCCAGACCGGATGTTTTACTGGAAGAGATGCTTTAGTCATGATGAAATTATATGGCCTATGTTGTCAGCCTAAATGCTGCGATGATCCCTTTTGGCCTTAAAGGGATGTTCTTCTCAAATTGCTACATTCATGTTAGTGAATGTGGCATCAGAACCTCCTTCTGATGCATCTTATGGCAGCGCTAGTGCGGATCAGTGCCTCATTGTACTAAGTCCTGTGCAGGCACACATAGCCAGAGACCATCCTTTAAAGCTGACCCTTTCAAATGGAGAAGATGCAGGAGAACTGGAAGTATCCTCCCTATTGTACAGATGGGGGGGCCGAGGGACAGGCCGATCTCATGACATGGGCTGGGGACTTTCTGTTGTTGTTCTGTGGTTGTACAGCACCTAGCACATTGGAGCCTTGGTCCATGACATAGGTGCCAAGTCCGTGGGTGCTCCGGGGCTGGAGCACCCATGGACAAAAAATAGTGGGTGCTTAGCACCCACCAGCCACAGCTGTTCACCGCCCCGGCTCATCAGCTGTTGGGGGGCACCACCACTGCCGCCCAATAGCTGATAAAGGGGTGCAGGCACCAAACAACACCACTGCCAAATGGCTGGGAGAGCAGCCTCAAGGCACAGCAGGGGTGGAGCACCGCAGAGAAAAGGAGAAGTTGGCGCCTGTGCTCTCAGATGTTACAACAGGACAAATAATAAATAGGAAGGTCACCAAGTATGTCGGCAAAGCCAGGAACTCAGTGTTGGCAGATGACAGAACAAGGAGCAGTGGTCTCAAGCTGCAGTGGGGGAGGTCTAGGTTTGATATTAGGAAACACTATTTCACTAGGAGGGTGGTGAAGCACTGGAGTGGGTTACCTAGGGAGGTGGTAGAATCTCCATTTTTAGAGGTTTTTAAGGCCTGGCTTGACAAACCCCTGGCTGGGATGATTTAGTTGGTGTTGGATGATTTAGTTGGGGTTGGTCCTGCTTTGAGCAGGGGGTTGGACTAGATGACCTCCTGAGGTCTCTTCCAACCCTAATATTCTATGATTCTATGAAGGGTAGTCCCAGTGCAGTACCTTAAATACAAGATCATCTCTCTCTACCATGCAGAAGATAGGAGGCTGGGTCAAAGGGGAATTGCCTACCTTCTATGACACATACTCTTAAGAGGGACTGTCCTCACGCTACCATTTCTTTCACTGCCATTATACTGTGCAGACCTCACGTAGTGCTATTTGACACCAATGGCTGGCCCTATATAGTTCGGGTAACCAGTTCCCCGAATTGCCAAACCAAGCGATTCATAGAGATTTAGCAACCTGGCTCTTTCTTTACATTGGCAGAAGTCATGCACCTAAAATGAAGATGTCTCTTCTTTAAATTGCGATCTGCTTAGACAAGAATGGAGCTCGTGAGTCCCTGATCAAGGTCTTGGAAAGGTGCAACAGGAAGCTGAATGCACGTGCTGAATAAGGATTGGTGGATTTTCCATCCAGTCACTGATTGCGTAGGCAGCAATTACTTCTGCAGCTACGGTGCTGCTAACGGCTCCAACCAGAAGAGATCATACGATTTCCCAAATCCCAAACAATGAGCGAGTAGTCGTAGTCTTCAGAGACCAAGAGGTTAAGGGAGGCAGTTGCAAAAACAGAGCCTTTAGCATTGATAAACCAGATTACAGTGTTCGGCCTCTGTGCACAGCTGAAGGGGGAATGTCTTTTAAACAAGACAGCAGGTTTACTAGCACATGGAAACAATTGCTAGAACTGTGGAAATTCTTCTATTTCAGTTCATGGGGAGGGGGGCTGGGCACCAGGTTTTGTTTGTTTGTTTGGTCCAGTCTTTTTGTGCAGTTCAATTGAGTTTTGCTTGAGTTGTTTGGTTCAAGCAGCAGAAAGAAGGAAAAAAAGTAAAAAGTCAGCTGAAAGAAAGATTCTGCCTGAAGCTATCAACCGGCCCCTCGTCCATTGGAAACTCTGTCTGGAACTCTGCCCTCTTCTCCACATCCCTCCAGCCTCAGGGCTGGAACTCCGGACCCCCCACCCGCCTCCAAAAGAGGTTACAAATGTCAGTGAGCCTGAACTGAGTTGTGGCGGTTCCAACAAAATCTAAAACCAGGCAGAGCTCAGAACCCCACCGCCGGCTCCTCAGTTGTCAGGAGTATGTTTCCACCAGCTCTGTTTATAACGTTGCCTGGCGATGGGTGCGAGACATCTGGAGCAAGAGACACCTCATAACTCAAAGGCTGAGGATGGCGCGAGGGTCTCTGTGTACTATTAAACTTGAACTTTGTGTTTTACGAGGATGGGTGGGGATAGGAACATCACATTTATCAGCGTGTCTGACAGCTGATCCCTTTAGTCTGGTATTCCGCCTCCCAGAGTAGCCAACACCTCAGGCTTCAACAGAAGGCAAAACTCTCTATTGTGTACCTGATTCATTGTACAGTCCCGTTAGTGGAGAAAAGACTTGCTAGCTCCCGAGGCGACCAGTTTATGCCTTATAGCATAGAAAGCAATTCTCTCGTGGCTTATCTGGTACCATGTCAGAAGTGTCTCCATTTAGACGTAGAATATTAGGGTTGGAAGAGATCTCGGGAGGCCATTTAGTCCAATCCCCTGCTCAAAGCAGGACCAACACCAACTCACGCACAGGTAGTCTGCTTTTCTATCTGCACAGTGTCCCTCTCACCTGTGGACCGCCTAGCCCCACCCCTCCGAGGGAAACGAAGAGTCCAGATGAAACAATGCACAGACCTTTGCCCCTTCCCAAACCACAGTCCTCGCCCCAGGATCTGCACCATCATCCCCCACCCAATACTGAGAAGTGAAAGGTCCCATTCATCTGTGGGACACCTAGCCTTGGGCCCATGGACATGCAGGTTCCCACTCAGGCCTCACGCTCACATAGTTTCTTTTGCCTCGGGCAATTGACTTCACCCCTTTCCCGAGTCCATCCCCCACACTGAGGCATCCTACCTTAGTCTTGGACCCTCGGCTTCTCCTCATGCTGCCTCCGAGGTCCTTCTATCGCTGCTGATCTGTTCGATCGAAGTGTCTTCCCCAGAGAGACTCAGACCAGACCCTGCACAGATACGCGTGTGCTGTCATGCTGAGCAAAGGCTGCCTCTTATAGCCAGCTTCCTTTCCCAGCATGCATTGCTGCGACACCTCCCAGAATCCTAGTGTGCTGGGGCTGTAACTGGGAACAGGCTGGGCAGGGCCGGTAGCCTCCCTCACAGGGCCCGCGTGCTCTATAACGCCAGAGTTGGGAAACTAAAGAGCACAAAACTCGAACCAGCTCTGCGGTTCTTAGCCTGGTTTGATTTTCATCGGCACATTCTTCCTAGGACGTCCCAGTTTCCCTCAAGGCACCGAGAAGCCGCTCTGAGGTTTTCAGCCTCATTTCTCGGGCAGAGGTTTCGCTTAATCTGGATTTGTATGCCTATCAGACACTCCAAACGAGCTGAGGTTTGCTGGTCACTGATTGCTGTTGCGAGATGTTATGATTATGTCTGGGAACTTGGAGAATTATACTCTGAGGAAGTGCTTGATGAGAGAGAACAGTGTAAGCAGAGGACAGAAAAGCCCCCTGCGTGGCTCTGCCTCAGCGCTTTCTCCTCACGCTCCCTCCACCCAGGGAGCAGTTGTTTTCGTTCTGGGAAGTGTTGTCTAGCAGTTAAAGCAAGGGATTGGGGGCCAGCATTTTTGTCCTGGCTTGACTTTGCCACCGACTCTTTGTAGGACCGTGGCCAGGTGACCTAGGGAATATCCACACTGCAACAACAACAACAACAAAAATACCATAGTGGCAAGTCTCAGAGTCTGGGTGAACCTGCTTGGGCTCGTGGTACAGGACTAAGATGTTCCCGTTTGGGCTGCAGACTGGGTTCTGAGACCCAGCCTCCTCTCCAGGTCTCAAGCTGGGCTCCAGCCCGAGCGGGGAACATCTACACGGCTATTTTTAGCCCCGTGGCATCAACCCTGCAAGCCCAAGTCAGTTGACCCAGGCTCTGAGACTTGCTGTCACAGGGGTTCTCTTGCTGTTTAGCCGTAGCCTCAGGCTCTCATTTCCAGAAGTCCTGGGCGCCCGCAACGCCGTGCTCAGCAGCGATGAAAATCAAGCCTTCCATGGCTCTGTGCTTGAGCGCCCCCTCCTGAACGATGCGGGTAACACTCGCTAGTCTACTCACAAGGGTTCTGTGAGGTTTTATCAAGTCACGTTGAAGAAGAACTTCAGTGCTGAGTACTGGTGTTTTAAAGCAGCATGATTCTTCTTTAGAACGTGCTTCTTCCAGTGTTTCAGGGCATAAATCATCCGAACTATTTGGCATTAGGAAAACACTTTCCTTGGGGACAGGTTATCTTCAAACTGCCTCCTGCAGGGACCTTGCACCTTCTGAGGAAGCAGCTGCTGCTGGCCAGCTTTGGAGACAGGATTGTAATGGGGTTTGCGTACTGCAAGAGCGCCTCCTCCTGGCCAGGCATGATGCACCAGCTTTCTTCCCACATGGCACTCCCTGCCCATGGCCGCTCCATCGCTGTGGTAGTCTCTCTGCCTGTAATTCACAGCTCTCCCTCGTCACAACTCAGCCCTCGGGCTAGGTCAGTCTATGGTCCTCACTTCCAGGGTATCAAAGTCTCCCCAGACCAGCTGTCTGCATTGCGCCTCCAACATCCTGCACCACTTTCTAGGGGCTGGTAGGGAGACCCAGGCCCACCCTCTACACTGAGTTGCAGCCCAGGGACCCTATAACTAGCAGCCAGACTCTACACAATACCTTTCCTTACTGCTCTTTCACAGAATCACAGAAATGAAGGAAGGGACTTCTAGAAGTCATCTAGTCCAGCCCCCTGCACTGAGGCAGGACCAAGTAAACCTAGACCATCCCTGACACCTGTTTATCCAACTTGTTTTTAAAAGGCTTCCAGAGATGGGGACTCCACAACCTCCCTTGGAAGCCTGTTCCAGAGCTTAGCTCCCCTTACAGTTAGAAAGTTTTTCCTAATGTCTAACCTAACTCTCCCTTGCTGCAAATTAAGCCCATTACTTTTCGGCCCACCTTCTTCCTACTCTGCCTTCTCAGGCTTTCTTTCCCCACAACTCCTCTGCGACCAACCCTTCTTCCAGGGCGAGGATCCCAGGGCTTGTTCTCCCATCTGGATTTCCTGCTCAGTTCCCAGAGAGCGACTACAAACTCTCCCACTGCTACGACCAACTTCTTCTCTTTATCTTCCTCCATCACCAATTAGTATTTATAAACCCCTGGGCTTCCCCCCAGGTGCAAGCACCTGTTCTGGGCCAGCTTAACCCCTTCAAGGCTCGTGTGGGATGAACACCCCATCCCAAAGATACAGAACTATGAAACACTGTGTTAGAGGGCTTCCCCTTCACCCTCTCCCCTGGTTCTTCTCCTGCAGACAGAAAGCAGAAGACCAGAAGTCCAAAGTTCAGGCAATGTGATGTTTATTGGGGTTCGTTCCAAGCAAGCATATCCACAGCTCTACACACCGGCAGCGTCTGTTTCTCAGTGTTCCGTTCCCAGCTCTGACACCGCAGAGCCTTGCCTATGTCCCCATTCCCCTAGTCTCATTTCTGATTCCCCATTCCCACCTCCTCCTTCTTAGCAGGCCCAAACAGACCTGAAATACACACCCCTAGTCACACCCCTTACAACTTATAGTCATGTTCAGCTTTGGGGGCGTCGTGAGCCTAGGGTCTTTGTCCCACCTCTTTTGTATCCCATGGGAGGGGTGAGGCGTGAGGTTGTGCTGCTGTCAGGGACAGGCATTTCTTTGGTCTTTTAGTGTTTTATACCTTCCCTTCAAACCCCCCATTGTCCCTCCCGACTGGTAGTTTGACCTTGCCTTGAGATGGGGTTGAGGCAACCTTAAAGTGTGCTCAGATATGCCCACCATGCCCTGTAACACTTTGACTGCTCTATCCCTTATCTCTTCCCATTGTACTCACAAACCCATCTGGCCAGGGAGAAGCCACATGCACAGTTTAGTGTCATCTGCAAACTTGCTGAGGGTGCAGTCCACACCATCCTCCAAATCATTAATGAAGATATTGAACAAACCCGGCCCCAGGACCGACCCTTGGGGCACTCCGCTTGATACCGGCTGCCAACTAGACATGGAGCCGCTGATCACTACCCGTTGAGCCCGACGATCTAGCCAGCTTTCTATCCATCTTATAGTCCATTCATCCAGCCCATACTTCTTTAACTTGCCAGCCAGAATACTGTGGGAGACCATATCAAAAGCTTTGCTAAAGTCAAGGAATAACACGTCCACTGCTTTCCCCTCATCCACAGACCCAGTTATCTCCTCATAGAAGGCAATTAGGTTAGTCAGGCATGGCTTGCCCTTGGTGAATCCATGCTGATGTTCCTGATCACTTTCCTCTCCTCTAAGTGCATCAGAATTGATTCCTTGAGGATCTGCTCCATGATTTTTCCAGGGACTGAGGTGAGGCTGACTGGTCTGTAGTTCCCCGGATCCTCCTTCTTCCATTTTTTAAAGATGGGCACTACATTGGCCAATCATCCAAGTCACCTCCATTATGGCGACGCATAGGTGCACCATAGACTGCAAGGCTAATGATATAATACTGAGCACTTATGCACCATTTTCCAGCCAAGTGTGTCAATGCACACGCATGAATTCATACAGCAAAGCAGCCCTGTGGGACAAGTAAATAATTGGATCCCAGCCAGAGACATTGAGATACAGCAGTGAAGCGACAGGCCTAGAACTTGGATTGCCTGATGTATAAGCCTGGACTGTAGCCCCCTGGGCCCAGCTCCTCATACCTTTAAGGCTCTGGGCCGGGGTGGTGAACTTGTGGCTCCGGAGCCACATGCGGCTCTTCAGAAGTTAATATGAGGCCCCTTGTATAGGCACCGACTCCGGGGCTGGAGCTACAGGCACCAACTTTCCAGTGTGCTGGGAGGTGCCTCACTGCTCAGCCCCTGGTTCTGCCGCAGGCCCTGCTCCCACCCCACCCCTTCCTGCCCTCCTCCCAGGAGCCTTCTATGCCCTCGCTCCTCCCCCCACAGAGCATCCTGCACCGCACAAAACAGCTGATCGGGAGGTGCAGGGAGGGAGGGGGAGGTGGGGCTGCAGGTGGGTGGGTGGGTGGCGCTGGGAGTGGGGCGGGAGCAGATGGGGGGGTCGCTGACATGTTACTGTGGCTCTTTGGCAATGTACATTGGTAAATTCTGGCTCCTTCTCCGGCTCAGGTTGGCCACCCCTGCTCTGGGCCATTCCCCCTATTTGCACAAGTCCCTCTGGGTCTAAAGATTTTTTTCTTCCGCTCCCCTATCCTTTTAGACTGGAATTTTCGATGTGGCCTAAAGGGGAAGTAGATGCTTCAACCGCACCAGAATGTCATGGGAGCTGGATGCCAAACTGCCTTCGGCTCATT
Source organism: Mauremys reevesii (assembly GCF_016161935.1). NCBI lineage: Eukaryota > Metazoa > Chordata > Testudines > Geoemydidae > Mauremys > Mauremys reevesii. Next base: position 5,764,050 of record NC_052624.1, on the reverse strand, counting down.
TGAAAATCTCGGCCTAAGTTGTTTTGTTTTATAGGCACACTAGGAAATATCGGGACACTCTAATTGGGAAGCAAAACAACCTAGCGAGCCAATAAAACAAGACAGAGGAATATATGATTGGAAATGACAAGCTGTCAAAGCCCTTTTCCCTGAGGGGAGTGGATTTATTACATCACCCCGTATGAATTCCTCTCTCCCGCCTCTTTCTTTGTAAGCACATTCCATAGCCAAGCTCAAGCTGGGTGACAAATGGAAGCACCACACCGAAACCATCTGACTCAGAAATACGTGGGTAAAAATACCGCTGCATTCAAAACAATCCGATTTATTTTGGGCCATCATGGCAAAATAGCACAAAATATTTCACAGCGTAGACAAACAGCGCAGTCATTTGTTCAGAATAGTAGCACTTAGCTCTTATGGAGCTCTGTTCAATCCATAGACCACTACAAAGGAAGGCAAATAGCTTCATCCCCATTTTATAGGTGGGGAAACTGAGGCCCGGAGCAGGGACGTGATTTGCCCAAAATCACACAGCATGGGAATAACCCCTTCTCTGCTCCCCCCCCCTGCCCCCCGCAAAGCCAATGGTTGGCTCCAGTTGGATCAGAATTAGGCCAATGCCACATCTTTTGAAAAATCTCACCCTTAATAAGGATTAGTTTAAAAATGTCTGTTGAAACTCATTTCCCCCGGTGTTACAACACAGCTAAAAAATTTCCTGGAAAGTGTGGGGTTTTTTTGGGGGGGGGGGTGCACTTTCATCACATATTTTTGGATTTTCATTAAATAAAAATCTTTTCTGCAGCTTAGCCAAAAAGGAACAAAACATTTTCAACTGAAAAATTATTGGGGGGGGGGGGGCGGGATTTTGATGATTTTGGTTTCTTGATTAAAAAGTCAAAATTTTCCACTGAAAATTTTGCCAAAAAATATGTTTTTTTCATTGTCTACATTTTTTGTGGCGGGGGAGGGGAGGGAGAATCCTATTTTCTTACCAGCTCGATCCTTAACTCATATTGTTTGTGTTGTGCATCCAAACAACTAGCTGCCATTCCAGTGCACTTCCTGGTCCCACAACATATGCACGCAATGGGCCTTATTCCCCTTTCCCGGTGTCCCATGGGTGTCACAGAAAGATCAGATGTAATATTGAAATCTTTGCATTGGTAGCACACTTTTCAGTTGCAGGTCACTGAGTGGACTGCTGCTCAGACAGTTGCACTAAGTGTTTCTGTGACGTAGCTAAACTCCAGAAGAAAAGAGAGAAATACTCAGGTGCTGAAGTGCTGAGCCCCATAGAAGAAACTGGATAGATATGAAGTGATGAAGGCTCTCTGGGAAGTTCTATCCGTGTGGAAGTCGTATGGTCTGGCATATAGGGCACGGCCTATGGGAGATCTGAGTCATATTCCTGGATATACCCCACCTGATGATCCAAGGTGGGTCACTTCACCTCCACGTGCCTCTGTTTCGCTCCCACTCTTTGCCTATTGAGACTGTAAACTCGCCAGGGAAGGGAGTGTCTCTAACTGTGTATTTGCCCAGCACCTTGCACAATCTCAGCAGAGCCCTCTAAGCACTGGTGTAAAAAACAGTAACTCTCCACTGCCATGTATAGGCGTGTCCATCTGTGCAAAGTGAGGGTAAAACATTGGCTGCCACAACCAAACAGGGGAGTTTTACACCCACTTTGCACAGGTGCAGATGCCTACACAAGGGGAAAAGTATGTGGCGGATCAAGGCCTAACTTCACTCCAGAGACCTCCTCAGCAGACTTTGAAAAAGGGCCACTCAGGGGTCAAGGGAGATGCAGAAATATTCCATAGCCTCGGAGACAGCCAGCTCCCTGCCTTCCATGCTTCTGGATGGTGTCCAGTGCTTCCACCGATCCGATCCTTGGGGGGAAGCTGATCCGATGGCTGAGGGCCAGACCCAATTGTGAGGGGGGAACCAAAATGAGACATGGAGGAAGAAGAGGAGTTAGGCTCCTAAATACGTCTGAGGATCTGGGCCTTAGACATAATTATTTGTATTGCACTTGGAAGTTCCAATCAAGATCAAGGCCCCCACTGTGCTAGATGCTGTACTCTACTTAGGAAGGAACAATCAGTGGCACACATACAAAATGGGAAATGGCTGCCTAGGAAGGAGAACTGCAGAAAGGGATCTGGGGGGTCAGAGTGGACCACAAGCTAAATATGGGTCAACAGTGTAACTCTGTTGCAAAAAAACCGAACATCATCCTGTGATTTATTATCAGGAGTGTTGTAAGCAAGACACGAGATGTAATTCTTCCCCTCTACTCCACACTGATTAGGCCTCAACTGGAGTATTGTGTCCAGTTCTGGGTGCCACATTTCAAGAAAGATGGGGACAAACTGGAGAAAGTCCAGACAAGAGCAACAAAAATGACTACAAGTCTAGAAAACATGACCTATGAGGGAACACTTCAAAAACTGGGTTTGTTTAGTCTGGAGAAGTGAAGCCTGAGAGGAGACATGAGAACAGTTTTCAAGTACATAAAAGGTTTTTATAAGGAGGAGAGAGAAAAATTGTTCTTCTTAACATGAGAGGAGAGGGTAAGAAGGAGGGTGGGGATAGCTCAGTGGTTTGCACATTGGCCTGCTAAACCCAAGGTTGAGAGTTCAATCCTTGAGGGGACCATCTAAGGCAGAAATCAGTACTTGGTCCTGCTAGTGAAGGCAGGGGCTGGACTAGATGACCTTTTAAGGTCCCTTCCAGTTCTAGAAGATAGGATATCTCCATTAATTTATTTATTTTATTTAAGCAATGGGCTTGAATTGCAGCAAGGGAGGTTTAGGTTGGAAGTTAGGAAAAACTTCCTAACTGTCAGAGTGGTTAAGCACTGGAATAAATTGCCTAGAGAAGTTGTGGAATCTCCATCATTTAGGATTTTTAAGAGCAGGTTGGACAAACACCTGTCAGGGATGGTCTAGATAATACTTAGTCCTGCCTTGAGTGCAGGGGACTGGACTAGATGACCTCTCGAGGTCCCTTCCAGTTCTGTGATTCTATGCTATACAGAGGAGAGACAGTCCCTTATATGAAGTGCTTACAATCCAAATGGACGAGACATCCAGGGCAGGAGGGACACGGGCACACAGAGGGATGAAGTGACTTGCCCGAGGTCCGGCGGGAAGTCAGTACCAGTCCAATACTGATACTTTGTTCCCAGCATGTTACAGTCAGTGGCAACCTTTCAGTCAGTCCCATTTTAGAGCACATAGTTGTGCAATATTTATTTCAGGCCCTGCTTTGTCAACTGAATCGACTCCACAGGCAGAAGCAGCAATTAGCTTCCATTTTTGCCTCGCAAACAAGCCGTTTCATCGTGCTGAATGAGCCAGCCTAATGACTTGATCATCCGCATTGTCTAAATAGATCTCAGCTGGTGAAAACCAGCCTCATTCCACTGAGCTCAGTTGAGCAACACCAATTTGCAGCAGCCAAGGATCTGGCCCAATGGCTTTAGACGTAAACTTCTCTATATGATACAATTTAGATGTATTAATTTACTGTCTGTTTGATCTTTTGGCTCCTCCATCAGCCTGTAATGTGGGGGACCCCAAGACTGGAGTAGAATAGGGGGCAGGATTGAGGAGCACCTGCAGAGCAGGTGGGGTGAAGGGTATCCCAGGTCTGGAGTAGCCGGGGTTGATGGAAGTCAGGAATGAGCATCACTGGTCCCTCCTAGGTGAGGGGTAGGACCGCAGTAGCAAAGCTTGCTATGAGTCAGGCATAAGTCATATTGCCAGTGGGAAGATTGTCTGGGACTTTCAGACATTCCTGCCCATTGCTCAGCTTTGCTCTTCCAAGTGTTGAAAGCAAAATCTCCCCAAATCCCATGAGATGCGGATCTTCTCCAGATGTGACTGACACTGATCCAGCTGGGAACAGAAGGTCCTGGGGATCTTGAGACACTGGCTGTTCTGTTGGGACTTCCAGCTCCATTACTAACCCAAGGCAGTTCAGAGGAACACCTCTCCTGCTGTGCCCCTGAATTAACAAACAAATGGCACACCCTGCCATTGGCGCTTCTGGGGTCCTGAGGCTCAGTCTGAAAGCAGGACTCGTTGCACCTGTTTTCCAGGCTGCTGGTCTGCAGGGTGGGAGGCAGGGCTTGTTGGTGACATCACAGGACTCGGCGTCAGGAAGTCCATTCCTTGCTCTGCCGCTGGCTTGCTGTGTGGCCTCAGCTTCTCCCTCTGGGAAACGGAGCTCTTGTACGGGCCCTGGGGGAATCAGTTACACCAGTGCAGGGCTCCAGGGAAGGGCCAAGCAGAGGATTAGAGCCATCTCTGTTGTAACTCCACTGAGGCAGGGCGCTTACCCTATGGGTGAGTTTGACCTTCAGAGCATTTATCAAACACTCCTAATATGTGTGCAGAGCAGGGGTACCAGGGACCTGAACCTCAACAACATTAAGGCCCCTGTAGGCCACCCCTTGAGGTGGGCAGAAACAGCTCCTGAGGTTACCCCCAAAGCAGAGGGCTCTACTCTGGCCTGCTTCTCAGGACATGACTCTGGCTGCACTCTGCTATAGATATTTTCTGTTTCCCAGGGCCCACAGGAGGCCGTGGGAAGCAGAGTGTAACTTTAGAGCAGCCCAGAGGGCTGCTATAACTTATCCCAGTGGCTGGTCAGGCCCCTGTACAGCTTCAGAATTTGAGAAGTGCAAAGGCCGCTTTATCCCATGCCTTTTGTCCCTGCCCCAAACACAGGAATGGAGTAGATGAGGCTCAGTCCAAGTCTTGTGTAAGACAACTTTGGAAGCTCCAACTACTGCTTAGAAAATGGTCTTTTCTGCAACAATGGTATTTTCCGTCAACAGTTTTCACTGACATTTTGGGCTGGGGAGGTTCATTGAAAAAAAAAGCATTCCAGCTTTTGTTTGTCCTCGGTTTTCCAAAACTGGGAAATATATTTATAACCCCTTTGGGTTTAGAGAGCAGGGCCCCTTTAAACCTTTTTCCTAAGGGGAGAGGGGGAGCAGTGAGAGAATGGAAGGAAACTCCAGGGGGTGGCTCTGGAGCTCCAGAGAGAGAAGGGCTGCAGCCCGCAGACCCTTGCAAAGGAAGCAGCAGAGAACCTGCCTGAAGCCTGGGAAGGAAAGGCGGCCAATCGGGGACCCCCAAGGACAGGAGCCAGGAGGAGCCCTGTGCCAGAGGGGAATCGCCCAAGAAGGACAGGCCGGAGTTGGACCCAGTATCACGGCTGCCCAGAGCTGCGTGGGGCTGTGAGTACTGGGGCTTGTGACTCTGCACTGGGAACAAGGAGGGAGGCTGCTAGCTAGTTAAGTGGGGAGGTGGTCGCTGTGTGTGGCTTAGCAAAGAGTGGCAGAAGAGGGCACCGGAGGGGTTTCCCGGGGAGAGTTCACTGGCGCCGAAGACGACCAGGAACACCCAAGATTCAGCACTGGACTGGAACTTTGCTCAGGACCCCTGACTCTGTGTGCAGACCCATTGCTCGGTGTCTGCCCTCTCAGACTGTGCTCCCACTGGGCCCCTGGGGCCTTGGCTTGGATGCAGCCCTGTTCTGCTGCTCCCCGATATTTCCCCTTGTTGTTTTTCTCCTCTCATCCCTCTGTAAATAAATCTCTCCCTTTCTGATATCCTGTGGGTGGGTGTGTTCACTCTGGGGGTTTGGAACAGGTGCCCCTGGGGTGGAAGGGATTTTTCCTGATGTGAGGAGGAGCCCCCCTACCAACCTCTTCCTCCCCCCAGCACCTCCAGCCTGCCAATGGGCCCCGACGATCAGTGCCTCCCTCTCCCATGCAGTGCCTACTGCCAATCAGCTGTTCGTCTGGAGGCGCTGGGGGGGAGGGAGGAGGAGCACGCTCAGGGGAGGGGCTGGAACTGGGCGGGGAAGATGCGGGGCAGGGTGGGACCTTGGGGGAAGGGGTGGAGTGGGGGTGGGGCCCGGGCAGAGCCAGGGGGAGAACCCCCCCCCCGGTAGATAGGAACTCGACGCCTATGTCCCAGGCCCTGCACCCCCCGAGGGATGGCCCTCCCTGCAATAAGCAATGGAATTTATGCACTTCTGGATCCACCTAGGAATGAGATGATCCCCACACTTACAGCCCCTTTGCAGATCAAATCAGCTGAGGATTTCCCCAGTGTCTGGGAGTCCCCGGTGGGCTTAGCCACCTCCTCCGGCATCACCGATTGTGATAGTTCTTGGGGTACCCAGCACTGAGAGTCACGTGTTACCCGCAGCTACTGGTGAGAGGCAGCCTTGGCTATGGTAACCAGGTGTTGGCTCCCCTGTGATATCCAGTCCCTGACACTGACTACTCACAGATATCCCAGACTTGTAATAAAACAAGAGAAGGTTTAATTTAAGAAAGAACAAAGATTCAGCTAAAAACAAGAGGGTGTAGTGGAAACAAATGGTTACACTATAAAACAGAATCATCTAACACAAACTAGGGCCCACAGTTATTAACAGTTCCCTTTCCTATCTAGGCTATCCTGCCAAAATTCAGTCCCTTGCAGAGCTGGCTGGCTTCACAAAAAGCAGGATCCAAACTTTCATGACCCAGCCCCCCCCATCCCTTTCCACAAGATGTTTCCTCGGTGAATGGATACAGAGGACCTCTCCCTACACTGTGTCATATTGAAACAGTCTATTGTCTCTACTCGTAGGCCCTTACATACAAGTAATCATCGCACCGCCAGGGAAACAGAAGAAGCAGGCAGATTTCCAATCTGTTGCAATTTTCCTTTTTTACCTCCAAGTGGTTTAGATTGTCTGCAGTTGTCTCTGATTGTTAGTCTTGGGATGGAGCGAAGCAAGACAACTGAGCCTTGCATTACATCACCAGCTAAGCAAGAAGGGGTGACAACTGTTTCCTACTTAAATGGGCCATCACCAAGACATACCTCAGGACTTTTACTCCAAACCCATAAAGCAGACTTTCAGCATAGTTACATTATTCCTTAAATATTACTCATACAACCATCTCGTAATGATTATGAGTCTTGATAAGCTATGAGTTTTCTGTGGATACCTTACATGTTACCCTTTATGGATAAATACTCTGCAAGACATGTGTTTGGTGTAGTGAGTTTGTCAGGTCTGAGATGAGAGCTGTTTGAAAAGAACAGGGGACCGTTTGCCAAGGGAATCTCTATGTCAGACCCACCTTAGACCCTAGCACTGAGAAAGGGGATGTCACTGGAGTCTCTGTGTGCTTTGACATTCCTGAGCTGGAGAACCAGTCCCTTGGGGTAATGGATACCAGCCTGCTTAGAAAAAACTATTTAGAAGTTCTGGAGTCTTTGAATTCCACCTGCCTTAAACACAGGGCGAGTGAAATTAATGCTGCTGTTGTTAAAATCAGTGCAACTACAGAGCTAGATAGTGCAATCCTTATTGACATCATAGAATCTTGCAGGATGAGTGAGCTCCAGTGGACTACATGTGTAAGTGGTCACCAATATGTGAAGGAGTTGCTACTATCTAACCCATGGTATCAGTTCTTTCATCTAGGTTCTTATATGGCTTCATTGTTATTGATGGTTCTGTAAGTAGTGTACTAGCCTGAGATAGATTCCTTTTCATCCTCTGCCACAGACTTCCTGTTTGACCTTGGGCAACCCACTTAGGGTCAGATTTACAAAGGTCTTTAAGACCCTAAAGATGCAGATAGAATCATAGAATCATGGAATATGAGGGTTGGAAGAGACCTCAGGAGGTCATCTAGTCCAACACCCTGCTCAAAGCAGGACCAATCCCCAACTAAATCATCCCAGCCAGGGCTTTGTCAAGCCGGGCCTTAAAAACCTCTAAGGAAGGAGATCCCACCACCTCCCTAGGTAACCCATTCCAGTGCTTCACCACCCTCCTAGTGAAAAAGTTTTTCCTAATGTCCAACCTAGACCTCCCCCACTGCAACTTGAGACCATTGCTCCTTGTTCTGTCAAAGAGATTCTAGGGAAATCCCACTATGCACCTCTCTGCATCTGTAAGGGCCTAAATACTTTTAAAAATCTGACCCTTAGTTGCTCTGTGCCTCATCTGCACAATAGGGATCATGGTACTTTCCTATCTCAGAGGGGTGTTGTGAGGATAAACACATCAGAGACTGCAAGGTGCTCAGATACTATTCATTAGTGATTGTGAGACATACAGCTCATATAGTGGTAACAGCCAGCAAAGTAGCTACCCTGAAGCCATGGGAGTTGTAGCTCCTCAGGTTTTATTTGCATTTATTCTTTTGGGGTGGGTGATATTTTTGCCTGAAATATCAAAATAAAAATCTCCACAATCTCCTTATTTTCATAAACTAATGTGTGAGAAGGAGGCTTAGGTCAGCGTGCAGTCAAAATGGTCAAGCAAGTTGCCGGTGGAAAGAAAATAAGATTCATTTTGAAAACGGCAGTAGCGGCCCACACATCATCTTAACTCATTTTAACACCAGGCATTCGGAAGCATTTATATCTACAAAGTTTTCCAGCACTGAATTTTAACTGCACTGAAGCAGACATTTCTTTCCTTCTAGTCAAAGTAATTCTACAAGGATTAACAACACAACAAGGGAAATTTCCCAGTGACTGATTGATCTGCGGCACATAAGATCTCAGTTCGCTTGTCCTCAGAGCATCACGCTGATATTATCTTTGCAGCCTCCCAACTCAACTACAGCAATTTAAAAAAAGAAAACCACAACAAAAACAACTACAACAACCCTGGAGGCAAACCTGAGTTCATATCCAACTAAGAAACAAACAAAGCCCTTTCAGATTTTGCCAGAGTATAAAACTCTTTCTCTCTAATTATAACAACTCAGCATCGAAACTGGGTTCCCATTGGAGCTGTTCAGCCTGAAGCAAGAGCACCGCTCTGCTCAAAGAGGCTGCTTGCCAACGAAAGGGTCTATTAGCCAGAAAACAGCCCTTATATAGTCCTGCTGTCACATGATCCCTCTCAGTCACGTGATCAGAGAGGCAAGCCAGGCACAAGTGGGAGATGCTCTTAAAGGCCCAGCTCACTTTTGGAAAGAGCCCACTAGCTCAGTAACGAGCCAGTGCCTCGGCGTGCTGCTTGGGGGCACTGTGCTGCTGGAGAGGCCATCCCCTACTCAATTACCAACACCACTGCGAGTCAGAAGAGCCCAGCAGTGGAGCTCCAGGACCTTCCCACTAGCTGACAATCCGGCTGGCGCTTGCAGCACTGGGATGTTGCTACGTGGCTTCCAGTGCTCTCCAGGGTCCCACTACTAACTTCACCCACCCCAAGAACGTGCCTCGGCTGCCTTTCCTCTTTTCTTTTACCACTGCTTGTCCTCCCAGCTGAAATGCTAAGGACATTAAAGCAAATCTCAGCTGAACAGATACCATCCCCAGGGAGAAACTGCTTCCCATGCAGCCCACAAGCGTCACCTCCCAGCACAGCTGCTGAAAATACAGAAATTCACATCATACAATGGTCACTCACGGAATCCTGGAAGGTCTGGTAGGAAACCACCCTCGTTGTCACTGACTCACCCAGCTGGTCCTGGAAGCTGGATCCTCCTAGCACTGATTGCTAAGTTAATTGCTTTTTTTGAAAAGTGAAGGTTAGTGGCAGTGCCAGTGTTGGTGGCACCAGGCATGGCCCAGTGTTAACAGAGGGGTGGAAAATGACAGTGCCAATGAAGGCTCCCTGTATTAGGCCTCTGCTTGTCCGAACCGCGTCCATGTTTTTAGACTTTATAAACAGGCTAGAGATGGAAAGAATGGAATGTGTGGCAACTAGTTATCAGTACCAGGAGGCAATTATACAGCCCTGCAGGAAAAGTTACTACGAGATAATATGTTTTTTTTTAAGATTTAATTTAAACCAAGCTCAATATAATTGCTCATTAATGTGCTTGATGTATGGACTAGAAGGGAGGGGAAGAAGAGGGGGGGGGGGGGGCTGCATTGGGGGCAAGACACATGCTAGCTAAAATATGTAATCAAGAAGAGAGAGACTGTTTGAGGTGTGTGTGATGTGCTTGATCTGTCTCCGAGCTGTCGCTGAAAGATCTCAAATACCTTTTTTTTTTTCTTTCTCCACCTGTGTGTGTCTAATTGGGCACTCCGGCTGAACCACCCACTGTGCTGTTGCTGTGGCCTGTTGCAACACCAGGCTGACAGCCCCAGTGAGTGACACCTTTTATTTACCAGGAGAACAAAGAGAAGGTTAAGGAGTGACTTCATCACAGTCTACATGGGGAACTAGTATTTAATAATGGGCTCTTCAGTCTAGCAGAGAAAGGTCTAACACAGAGGCCGGCAACCTTTCAGAAGTGCGGTGCCGAGTCTTCATTCATTCACTCTAATTTAAGGTTTCACGTGCCAGTCATACACTTTAATGTTTTTAGAAGGTCTCTTTCTCTAAGTCTATAATATACAACTAAACTATTGTTGTATGTAAAGTAAATAAGGTTTTTAAAATGTTTAAGAAGCTTCATGTAAAATTAAATTAAAATGCAGAGCCCCCCCGGACCAGCGGCCAGGGCCTGGGCAGTGTGAGTGCCACTGAAAATCAGCTCGCGTGCCGCCTTCGGCATGCGTGCCATAGCTTGCCTACCCCTGGTCTAACACAAGCCAATGGCACGAACTTGAGACTAGACAAATTCAGCCCGGAAATAAGGAATAAATGTTTAACAGTGAGAGTAATTAACCAGGGACCATGGTGGATTCTGCACCACTGACCATTTTAAAATCAAGATGGGATGTTTCTCTACAAGATCTGCCCTAGGAATTTTTGTTTGGCAGGTCTCTGGCCTGTGCTGGGCAGGAGGTCAGACCAGATGATCTCAGCAGTGCCATCTGGCCTGGGAATCTATGAGCAGGCACGGAGGCATCTTGAACTGTTCAGCCGATTGAATGGTGAGTCTGAGCAGACACCAAAGTGATGGTGGAGAAGTGACAATTAGGACCGAGCTTAGGAGGCAGAGTGATCTAGTGGGTCAGGCCCAGATCCTCAAAGGTACTTAGGTTCCTAACTTCCATTGAAATGAATGGACATTAGGAGCTTACATATCTTTGAGGATCTGGGGCTGACACCAGATGGGATTCTGTTTGCTGCTTTGCTCTGCCACTGACTTGCTGTGTGACCTTGGGTGAGTCACTTGCCCTTGCTGTGTATTGGCCCCTCTACACTCTATCTTGTCTGTTGAGTTCCTATGGTCGTCAGGGCAGGGACTGTCTCCCACGATGGGTATGTCTTTACTGCAGTTGGAGGTATGATTGCAGCACATGTAGACATCCCCGAGCTAGCTCTGATCTAGCTAGCACAAGTAGCAATAGCAGTGACTCTGCGGCAGCGCGGACTAGCCATCCCCGTAAGTACCCAGGGCCCCGGGGCAGGTTGCACAGCTCACGATGACGTCTGTGCCACCGCGGCTATAAGTGCCTGGTATATGTGCTGCAAACACACCTCCAATTAGAGTGTAAACAGACCGGATGCGTCTGTGTGGTGCCTAAGGGCGTGGACCCGAGCCAGGACTCACAAGCGTGGTGAGGCCACACAGAGGGCTATAGCATTCAGGACCGTATGTTGTTTTCCTAAAGAGAGGGAAGCACTGGGGCACTGATTCCAGATTTAGGTGGCCAAACTGTGCAATCCCCCTGCCTAAGAAAGGTGTCAGACAGGGGGTCTGCACCTGGGGAGTGCACCTGAGAGACCCAGAGGTGGGAACAGAGACCACTCTCTACCCAGATGGCCCGGAACCGGGAGTCAGGGGGGGTCTTCAGCAGCTGGATCCATGCAGAGAGTAGGACGGGCCCAGGTTGTGGCAATTGCCATTTTACAGAGGAAGAAATTAACGCGGTTGTAAAGTTATGAGCTGGCATAATTCTACTGACTTCAATAAAGCTATGAACATTTACAGCCCTGGAGGGTCCTGGCCTAAGCACTTTGTCTCAGGTCACACAGGCAGTGAGGAAAAGAACAGACTCCCTGCCCACTCCCAGTCCCAGTTCTGACAAGAAGACTGTGCTGCCTCTCTAAAATCACGTCTAATATCCAGAATTGTTTTCATTTGCCCTCTGAATGAGCCTGTTTCTCATTAGAGCAAGGGGGACCTGAACTGCAGCAACGTGGAGGTCTTCTACCAAGAGGACCCGGCAGGAGCGGATGTGAAAGATTTCACCAATGGGAGCTGTGCTAATGACACAAAGCCATTGATTGAATGTATTGCCTGTGTCTTTTCTATTGAACAGAATTTGCGATAATAAGAAGGCTGGATCTTATTCAGATAAAAGGTAATTTAAAAAAGATAACACTGGGGAATGACATAATTAATAAAAGCAAAGCCTGAAAGACCAAGATCTACTTTAAGAATCTGAAATATAAATTGCAATCTTTCCCATCTCGAGCTACTGTGACAGTTTACTTAAATGCTGAGAATTACAGGTTCCTGCCAATCTTAAATTATAATGCAAAGCGTATTTCTTTTGCATAGTTCTTGAATGCAAAGCATACCCCAAGCTGCTTCAAGAAGATCAAAAAGTCAGTTCGGGATTTATTGATATATTTTTGGCTTGTAAAAGATGAAAATATGTAAAACAAAGAGGTTAAGAACAAAACTCATGATTCTCGGTTCGGGAGAAAATTTGTTTTTTCAGAATTTGGGTTCGTTCCGCATTTGGCACACCATTAAATTTGCTGAAATATCTTGGCAATTTTTTTTTGTATGCAGTGTAGCTGTAGCCATGTCGGTCCCAGGATATTGGAGAGACAAGGTGGGTGAGGTAATAGCTTTCACTGGGTGTTTCTGAAAGGAAATACGAAACTGATGTGATTGCCATGGGACCAGGAGCCTAGCCAGCCCTGGGAGCCCAAACGGTCATTTTTCAGTGAATAGCAATGGTCCTGTCTGTTTCACAGAGCCACTGTGGGGGCTCCCCGAGTCTCTGGTGCCAGTTCAGCCCTGCCATGCTATCCCAGACAGCAACTCCTAAGTGGGCATGAGCCTCATTGGAAAATGTCCAACCAGCTGCAGTTAAGAGCCATGCAAGGATATGAAATCTGATCACCTCGTAGTTTTTTAATCTGATTCTAACTCTCATACCAGTGTAAACCAGTAAATCCTTTTAATTCAGTGGGGTTAGACAGATGTAAAACTGGTGTTAGTGAGAGATGCAAAGCCAGTATATTCTGGACTCTATGCCATCCACCCATTATACATGGTCAACTTTATGAGACGGGGGGGGCCACCCTTTTCTTCTGTGCTTGAGCAGCGCCTAGCACAATGGATCCCTGGTGTGTAGCCCCTAAATGCTACCACAATGCAGACAATTAAATAGTATTAATGGGAACAACTGGGCTTGAGAATGTTGTTAAAACCCCTGATACAAACGGAGACCTCAGGCGTCCTCCCTAAGGATTACTGCAGGAAATGAAGCAAAGAAAAGAATCACTCTGCAGGGCGTGATTGGTCCCATGGCAGCCTGTGCTCTCTGACAGGAGAACCGAAAGGTTCAAGTAGCAAAACAGTGCATAGCCGATAACTTGCTGAGACACTACGGTGATGGGAACTACGTAAGTACAGACGGACGGACAGGTAGGGCTTCCAGTACTAATGCGTTAATACGTCAGGGTCAGGGAACATTCTCCCAAATGCAGACACCTGCTGAGCTAACCGCCAACAAAACCACGACCACACCCAGGTGCTGACTTTTATTTTTCCTGGTGGGTGCTCCACCCCCGCTACACCCCAAGGCCCTGCTCTCGCTCAGCCTCTTATCCCGAGGCCCTGTCCCCAGTCCTCACTCTCCCCCGACACCCCCCCCAACACTCCCTCCTCTCCACCCCCTCCCTCAAGCGCCTCCCACCAGCTGCTGATCGGCAGCCAGCCGCGGGACCTGCCGAACAGTTGATTGGTGGCCAGCTCCGGGGCTAGGACCACTGTGGCTGGTAGATGCTGAGCACCCCCTATTTTTTAATGTGGGTGCTTGATCCCCGGAGCACCCACAGGGTCGGTGCCTACGCTTCCACAAACCATACAGAAATGAATTTGCGTCATTTATTTGGAGCCTATTTGCGACTCGCCTTTTTCACTATTCAAGCAACCCTGCGGGTTGGCATCAAGTTGCCATCTGCGTATCGGAGCAACCCAGGAATCACTTGCATCCGACGAAGTGGGTATTCACCCACGAAAGCTCATGCTGCAAAACGTCTGTTAGTCTATAAGGTGCCACAGGATTCTGTGCTGCTTCTACAGGAATCACTAGTTCTCTTAAACAACAAAATTCAGGATGGAAGCGCGGTGACGGAGCTTGTTTTTCACACTCAGAATGCTGGTCAAAGATCTGCCCCGAGTGAGATCGTTTTTGTATATGGTGTGTCTCAGCTACCTGTTGCTCAGCTAAGAGGGAGGGATTTCAGATTGGTTCTTGCTCCCTTCCTGTCCCATAAGAAGCCAACCAACGGCACACTGATTTCTTTGAAAAGCCCCTCCTCGCAGCCAAAATGACAGCTGGCATGAGAGACAGCTTAAAAGTGCCATTCTGCTGTGAAAAGCATCCTTGTAAAAAGGGAATCCTGAAGCCACATCATCCGCTGGCGTAAATTGATGTGGCTCCCTTGACTTCAAAGGAGCAACTTTGATTTATACTAGGTGAGCATCTGGCCCATGGTGTTTCATTGTTTTTATTGTGTCCAGTGGTTAGGGTGCTGTCTTTGGACTTGGGTACCTGGCAACTCACAATCTTGGTGCCTCAGTTCCCCATCTGCGCAACAGGGATTATAGCCAGAGTGAACTAATGAGTCTGGCTCAGCTCCCAGCCCTGCACTCTGAAAGTCGAACTGGCTTTCTAGCTGAGGCATCGCCGTTCATAGGCTCTCTAATAAGAATTCTCTTAGCAAGCCTGTCCTTATGCATGATCCAGAATGAATCCAGCTCCTTCTCCTAGAGCTGTGTAGACTAAGGAGGAGTAAAATGGAGCGGAAATGTATTCCATTCTTCTTCTTAGCATCTGCACAACGTGCCTCAGGTGGTCTGTGACCAGGATTCATCCCTGAATTTGGTTCAGTGGTTGGATCATTAGCTGCCCAGGCCAGGTACTGGCGGGGAGTGCATCAGGGAACAGCAGTCCAGTTAGACAGCAGCTTTTCTGGGGTCTTATTCTTGAGCTTTTCCCATGGCTAAGCTCACCTTCTTGCACACTGTACCTGTCCCTCTCCTTGCTGATTCCACTGCCCTAAGTCCATCCCCACACAGTAAGTACTCCAGCTCCCTCACCTTCCATCTTTTCTGAAAGCAATTCAGATGGCGATTCCTTGTTGTCTCATTTACAGTTTCTGTGGAAAGCAGCAGCTCAGCAAGGTTAGAGGGGGCATTGGTTTAGATTGCTATTTCTGCCTGGAATTCTCTGAGGGCAGACACTATTCAGTAGCTGGGGCACTTTGCTGAAAGTCTGGTAGCAGACTTTGTTGAGAGTCTGAGGGGAGGGATAGCTCAGTGGTTTGAGCATTGGCCTACTAAACCCAGGGGTGTGAGTTCAATCCTTGAGGGGGCAATGTTAGGGAGCTGGGGTTTTAAGAAAAGAAAAGAAAGTGTCTGGGAATTTGTCCTGCTTTGAGCAGGGGGTTGGACTAGATGATCTCCTGAGGTCCCTTCCAACCCTGAGATTCTATGAACACTGATTTCATTCAATAAGGGCTGCAGATAAGAGTCAGAATCTAAGCAAGCAGCCAAACCCCACCCTGTTGAAGTTGACATCAAAATGCTCATTGACTTCAACAGGACCCAGCTTTGGCTTAAGGCAAAGGTCAAATGCTAAGACAGTGCCATCATACATACTCACTTTCATGAGCACAGCTGCAGCTTTATAGCTTCTCCTCTCTCCCAGACAGACAGGTGGAGCATTGTCCAGTAGTGAGTTTTCATTTTTAACCCAGCCATATCTGAAAGGAACATGACCAGATCTCCCACACGTTTTGGCATGACGATTCTCCAGGGTTGCCAGGCCATCCTTCGGTTCCAAACCTAAAAAATGTGCATAACCGGACAGCAATCAGGTGGGAGATAGAGAGAGCACGTTAGCTCTTTGGGGCACCATGACAGCGCGTTGCCTCGCTCCTGTCTCTGTTCTAGACACAAACGGCTTGGAAACCTTCGGGTTAAACTCCTTGTGCGACTGATTTACAGTCTTCTCCCCACCACCCTTACAGACGTGTACAACTCTATATTTACAAGCATACAATCCTTAGCTCACTCAGTCAAGGAGGGGGGAGACCGAGGGTATCCTCCCCCTGAGAGATCTCTCCTGCCTCTGCCAGCCTCTCTCTCCCCCCCTGAGCACTGCCTTCCTGCCTTTTCTACTTGCTGGGCTACTGGGCTCCCCTCGGCCCAACCCAATCTATCCCTTAGGCACAGCTTTGCCCCTCAGTTTTACTCCAGGGTGATCTAATTGGTGATCCAGTGATCAGAGTGCTGGTACAGCTGCTGTTACCCAGCACTCTGTCACAGGCAGGGACTGTCTTTTTGTTCTGGGCTTGTACAGCACCTAGCACAGCCTGGTCCAGGGCTGGAGCTCCCGGGTGTGACAGTAATAGAAATAAATAAATAAGAACAATAACAAAGTGTCTCCAATATTGACTAGCTCACTGCGTAACCTGACATCTCACTGACCTTCTGTATGATACTCATCAAGTATGGGATTACAGAGCCAGAGTTAAAGACTGAATAGTGGGGGAGGGCGACTGAAATTCAGAAGTAGGGGACGGGAGAAGGGGTTTGAAATGGGATGCAGAGTGGATGGGGTAGACAGGCAGAGGCAACGCTACTGCAGTTGGCAGATGCTGCAAAGAAGAAGGCTCTCTCACCCGCTCTGGAGGTTTGTACACAACTATATCATTTATATCTGTTCTAAATGTGTCGCCAGCCCCACACTGAAATCTTCTAATCGCAGAACGCACTCCTCTTTTTGCCCGTTAACTTTATGCAGAGAGTTAGAGTGAAACAATTGAATCCAGAGTCCCAGATCCGTAACTAGTGTAGACTGGCACAGCTGTACTGAGTCACTGGAGTGACTCCAATTTACACCATCTCCCCCCAGATTTTGTGTGCAACAAGATTTAGCTGGTCGTATTACCACGTTCTCTCTACGTGACTGAGTCTTGGTTTTGTGCATTAGTTTTATTAGCAAATCTCATTGCAATGAATGAATAATATTTACTTATACTGCAGAAGAGTTATCGCCACCCTATTAAACCTTCCTTACTATATAACCAAATCCTGTTCCTCAACATTAACTTTATGGAGCCATTGAAATTAATGGACTGCTTATCTATTGATTATAATAACAATTTGTGTGGTGGAAACAACCGAAAAGCCATCATGATCTCATGGACACTTTGAAGAGGCTCCTTTTTAGTGACCATTTTACATATATGTCCTAGCGAGTTTTTTATTCTGTCCTGGTTTATATTCTATAGGGATATTTGCCTAAACCAGCATCTTTGTTCTTTTCGTGTGCTACAGGGGCAGACCCACAGCAGGAGTGAATTGCTGAATCTCTATTAAATAATCTGGCCCACAGTCCCCTGCTGGTGGCATCATGATTGGTCATAGTGTATGGAGAGACTTTGGCAAACCAGTAAAGTGCCGGAAACCACTATGGCTTATTGTTAAAGACAGCCTAGTCGGCAAGCTGTTAAAAGCAAGTCTCAGCTTGACCAAGACAGGAGGGGAGGGGGGATTTAGGGTGCCACTCAGGGGCGGCTCTAGGAATTTTGCCACCCCAAGCACGGCAGGCAGGCTGCCTGCTGCCCTCGCGGCGCCGGCAGAGCGCCCCCCGCGGCTTGCCACCCCAAGCACGCTCTTGGCGTGCTGGGGCCGGGAGCCGCCCCTGGTGCCACTGAAAGGGCTGCTTGACCCCACGTCCTTCCTGATAAGAATTGGGTTGAAGTTGCCGATACACGGTTTTGAAGGAGTAGGATAGGCCCCAGGAATGTCTGTTGAGGTCTCAAGGCTGCAAGCTCTGGAAAGACCCACACCTGGTTCATCAATAATCAGAAGGGACCTCTTGCTTAAAACTGCTTACTTAACAAGGTTTCTTTAATTACTAATGTATAAATAAGGGGGAAAAGCTTGAGATAAGTGGAACTCATTTCAGGACTGGCCTCTCCCTCTGGATGCATCTTCTGTTCCCCAGCGGCAGACAGGCTGCCGCTGTGTCACTCGAAAGCCACACTCAGCTTTGGTCATTATCAAGGGTTGGGGGTGTTTTACTAACCTGTTGCGGACGTGTGTAAGTGCTTGAGACTAGTAAAGTTTAACTTGAAGTGAAAGCACTCTTGTGTTGCCCTGTTTGTGCCAGCCATCGATCGGCCGGACGGTCGTGTCTCCCCTGATTTATTTCCTGACACCTCCTCGCACAGAGTAAAGTTACCAAGAGCTTTGGGTTGAAAGAACCCCGGGTAACAATAGCTCAAAGAATTATGATTATAGCTGGTCTAGTTGTGACACATTTCCAAAGGTGATTATATTTTCCAGATTTTAAAATCTATCTGAGGTACTTATCTGGCCCCCTTGACTATAGGATCTGAGCACCCCATAGGATCTGAGCATCCCACAGTCTTTAGTAGGCTTATCCTTATTCTACTCAGGCAGGGTGAGGATGGGGATAGAAAAACTCTATGCTTACTGGGGTCTCTGGAGTGAGCTGGGTTCTCTTCTGGCTCAGGTGTCATCCATGAAATGGTCGGTCACTCTGTGCGTGCCAGTGGAGCACCTTGATGACAGATGCTGATGTGAGAGTCCGAAAGGGGGCCCGTTGTGCCCAAATCCCAGCCCCAGCCCAGTGGGGAGAAAGAAACGATCTTGTGACTTGTCAAACGAAACCTGATAGGGAACCCCTGAAAGAAAATACACAGGGGATTCACAGTGTCATTTTGACAGACATTTTTCTGGCTACCCCTCCAGTTTAAGACCATTCCTCACTGAGGCAGCTATGCTCACTGATTCTTACCCATCCCATACGGCAGCCTTACCTCGGCCTCCACTTCCAGCCAGGCATCAATGAGCTGTGAATACTATTTGCTTTTGGAGCAGATTGAGTGTGAAGGACACCTGTTGGTAGAGAGAGGTAAAGTAACTGTGGAAAGTATTTCAGAGTTTAGTGCTGCTGCTCTGGATGAGTGTGAATTACGCTGCAGCACCCAGTTAGTCACCTAAGTAATCTGTGGACTCTGAATTGAATTTCAAAGCCCCCCTATTGGCATAATGCTGTAGTTTAGCCCTTGCAGGGCAAGTGCAAAGTGGTATTTCCCTCTTTTGTTCTCCCTCTCCGTTCCCTTCCCCACCTGATGATGCGCTCCAGCCTACGAGGTGCTGCTCAACCGAGCTGGCTGGGACGTGATTTTTCTTTTTCCCCTAGGAAAAATGTCGATGAAAATTAAATGTCTCCATGCATCTGAAGAAGTGGGGTTTTTACCCACAAAACCTTAGGCCCAAATACATCTGTTAGTCTTTAAGGTACCTCCTGATACTTGCTGAAAATGAAAATGTTCAGGTTCACCGCAAAGAGAAAGAAAGAAAGATTAAATATTTGGGATTTATAACGGAAGATTTCTGCTTACAGAAAAAAAATGTTTCAATAAAAACAGAAATTTTTCCCCACACACAAAAAATTCCCTTTGGTTGAAAAATCATTTTTTCCATTAAAAAGACTGTTGATGGAAAATTTTCCGAGCAGCTGTAGGGCTAAGAACCCTAGTGTCTGGTGATCAAAGGCACCCATGTCACTTTCAGCACAGGAGCCCTGCGGGTTGACATGCTTTTTTCTGGGTCAGAGCCAGGGGTGGGGAGAGAACTCAGCACTTTGTAGGCGCCAGACCCACAGCAGGTCTGATATTAGACCCCCCACTCCTGCCACGATGTGCTGAACTTTAAGCATGAGCAGTCCCACTGGATCCACTGCAGGGACTGATCCAAAGCTCGTTGAAGTGAATGAAGGCAAGGAACCTAAGATGCGGCTCAATAAACGTAAGAACAGGGTTGTATGATGCGGTTGCCTGCCATAGCAAGGGGCTGGACTCATTGACCCAGGAGGCCCTTCCAGTCCTATGTTCTGAAATCATTGGAAAGGCTTAAAGTTAAGCACGTGCTCAAGTCTGACTTGTAAGCTCTTCGGGGCAGGGACTGTCTTTTTGTTCCGTGTTCATACAGTGCCTAGCACAGTGGGGTCCTGGGCCATGAGTGTGGCTCCGTGGTGCTGCTGTAACCCCCACGCCCATCTCCCAGTAGGGCAGGGGTTCTCAAACTGGGGCTCGTGACCCCTCAGGGGGTCACGAGGTTGTTACATGGGGGGTCGTGAGCTGTCAGCCTCCACCCCAAACCCTGCTTTGCCTCCAGCATTTATAATGGTGTTAAATATATAAACAGTGTTTTTAAGTTATAAGCGGGGGGGAGTCACACTCAGAGGCTTGCTATGTGAAAAGGGTCACCAGGACAAAAGTTTGAGAACCCCTGCAATAGGGAGCTATCTCTTTAAGAGCTCTAGCAAGGAGAGGGGAGGAATGATTGTGTCTGGGTCATTGTTCCTAGACAGGTGCACTCTTAGCACTCCACACCCAGAAGTTTCTGGAACTGGGTGTGATAGTTCTGGGCATGCTCAATAGGCTTTTTGTAGCTGGATTAATACACCCCATCGAGGGCAAATAGCCAGGGCAGCTGCTTTAAAAAAGGCCACGTGACCGGCATGCATTGGGTTGGGAGAGGCTCAGCCACAGGGGCAGAAAGCAGGCTGGTTTCCCCTAGCTCTGAAGCATTTTGCAGCAGGGTTTTTCATGTATATACTTAATACCGATTGGCTGGTTAATTAATTAGTTGACTAGCTGATTGAGTGACTCCACAGTCCAGCAGAGGAGGAGGAAGAGTCCGCATGGATTCCACTTGGAGAGTTCTGCAAGCAAGAGGAGGGAAGATGTTATTAAGAAGATAAGAATGGCCATACTGGCTCAGACCAATGGTCCATCTAGCGGAGAGGGTTCTCAAACTGGGGGTCGTGACCCCTCAGGGGGCCGCAAGGTGTTTACTTAGGGGATCACGAGCTGGCAGCCTCCACCCCAAACCCCACTTCACCTCCAGCATTTATAATAGTGTTAAATACAAAAAAAATTGGTTTTACTTTATAAGTGGAGGTCGCACTCATAGGCTTGCTGTGGGAAAGGGGTCACCAATACAGAAGTTTGAGATTCTAGCGCAATATCCTGTCTTCTGACAGTGGCCAATGCCAGGTGCTTCAGAGGGAATGAACAGAACAGCGCAATTATTGAGTGATCCATCCCCCTGTTGTCCACTTCCAACAGTTGATGAACAAAGACTCTGAAACTCGAGTGAACTCAGATTCCGCTTTTGGCACTCTGCATTACTTCTGTGTTTCTATGGGAACCGACCTGTTGAGATTTAATTTGTTTCTCTTCTTTATATTTAGGTCTGACTGCAAAGATAATGTATGTGGATCACAAAGTAGCCTTGTTGTGTAGTCGAAATTAAGCTACTATTGTTATATTTCTTTATCATTCTACAACTTTATAAAGTCGGTACTGAAAAATGACGTTTATTCCTCTTGTTCTTTTTGGACTTGATTGTGGGGAGGTGGACCCTATGCAATCACTGCTGAGAATCCTCGGTGATTGAATTCTGTGTCACCATGTGCTTTTCTATAGGAATTGTGTTGCACCTCTAGAAGAGGGGCAGTGAAGTCTAACCCACCCAAAGCTTACACTAGGGTAACTCTTTATATGACTGGAGAGACCATTTGTAGACTTTTCGGGGCAGGAACTTTCTTAGTTTGGGAAATAATAATATTAGACTGGGTCAAAATGTTGACATTCTGGAGGGATCAAAATTTCAAAGTTTGCCCCAAAGGGGGACAGATCTGGGGGGAATTCCCCCTCAGCCCATTTTTAGGGCAGCTCTAATAAGAATGAGAGTTAACAGTTGTATCCACAAATTGCAGACTTGCACTGAGTCTTAGCAAGCATTCATGCTCTGTCTAGTGGAGACCCATTGCCAGTTCTAGTCTGTTCAGTCCCTGAATCTACCCAGTATCCGTTAAAGTCATGGCACACATTCGCGCACACGGAGGCCCCTCGTTGCCTGAGCAACTGCTGAATGGCAAAGGTTGTGACAAGGATGATCCAATTATCTATAGTATGGCGAGGGTGGGGGGCACACACTGGAATTTTGGCCCAATCCATCTAAAATCTGAGCCTAACATTCGCCATTGCTCCATTGTGCTGAATGCACAGACACTGAGGCTAACAGCCTGAGGGTGAGTGACTGGGTGAACTCTAATGCCTAATAGCTCTTAGAGCTTTTATACTTCCCCCAATAAGGCCCCTAGTGGCCTGTTTAAACAGTAGCTCCGGGCAGCCGCCGCTAACACTGCCCTCTCTGATCAATTTCATAGCACCATGGACCTGCTCCAGAGCCCACTGCAGTCAGTGAAAGAGATTCCCTTTGCGTGCCGTGGGCTTCGGGTCAGGCCTGCTGTGTGCCAGCAGGAATCTACGGAAAAAATTCTGAAAGACAGAGAGAGGGGAGAGGAGAGAAAGTGCGGTCCTGTGTGCGACTCTCAGCAAGCATATGCTGTTCTTGGCTGTCCCTGTTCTGGGGCAGCCGGCATCCTGACAAGGAGTCTCTGTAATCTTTGTGATGGGGTGTCCCCATGGAGTATGTTTATGGTACTTGGGTTATATGTGCACCTGGTACTTCTTGCATTAAGGAGCCTTTATTTTACTCAGGTCTGAATTAGGCGAGAGGTATAGCATGTACGGAAGTAACGAGCCCCGTATGAAGCCCTGTCTCATCTTACTCCAGTATTACAGACAATTACGGACTCTTTGCAGATCATTGCTGAAGAGTTTCATTCTTGGCAGCGAAGGCCTGAATATGTTGGCAGAGGGACCACATTCTGTTCCCCTATCTTCCGAGACTAACGTTTACAAGGTAAAGTCAAATCCAGCAGGAAGTTTGACTTCTCAAGCCAGAGAATGTGCCAGTCAGTTTAGGGCAGACAAAGTCCTTCTATAGAAAAAGACTTCGTTTCTGGCAAGAATTCCAAAACCACTTTACAATCTCTCGGCCTTGGAAAGGCAGTAAATAGTACCGTACAATTAGCAGAAGGCTGGGGGCGGGAGCCTGCCAAGTGAGATTCTCCCAGAAATAGATGATGGTCTGGAGTTCTGGGAAGAACAGCGTTTGCAGTTTGGACAAGTTTTATGGGATTTAGGGACAGTTGATCTGGTTTGTAGAACAGGCCCCGGGCCAAGATTGGGGCCGTTAGTATTAATTTTGATGGAATTAATGGGCTCAAAGAGTCAAAGGTGCTAACATAACCCAGTCACCGTCCAAACTTAAAGAGTGTTCAACAAGGTCCAAGGTTTGCCATATAGAGACCTCCACCTGCTGAGTACCATGGCAAATACATCATTCAACATCTTTTTAACCTTTTATTAAATATACAGAAAAGAAGGAACAACAGTTAAAGCCTTTGAATTGTAAAGGATTAAATAAGGCTTTCATTTTAACAACCTCCCTTGGTCCCTTTCCCGTTCGCTGGAGAGAATCTTTAGAAGGAAGGCGCCCCTTGTTTGACAGCCTCTTCGATGGTATCAAAAATCTTTTTGGGGTGAAGAGAAGAAGTAGTTGAGAAGGGGTGCAGCTGTTGTTATTTGCTGTCCTTATTCAACTTCGATCCCCTGTCCCAAGAAGACAAAACAAGACAGCCGCACACAAAAGGGCAGAGAAAAGAACAGCAAAGAGAAAAATGCAGCCTCTCTCTCTGGTGTTGACGAGCTTTTGCAACCTCACTCCTCGAAAGACCCAGGCCCGGCCCACTGTCCGATCAGCTGCCTCTTTCTGAGCACGGGCTTACAACAGTGTTGCAGTCTTGGCTGGGCTCAGCCAGACTCTGATTAGGCAGAAGGCAAAAGGAGAAGGACAGAAAAGAGAAGAAACAAGGTGGGGATGGAAAAGAACACACGGCAGGGAGGGATGACAAAGTCTCACATCCTCGGTGGTATTCAGGGTTTAGCCAGAGCCAGTGGAAGGGGTGATATTGTCTCTCTGGCCCAGCATGGTCAGGACATCTCTCAGGACTAGGATGAAAATGTTTGGGGGGTCACAGGAGACCTGGGGATGGCAGCCAGGATGGTGAAGCTCACTCCTTCTCCTTCTCTCATCTTTAGCCAACCAGCGTTGCAGTTGCCTGCTTACCCCCCCCCCCAAGTCCCTTTTTGAAGACCCCAAAGGGGAAGCGATGGGTGGAGTAGCCTGTCCTCTCATTGTGTTGCCCATCAAGTCAGCTAGTTTCTGACACACCAGTTTTGGTTCACCAAGTTCTGGTTCTGTACGTTTCTTGTTTTCCCAGCATGAGATTAACGCAGTCCTTGAATTATGTCGGGAGGCCTTTTTGTTGGGAGTGATTCAGCCTGGCTGTCTCGCTTTTGTCCCTTTTCCCATCAGCTCTTGTAGTTATCAGTTATTGTCACGTCTGATGAACTCACACTCACGTTTCACCGTGCAGCTGACAGTCCGGGTAAATTTGTAGGCCCAATTATCACAACAGGCCCCATTGCAGACCATGAAAAACAGTCCCTGCCCACAAGAACTTTTGGTCTAAATAGACAAGACCGACAAAAGAAGTATTGCTGCCCGCATTATGCTGAAGGGGGAACTGAAGCCAAGACAGAGATTAAATAGTTTGCCTAGAGTCACACAAGGTGTCGGTAGCAGCCAGGAATTGAAGTCAGATCTCCTGAGACCCCCGCCGGTGTTTAACCATAAGACCAGCCATCCCAACGGCGAACAGCACCTTTGTGTAAAGTCTGAAAACTATAACGAGCTTTTTTCTTCCTGTAAACCATGTCCATTTGCTGTGGCACTCTGTCTCCCTCTAGTGGTGGCTAGGCCACACTGAGGGTGATGAGCCTGCCAGAGCTGTAGCTAAGGGGTAGGTCTCTTAGTTCAGGTGGCAGCGGCTCCTGCACAAACACTTTCTAGTCCCATGTTTGATTCCAGCCCCTACATTTCAGAACAAAAATGTTCATTTTGAACTGGACAACAGGAATTTTTTATCTGAAAAATGTCCATATGTTTTGCTTTGCCAATTTCAGAACTTTTATTCTTAACATATTTTCAAGTCAGGACATTTGTTGATCCAGACCCTGCTTTGTGAACAGGTTTTGTTTTGATGAATCGGCATTTTTGACGAAAACCCTATTCGCCAAAAAATCCCCAACCAGCTCCACCACATACTCCATTACAATTGGACCAAGAACCCCTAAGGAGATCACAGAATTTTGCAGCTGTCATTTTTATGTGGCCCAGTGGCTTAGTTGATCATTTTTCTATTACATGTCCCTTATTGTAACCTGGGATATTTTCTGAACCCACCTGGGGATTGTTCCAGCGTTCCAGTGTTCCGATATTCACCGAAATCGACAGGGTTCTGTCCATTGATTTTTAGAACATTCCCTGCCATTTTGGAATTGATCAGATGTGGTTTTCAAAAGTTATCGCATTACAGACAGAGAAATGCCATTGAGTTGGATGTAGGGCCTTGCTTTGCTCTGCCAATTATTATTTGCTTTTTAGTAAACATCTGAGCCACATTTTCCTCACAGACACAGAAAAAGAACATCCCTTGCCACAAAGAATCTACCATCTATAAAAGTCTATGATTCAGCAAGGTATTTTCTATGTGCGTCCCTGACGCTAAGTATGTGAGTATTCCCATTTTACTCATGTGCACAAAGTTAGGTTCATGCTTAAGGACCTTGATGAGTCAGGACCTATGACAGGATGCACAAGTGGACATAGGCACCGAGTTTCTAATCTGCCAGGGGGTTCTCCCCTCCAGCTCTGCCGAGGCCCTGCCCCCACTCCACCAGTTCCCCCAGTGCCCCACCTCCATCCTGCTTCTTCCACCCCTGCTCTGCTTCTTCCCCTTCTCTTCCTCCCCCACTCCACCTCTTCCCTGCCCAGTTCCACCCCTCCCCCGAGCACGCTGCGCCCTCGCTCCTGCCTCCTTCCCCCCAGCGCATCTTGACGCTGCAAAACAGCTGATCTGCTGCAGGCGGGAGGTGCCATGAGGGATGGGGAGGCACTGATCCATGGGGCCACAGGTGGGTGGGTGGTGCTGGGAGGAGGGAGAGGCATTGAGGGGGAGAGGCCTGCCGGTGGGTGCAAGGCACCCACCATTTTTTCCCTGTGGGTGCCCCAGATCACCCACAGAGTCAGTTACTATGCTCGTGGGTGTAGGAAGGAGTAGAGTTTAGAGGATGAGGGAACCAAAAATAAGACCAAGGGTTAGCTATGGACCTGATCAAGATTGCACTGAGGTCATTGTAGTCTCACCATTGACTTCAATGGGGGTTGGATGCTATGATCACAGCTGAGGTCACCATTACTCCTGATTTATACCAGTGTAAGTGAGAGGAGAATCAGGCCCTAAATTATCACAGAATCAGGTACTTGGTTATTATGCTGATCTCATTTCCAATGATTGGGCCTGGTTTTCCTCTCGCATGGGTGTAAATCAGGAGTAACTCCGGTGGAGTTACGAGCATGTAAAGAAGGGCATCAATCGGATTAGACTCAGACCCACTGTGTTCAGCATCCTCTCATTCGCTCCACTCTGGGACTTTTCTATTTCTGCCAAGCCCTTTAAGAGTTAACTGAATGCAATATTCAAGGTAAGGAATTACTGTACAATTTATGTTTATGATGTCTTGGCCTACAGCCAAACTAGCATAAATGCACCTGATCTCAGCATAACACTCTTCATATCTTATCTTATTTTTACAGTAACGATGAATAATAACCCCAACTTGCTTTTACATAGCACTTTTCATCTCAAACCACGTTACAAAGGTGGTCAGTTTCATTGTTCCCATTTTGAAGATCAGCAGTTGAGGTAAAGTGACATGCCCCTGGTACAGCAGGGAATAGAAGAGAGGTTTTCTAAAGCCCCAGCCGGTGCACACCCCACTAGGCCATGCTGCCTCCAATTTGGAGCAAAGAGTCTTGTGGCACCTTATAGACTAACAGACGTTTTGGAGCATGAGCTTTCGTGGGTGAATACCCACTTCGTCGGATGCATGTAGTGGAAATTTCCAGGGGCAGGTATATATATGCAAGCAAGAAGCAGGCTGGAGATAACGAGGTTAGTTCAATCAGGGAGGATGAGGCCCTCTTCTAGCAGCTGAGGTGTGAAAACCAAGAGAGAAGAAACTGGTTCTGTAGTTGGCAAGCCATTCACAGTCTTTGTTTAATCCTGAGCTGATGGTGTCAAATTTGCAGATGAACTGGAGCTCAGCAGTTTCTCTCTGAAGTCTGGTCCTGAAGTTTTTTTGCTGCAGGATGGCCACCTTAAGATCTGCTATTGTGTGGCCAGGGAGGCTGAAGTGTTCTCCTACAGGTTTTTGTATATTGCCATCAGGTTTTTGTATATTGCCATATTTCACACCTCAGCTGCTAGAAGAGGGCCTCATCCTCCCTGATTGAACTAACCTCGTTATCTCTAGCCTGCTTCTTGCTTGCTTATATATACCTGCCCCTGGAAATTTCCACTACATGCATCCGACGAAGTGGGTATTCACCCACGAAAGCTCATGCTCCAAAATGTATGTTAGTCTATAAGGTGCCACAAGACTCTTTGCTGCTCTGATACTCGACTCCAATTTGGAGAGGATTATAGAAGTATAATATAGTATTCAAATTAATATTTTCATATAAAAGTTTAAACAAAATGAATCAATGATGATGCCCAGATAAAGTCTCCAAGCAGAACCGAGCAAATTGATTTTTTTCAGCTCATTAGTGAAATGAAATAATACAAGGGGGGGGCGGAATGATTTGAACAGAAACTGGGGGGTTTTGTGCGTTTGTTTTTCCCACCAGAATGAAACACTGGACGAAATGTGTTAAGATTGAACAAAGTGTGCCGAATCAGAATGACATTTCGGTTCAAAAATGTTGAAAAGAACCATTTGGACATTTCTGAAAATCTGTTTTTTAAAGTTTTTTTTCTGGCCGAATCTTTGCTCCAAATGCAATCCAGATTTGCATATAATTTCAGTGTCCCAGAAAAATGCATTTTGGGGCAAACTTATTGTGCGCCAAAAAGCTTTCTCCCAGCTCTAGTTACAACTAACTGAGCAGAACCTTCTTGCAAGAAACAAGCAAATCAGTCACGCTTGTAATGGCTGAGGTAAAGCCAGCAGATGTTGTAAAACCCTGCGGAGAATCACACCCTGTACATATGCTAGACTAAAAAGCTCAGAAACCTTCTCCCCATGTAGGTAAAAGTGATTAAGAGGCAACTGGATCACAGTCTATGTGTGTGTACCTACAACAGGAGATGATTGTTGACTGGAGAGGGCTTTTCAGTCTAACAAACAAAGGCTTAACCAGTGGCATGGCTGGAAGTTGAAGATAGTCGAACTCATATTGGAAACAGAATGCACATTTTTATCAATGAAAGTAAGTAGCCTTCGGAAGAGCTCTGCAAGGGAGGTGATGGATTCTCCATGAGTTGTGCGGCTTGATTCTCATTCACTAAAGCCCCTTTTTACTGCCAGAGCAGTGTAGGGCCTTAGCCTAGCTGAGAAATAGGCCCTTTAAATCAAAATGGGATGTCTTTCCAAAAGACATGCTCAAGCACAGTCCCATCTTGTTGGGTGCGATGCAGGAATCGCTGGGGGCAATGCTCAGGACTGTCTGATGCAGACCAGACTAGATCACCATCATAGTCTCTTCTGGCCAGGGGCGGCTCTAGGTATTTTGTCGCCCCAAGCACGGCAGGCAGGCTGCCTTTGGCAGCTTGCCTGCGGGAGGTCCCCGGTCCCGTGGATTTGGTGGCCTGCCTGCGGGAGGTCCGCCAATGCCGTGGGACTAGCAGACCCTCCGCAGGCATGCCGCCGAAGGCAACCTGCCTGCTGCCCTCGCAGCGACCGGCAGAGTGCCCCCCGTGGCTTGCCGCCCCAGGCACGCGCTTGGCGTGCTGGGGCCTGGAGCCGCCCCTGCTTCTGGCCTTAAAATCTAAAGGCTTGATTCTCCACTTCCTTGTGCCGTCATTTACATCAGTGTAAAGCGTCTGTCAAATGCTCCTGTTCTAATCTGGTGCATTTTTCATACACATCAGGCCCAAATGCTCACACAAGGGGCCAAGCAGAAGCCAGGCTGGGGAATCAGATAATCTGAAAATAACCACCCAGCAGAGAGCAGTGAGGTGAGAGAGAGACGTGGGGAAGAGACAGAGACTATAAGAACATAAGAACGGCCATGCTGGGTCAGATCAATGGTCCATCTAGCTCCGTATCCTGTCTTCCGACAGTGGCCCATGCCATGTGCCCCAGAGGGAATGAACAGAACAGGTCATCATCAAGTGATCCATCTCCTGTAGTTTGTTCCCAGCTTCTGGCAAAAGAGGCTAGAGACACTTGGACCATGGTTTTGCATCCCTACCCCTCCTGGCTAATAGCCATTGATGGACCTTCCTCCATTAATTTATCTAGCTCTTTTTGAACCCTGTTATAGTCTTTGACTATAAAGATAGAATAAGGAGACAGACTTTCTATACAGATTAGGCAGCTGGTCCTCCTCTCACTTTGACTGGTGTACATCAGCAGTGACTCCGTTGTAATCACCAGTGAAAGTACATGGAGAGTTAAAATTTTAATGGGGAAAAGATGTTGGTTACAAGCCAAACTTCAGGGTGTCTCAGAAAAGCACAGCGTGAGTAGAAGGGTGGGGGAGAGAGGGGAGAAACCTGCTGACTGCGAGAACAGCTTTCCTCCAGGGCACGTGTCTTCCCCAGTCCCAGAGGAGTCATAGCAGGACTTATAACCACAGTGAAGTTCCACATCTGGGGGAAGCCACAAGCAGGTAGATTCCTTACAGAGATAGATCATGGCTGAGAGGAATGCCCCGAACGTGTTGAAAGGTTCACTTCGCCCACTGAGGCATTCCAAGGAACTCAAGGGAGACAAGAGCAGCAGAAACACATTGAATGTGAGGAAAGCTTCACATCAGACCTTGGGCCCTGGCCAAGTCACGGAAACAAATAAATTTTGTTGACGAGGTCAAGGGAGAAGTTGAATCTGAGACGTTGTAACACACCAGTGAATCCACCTAAATGGATCAGACTGGAGCAAAATTTGGGTTAGAGCAACAGAGCTGTGGGATGAGAGAGGACAGTTGGTCCAATGCTGAGAGCAGTATCTTAGCAGACCCTAGTTCATTCCCTGATCTGCTGCAGATTTCCTGTGGACCTTGGGCAAGTCACTAAGGGTACGTCCACACTACCCGCCGGATCGGCGGGTAGCGATTGATCTATCGGGGATCGATTTATCGTGTCTCATCTAGATGCAATAAATCGATCCCCGAACATGCTCCCGTGGACTCCGGAACTCCATCAGGGCGAGCGGTGGTAGTGGAGTTGATGGGGGAGCCACGGCCGTCGCTCTTGCGCCGTGAGAACGGGAGGTAAGTCAAAATAAGATACATCGACTTCAGCTACGGTATTCCCGTAGCTGAAGTTGCGTATCTTACATCGACCCCTCCCCCAGTGTAGACGAGGCCTTAGGGTACATCCACACTCCGAGCTGGGGGTGTAGTTTCCAGCTCGAGGAGGCTTACCCACACCAGCTCCGTAAAAACAGAGTGTAGCCCCCAGCAGCACAGGTGATGGGCAGGGCTAGCCACCTGAGTACATACCCATTATCTTGGTGCCACCGTGGCTACGCTTCTATTTTTAGCTCGGGTGTGTCTTCTCCAGCTGGAAATTATGCCTCTCCCTTGAAGTGTGGACATGCCAAGGCCTTCCTGTGCCTGATTTTGTGATCTCTAAACAGAGATCTCCCTCTCTGATGCAGCCCCAGGAGAAAAAACAGCACTTGGAGCTCATGTCTTAATTAGCCGCCAGAAGAGTCAGACCAGGTGTGAGACAAGCTGTGGTCAGAGCTGAGGGACCTTGCACCACAACACAGGTGATGTTTGCCTAAGTTCACCGAATGTGGGAACTGCTTCAGTCATAAATACAGACTTGTGGCAGAGCAGCAAAGCCACGGGGTGGGACCACGGCACCACCGAAATAGCAGGAAGCCTGGGACACAAACACCTCTGCATACCAAGCAAACAGTGGTGCCAGGCATCTGGTTTTTGACCAGAACGCCCAGTCGAAACGGAACCCCAGCACCTCCGGCCGGCACTGCCAACCAGGCCGTTAAAATTCTAGTTGGCAGCGCAGTGGGGGACCAGAGCTAAGGCAGGCTCCCTGCCTGCTCTGACTCAGAATGGCTCCCAGAAACGGCCGCCAGGTCCCTGCAGCCCCTGGACACATGGGTGGCCAGAGAGGTGCCGCACATTGTCCCTACCTCAAGGGCCGGCTCCGGAGCTCCCATTGGCATGAGGGCAGCGCACACAGCTTCCCTGGCTGCCCATGTGACAATGACTTGTTTATATTGCTCTATATACTATACACTGAAATGTAAGTATAATGTTTATATTCCAATTGATTTATTTTATAATTATTTGGTCAAAATGAGAAAGTAAGCAACTTTTCAGTACTAGTGTGCTGGGACACCTTTGTATTTTTATGTCTGATTGTGTGAGCAAGTCGTTTTTAAGGGAGTGAAACTTGGGGGTACACAAGACAAATCAGACCCCAGAAAGGAGTACAGTCGTCTGGAAAGGTTGAGAGCCACTGCTCTAGGCTACGCTATCTCCCTATTCAGGAAAGGCATTCTAAGCCCTAGTCTACACTGGGGGGTGGCGGGGGGGTCAACCTAAGATACGCAACTTCAGCTACACGAATAGCTGAAGTCGGCGTATCTTAGGTCGACTTACCTGGCTGTGAGGAC
Organism: Mauremys reevesii; assembly: GCF_016161935.1. NCBI lineage: Eukaryota > Metazoa > Chordata > Testudines > Geoemydidae > Mauremys > Mauremys reevesii. The sequence goes on along the minus strand of NC_052624.1, from coordinate 5,732,172 downwards.
GGCGGCGAGTCGACGGCTGCCACGCCCCTGTCGACTCCGCTTCCGCCTCTCGCGTGCTGGAGTTCCAGAGTCAATGGGGAGCGCGTTCGGGGATCGATTTATCCACGTTTAGATGAGACGCGATAAATCGATCCCCAGTAGATCCATCTCTACCCACCAATCCGGTGGGTAGTGAAGACCTGCCCTAAGCAAAGTCTTAAGGGCTCTCCCTAGCTTGGGAGAGCAATTACTTAAACACTTAAACCCTGACCCTCTTTTCTTTTCCTTTCTTCCCCCCACGGAATTGGAATTCTACCTAAGGAAATTGCTTTGCTGGTGGCATGAACAGCATGTGGTGCCTATTAAAGAAGAGGCGAAGAAATGAGACTATATTACTCAGTGGTGGGTTTTATTTTTTCCGGTAAAAGTGCTCTTCTGAACTTGTGGACAACGGCAGTGCGTGTGGAATTCTTTGGCAGCGCTAGCACATGCCGCTTCCACACAGATCGTTTCACTCTGAGCCTTCAGCTAACTTTGCTCCCTTCGCTTTAAATGCTACTTTCCTTGATTTTTATTTCCTAGGAGGACTTTATGGGGTGAAGAAATGGCAAAACAAGGACATCTTAATTACAGCCCGCTTTTTGTTTTCCTGTATTTCTCCTTTTGTTTTACTTGTCTCCAGACACTGAACAAGTTTAATAGCTGATGTAACTGGGAAAAACTAAAAAACAGAATCATTTGATTAAAAAAAATAGCAAAGGCCAACCTAGTTTGGCCAAACTCTCTAAAAAGCTCCATTAAAATGATCTGATGTTGGTTATGGAAAGAATTTTCAGTCGTATAATAGAAAGTTTGGATAGGCGTTATCGGAGATAGCAGAAGAATGTCAACAATGGAAAGGGACTCATCAGACTCCCATTAATTATTATTTATTCTTTGTACTATCATCGGATCACTTAGCCTAGTCATGGAGCAGGGTCCCATTGTGCTAGGTGCCGTACAAAAACCATACCATTAAAGTCAATGGAAAGATTTCAGTGGAATGGGAGTAGTATCAGACCTTTATAGCAGAGGAGAGGGAGCCACGTCTGCTGGATTCTATTCCTGGCACTGCTGATGCAGAGCATGACCATGGGCAAGTCGCCTAACATACCATACATCAGTTTACCCGTCTGTGAAATGGGATTCTTAATACTGGCCTACCAGTACTGGGGCATCGGAAGACTTCGTTAATATCTCCATCTTACACTGCCTACTATGGCTTTGGGAGAGAGCAGGATAGATCTCTGTGTTGGCAATTTACAAACTTAGGTACCTGATGTTAGGCTTCTAAATCCTTACTTAGGTATTTAAATAAATGGCCTGATTTGAAGAGGGGTTCAGCAGCTGCTGGATTAGGATCTGGGGCTGCACAGCACTTCTGAAAATCAGGCTGCTTATTTTAGTGCCAAAAAATTGATGAAGGTGCCTGCCTTCGGGTATTCAAGTTGGTAAATTCTGGCCTGTATTTAGCTCCTGTTCTGAAAGGAACTAGCGACACAAGAATTGCTAGATTGGATCAGACCGGGGGTCCTTCTAGCCCAGTATCCTAGCTCCGACAGAGCCCAGTACCAACTGCTTCAGAGGATGGTGCAAGAAATGTTAGAATAGGCAGTAGTAGGATAACCTGACCCTACAAGATGTGTCTTCCTGACCCCCACTAGTTAGAAGTCAGCTGAAGCCCTGAAGCATGAGGGTTTCACGCTGAGGTCATTCTGATCTCTTCCAGAACTGAGTTTCATGGTCACAGGCCAGTAACCAAGAAAGCTCCACCTCCTGCACACACAAGTCTGACTGTGGAGGCTGGCCTTTCCATCACCCCAGTGGAACATATCTGTCATGAAAGGCAATGATCCTGCAGGGTGAGGTGGTCCCTCTGGGAACTTGGGCCAATCCTCTGGAAACCTTTGAAGGTGAGGCCCAAAATCTTGACTCTTTAAGACGTGAAAAGTGCTTTGAGATCCTCAGGCAGGGCCGGCTCTAACTTTTTTTGCCGCCCCAAGCAAAAAAGAAGAGCGCTGCCCTGCCAACCGCCCCCGCGAGCGCTGCACCGCCGAAACCCCGCCCCCGAGCACCACACTGCCCGAAGCCCCACCTCTGAGTACTATGCCACCCAAAGCCCCGCCCCCCACCGCGCCATGCCAAGCCCCTGCCCCCCCGAGTGCCATGCTGTGCCAAGGCCCCGCCCCCCCTCTGAGCACCACACTGCCCCAAGCCCCTGCCCTGCCTCCGAGCGCCACACCAGCCCCCGCCCCCCCGCGCACCACGCTGCCCGACGCCCCACCCCCCTCCAAGCGCCGCACTGCTCCAAGCCCCCACCCCCAGCACCGCACCACGCCCCGCCCCCCCGAGCACCGTGCTGCCCCCCCCCGAGCTCCCCGCCGCCGAAACAAAAAAAAAACCCTCCAGTGCTGCCCCGACGAACCAAAAAAAAAAAAAAAACCAAGCGCTGCCCTGTCCCAAGGTGCCACCCCAAGCACGTGCTTGGTCGGCTGGTGCCTGGACTCAGCCCTGTCCTCAGACAGAAGGTTCATTATAGGTGCAAATTATTACTATGATTTAATTAACATGCAAATATTTTCATCTTAAAATTATCCTTTTTCAAGACTTATTAAGAAAGAAAGAAAGAAAGAAAGAAAGAAAGAAAGATCTCATAGGGAGCAAAATAAAAAACAGTGAAATTCAATTACTTCTTCAAATGTGACTGCCTGAGGCATTGCATTACATGCTTTACTAAGATCCTGATACCTCACAGCCACTGAGGTCTCGTATAACAATGGAAAACTTCCCCAAACAGAGGGAAACAGCTTATTATGGAGAGAGCAAGCAAAACCAAATAAGAATATTGATCAAAGGTCCAGGAGAACAATTCTAATAGAGATCAATAAGAGGCTGGTGGAAGTGGAAAGCAGGGGGTGGATAGCTGCTGATCAAAGCTTGGAAACACTGTAAGGAGGGGGAACCCACTTAGGAAATTGTTCCTGCCCTGGCAGCAGGCAGTTCTTCTCCTGTCCTCCTCGCAGTGGGAATGAAAATATACCAAAGGCATTATTCAGAAAAGAGGGGGGGATCGTGTTTTCCTTCCAGTACAATTTAACAGGAGTGCTCCCAAATAGTCTTTATGCTATAGCCAGGATGTGCCTGTGGTAGAACACCTCAGATGTCATGGTGTGCCCACTGTTGATAATTTATGAACAGCCACCAAATATAGCTATAAATCTCTCTATAATAGTAAAGATTCCATTTGTTAAAAAAAAAAACCCTGTGTTAGAAGCCAGTTTGCTCGGCTAAGCACTTGAAAGTCAGGAAGTACCTGGTTAAGGTTTTTATTATGAGAGATGAGCAAAAATTTTCATCCAAGCCTTTTTTCGGTGGAAAATGCAGACTCGGTGACACGGAAACATTCAGCGAGTTCATGTCAGTTTTGCCAAATTGTTTAGGGGAAAAAATCTGAAAAACAAAAACTGTTTTAAACGTTTCTGTTTTTCAGTTTGAAACAACTTTGTGTTTAAAACTGGTCCTTTAACTGAAAAGTCACCAACACTGAAAAATGGAAAAAAAAAATTGAAAGGAGATGTTTTGAAAAGATTAAAATGAAAGAGTTCCTTTGAACTCAAACTAATTATTTTTCAACTTTTCAATTTGTCAATAATTAAAAAAAAATTTGTTCTCGGACTGACCCAAAATACGCCCCCCCCAAAAAAACTTTTCAAAATTGCCAACGAAATGAAAAATCCACTATTGGCCCAGCTCTGATTATTATTGTTGTTGTTGTTTCTATTGTCGTAGGGCCTATAGATCTCAGTCATGGCTCCATCGTGCCAGGTACTGGACGCTCCCGCTACCCCAAAGAATCTCAATCTAGTATTTAGACAATACACAACCGGAGACCAGCCACACGCTGGTTTACATAGCTGCACAAGTGAGTGACGGGACGTATGGTGTTCCTTTCCTTGCATGGGCTGCCCGTATGACAAGCCACAGTGCCGCTGTTCCCCCTCCCACATCGGTGGGCAGGGAGTGAGTGGAACTTTGACCGTGCCACACCCCTACGAAGGGCCAGCCGGCTCATTCAAGGTAGCATGGCGCGGAAAACTAGCTGTGCCAGGAAAAGGGCTGGCGCAGATTACTCCACCCGGAAACAGCCCCATCTCTGTTCCTGGGTCAGCCTCGTTATGTGCCGCCCGCCCCCTTACTCAGGGAAGGGAGCCAGGCGCCAATCTAGCCCCAGATGGGGAGGAAGGGTGAGGACAAGACAAGAGGTGAGAATGCGCATGTTAAGTCAAAGTGATCTCTGTAGTCCCCAGTGGTTGCTGGCTATCTCACTTCACACCTGCTCTGAAGGAAAAGCCGCTTACAGCTGGATTCTGTCACTTTTTGCCTGGCGCTGGAGGAGGTAGGGTGACCAGATGTCCTGATTTTATAGGGACAGTCCCACTTTTTGGGTCTTTGTTACATAGGCTCCTATTACCCCCCACCCCCTGTCCTGATTTTTCACACTTGCTGTCTGGTCATCCTAGCAGGAGGAGAGATTCAGGGCCTTTATTCCACAGCCTTAACATCGCTAGTGTTAATCTGAAATATGTGATGATCTATGCCCAGAGTTGTCTCCTTTCAGACCAGCACCTTCCAGGCACTGTGGAGCTCCAGAGCAATTTGCTTCTTGACCTCTTAAACCCCGTACATTAAATTAAATCAACACTCTGGCTCTACCAGCCTGGCAGTGGACCAGCAGTGGGTTTACACCAAGAGCCTCCGTTAAACTGGCATTCTTGTTTTAGCAGGGGCGGGGGAGAAATCAAGATGAAAAATAGAAAATTGGCTTCACAGGCTGAAGTTCAGCTTGGAAATCAAAGCTGACTTCAGGATATTCAAACAGCACCGGTAACGCCCTTCCATTTTACTGCATCTCTGTGGGTTCAGCTAGTGGAACCTGCTGCAGCAATCTGCACCGAGCCTGTTCATTGTGTCAGTGGGGGAATGGTTTTTTTTCATTAAAAAAAACCCAACCCAATCATCATAAAGAAAAGGCAGAACAATGCACAGGGCTTCTCATCCCGCACCATCCCCGGGTGCTGTGCAGAGGGTATGTAAAGGGATCTCTGCGACTGAAATGCAGCCGTTCTGCAATGGAAGGTGATCACCACTCAGGGCCAGTGGCACCAAGCAGTAATGCTGTAGGAGAGGAATGAGGAATACAGTTGAGTGAAGCATCTGCAGTGAAGATTATATTCAATAAATTCAGGATGCAGTACTGCAAAGGGTTACATGCATGCAGAACTATAGGCCCACGAGTAACTCCCTTGACATGCTCGGAGGCAATGTGGCCTAGTGGCTAGGACACAGGCCTGGGAGTCAGAAAGCACAGGTTCTATTCCCAGCTCTGTTTGTGAGCACTTGGTTACTCTTTGCCCACCTTGTCTATTTGGAGTGTACTATGTATGTGTACAGCGCCTAGCGCAATGGGGCCTGTGTCTGGTTTGGGGCCTTGTGGTGCTTTGCTGTGAAACAAATAATAATGAATTCACTCCTCCAAAACACAGAAGCTGGCAAGTGGAAGGATTCCTGGGTATGTTTGGGGGACAAGGCTGGGGTGTGCATAGGCCCCCAAAGATCCATAACTATCTACATAGCCCCTGTTTAGAGCAGCCCAAGGGTTTGCTGGGGACTAGGACAGGATGCAAATGGGGCATGAGGGTGGCAGAAGCTAACTGGTTGTTTGCATTTCAGCCCATCTCCAGGGATGAATTGCACCTTGGATGTGGCGTATAGTAAAATGGTCATCAAGGCATTAACAGGGTGACTCAGAGTATTATGAGTTGAAGCCATGCAACACCCCCTCCCTTACTGCCTGTTTAGTTAGTGTGCGTTTTCCCTACACGTTGTGGGTGTCTAGTTGCATAAAGCAGCACGTTCCCAGCCTGTGGCACTGTGGATCGAGGGCATCTCTTGTGCACCTACCACCACCTCTACAAAGTTGGCAAGGAGGAAAATCACAAGAACGGCAAGTTCTGGGGAAATTGAGGCTTTCAAGGCAGCAAACGAGGATTGGCAGCGAGATATCGAAAAGCCGGCACCACAGAGAACAATTTTTCTTCATGTCTATAGCAGTAAAAACCGTCTCCCTCTTATGGAGTGTGTCACAACGTCAGAAGCCAGAGCCAGATGTTTAGAAGACCTGCAAAAGATCTTAATAGAGCAAAGCCAAATATTATGGTAGCAAGTTTCATAGCAGACTAAGGAGGCAAGGTGAAAGTGCAGCTGTAAATGGTGGAGTCTCTGTCTCTTGAAGTCTTTAAACCATGATCTGAGGACTTCAGTAACTCAGCCAGAGGTTAGGGGTCTGTTACAGGAGCGGATGGGTGAGGTTCCGCGGCCTGCAATGTGCAGGAGGTCAGACTAGACAATCAAGATGGTCCCTTCTGGCCTTAAAGGCTAGGAGTCTTCGAGCTGTGCATGTGACGGAGCTAAAAAGAATGTCATTTGACCAGCATCCGGAGCCAATGCCCCTCCCACCATGAAATCCTTATGGCTTTTGGTTTGAAGGTCGTTCACACCCTACCACCGTGAGTTTCAACCTTTTTTCGTTTGCGGCCCCACCCAAAAATTTTGAATGGAGATGTGGACCCCTTTGGAAATCTTAGATATAGTTGCTGGACTCCCAGGGTCTGCGGACCACGGTTTGAAACCCACTGCCCTCGCATCACAAAGGGGCACTGATTCAGTGGGAAGGAAGGGCGCCCCCTGCTGAGCTGTGCTCAGATTTGTTCCAAAAAGAACTCCCCTTGCGCTGCTGCTGAGTGGAACAACATCTTCCAATTCAAACTAAGTGGGACAACCAGCAGGAATTCTCTCTAAAGCGAGGTGCCAGCATGCAAGATGAGCCGTCTTGCATAAAATCCTTGGAAAATAAACCAGAAGAGTTGAATGGGAACCAGAGAAGCAGTATTTTCCCTTGAACCAGAACGATAATTTTGTCCTACCTATTGAACCTGAACTGGAACTGGTCACTGGTTAAAATAAAGGTTCTGCATCTTTTAAGCTCAATATTTTAATAAACAACTGTGATCTTATTTTGAGTATAAAACAAGACATCAAACAGGCCTGTGCCAGCTCCCAGAAAGGCCTTGTCCCTGTATAAGGAGCTGAGAATGAAACTAGAAGGAGGCCAGCCCACAATAGTAGAGCAGGAGAAGGGAATCTTGGAGAGCTGCCTGCACACGACATGACGCAACCAGGGCCCCTAGAGTTAAATGAACCATCTCAGAGACTCCTCCTAGGGGAGAGAAGAGGTGAGATGCTCCCTGGTCCCAAAAGTTAAAATCATAGAACATAGAATATCAGGGCTGGAAGAGACCTCAGGAGGTATCTAGTCCAACCCCCTGCTCAAAGCAGGACCAACACCAAATAAATCAAAATAACTCCTCAAGCCCCAGGAAAAAGGAAATAGCTCCCCAATCCTCCTGCCCTTTAGACAGGCCTCCTCCCACCAACCCCAACCCCTGGGGCAGGTCCTCCTCCAGTTACCCCACTTGAGGCAGGGGCCCCCAGGCTCCAAACTCAAATTTATCCTCTCACCACAGAGGTCCAGTTTGACGGAGCGACTATGAGAAGATGTTATTTTAGTTCACTCGAACAAATCGTTCATAAAAAAGTCATTGGGTTTATTTAACAAATACAAAAACCCAAAGAAAAGATCATGTAAAGTTAAAAAATAAAGAGTCAAAAATCAAAATAGTGTCAATTTTAAGTTTCAACTCTCTTTTCTTGAATTTACCTCCACTAAGATTGAAATTTGATCTGAACTGGTTCGAAGTGGGGGAGGATTGGGGCGGTGGGGCTGGGGGTGGGGAGGCAGGGCTTGAACTGGAATGGAACCCAAACACACTGAATGCAACCTAACCTGAACCAAAACAAAATAAATACCTTTTTCGACTCCCTGAAACAAACCCACCTATAGGAAAGACTGCTAAGTAAAGGTGACCTAACGTAAATTCTCTGCTGATGCAGCTTCAGTGACTTCAGAGGAGCTAGGCCAGCCAACCCATGAACCATTGTAGTCAGGTGTCCTTGAAGCAATTCAGTTTTACTCAGCTTCTTACACCACCCATCATCATTGCATCTGAGCAGCTTCCAAGAATGCATTAGGCAATGTGTCATGGTTTATTCCTTCCCTCTCCTACCCTTTTCCCAGAGGGCATTTAAAAGATGGTTCGCCAGTCTAAAAGGATTGCCACTGGGAAACACATGATCAAGGTATACGGCGTGGCAACCCGTGTTTTAAACACAACTATGGAAACAAGCCTATAAAAGCGACAGACGCATAAGCACTGATATTTGCAAATGATTAAGGCGCAAGCGTGATCTCAGACCTGGGAGATACGGTTCCGTTGTACTGGTCAGATTTCAAATGGAATATATTGGAAGCCAAGCAGCCGGCCTTCAAATAAACCCCAACATCTAGGAGACGGGGGAAAGAGAGAACTGGAAATTTCCATCTTGGTTTTTAAAGTGAAAATCAATGTCAATCAATGGGAGAAAGCAGCAATAAACACCATATCCACCTGCTGTTTACAAGGGGTGTTTTCCCAGTGGTGTTATTCAGCAGGAGACCTGTCAAAATAAAAACTTGTGCTTGGTGCAGATTTCAGTGCTCTGGTGACATCCTCTGATAGTATTTACCTAAATCACAGAGTGCAAAAGTGCACTGAGCAACAGGAAGAAAGGAGAGTCTGTTTGACAAAGCGATTGTGAGACTGCTTGCTCCTTTTGTTTTCAGCATAGGTGGCAGATAGCAGGATTTCTCAGATCGGGGCCCGTAAAACGGCCTGCGATACATATTTGTTTCTGGCTAATGTGATGCGTTGATTTACACAGCCCCAGAGACATGCAGGCAGTAAAGCTGACAGATCCCTATTCAAAGGGTGGACACTGTCATGGCCAAATCTGGATCACTTTAGTGGTGTCAATGGACCCCTTGCAGGCCATGGGAGCATTGGAGAGCATCTGATGAGCCGGGTTTATCCATCAGGGCCCAATTCAGACCCCATTGGGTGGATGGGAGTCCTTCCATTGACCCCAGTGGGTTGGTTCAGGCCTCAGGGCCTGATTTTGCAATCACCCATTTAAGTGATCCTGATATTTTAATTGGTTTTAGCCATGTCAGGTTCTTTTGAGCTGGTAGACCAAGGCTTGTAACATTGCTGGAGCCTGTAAGCAACATGGGCCCAGCTAGGGTGACCAGACAGCAAGTGTGAAAAATCGGGACGGGGGTGAGGGGTAATAGGAGCCTATATAAGAAAAAGACCCAAATATCAGGACTGTCGCTATAAAATTGAGACATCTGGTCACCCTAGGCCCAGCTAACAGCTCAGGCACTGTCTCTTCTTAATCCTTGCTGTCTTTATCCAGTTTGCTTATCCGGACCCATTGTGTTGCCTTCCCGTTAGCTTCCTAACAGCTCTGCTGCTAAACTAAAAAACAACCCAATAAGCCAGTGTAGCCACAGAGTAACTGTCCCAATGAGCCAATCACATACAGTATTCAAAGCTTATCACAGCTCAGCCTCGCACCCTTCAAAGCCTCATCCTCTCTGCTAAGGGCTGAGGTACCCATCAGTCCTGCACCATTCCCATCTCTTGTAAAATCGGAAGATGCCAAGGGAGACTCAACCACTTGAAACAGAGGCATGGTGTCTCCTCTCGGCACCCCTAAACATCCCTGTTGAAAAGCAGTCGCCACTGCCTGGCAATGCTATTTCCACTGGGGCAGGTCTCAGCACCCAGAATGCAGTGCAGTTCCAAACCCTTTGAATTTTATTGCTCCCATAAAAGCATTCCCTCGGTCGTTTTAGGATATATGACCGCCCTTGGAGGTGTTCAATAAAACGCTGTGTGGGTGGCAAGCTAGACGAGCTTTGTAAAATGTATGTAATTTATGGCATGCAGATAGAAGGGACTGGCTGGCTCAAGGGGTTGGTAAATCAAATACAGGACAGGTGTTCAACTCTAGGCAATGTGTAATAGAAAATGATAAGAAGGATCACGTTTGGAAGTGGGCAAAATGCCAAATATTGTTGGTTCTGCCTATAAATATGTCTTCAGAATTGTCACCAGGTGAAAGACTGTCAGACACCAGGGAGGTTCCAGTTCTTCACCATTCAAGACTACGTCCTAGGGACAAGTTCTAGATAACACAAAGTTAAAACAAAGCCCCTTCTTTTAGATACAGCTTCTCAGAGTAATAAATATCCACTGTTTATGCTTCATACCTCAACAGACATCCAGAAGTTACTAAGGAACTAGAATGAGGAGTACTTGTGGCACCTTAGGCCTGGTCTACACTGGGGGAGAGGGGGATCGACCTAAGATATGCAACTTCAGCTTCTCGTAGCTGAAGTCGACGTATCTTAGGTCGACTTACCTCGCGTCCTTATGGCGCGGGGTTGACTGCTGCCGCTCCCCCTTCAACTCCGCTTCCGCCTCTCGCCAAGCTGGAGAACAGGAGTCGACAGCAGAGCAATCAGGGATCAATTTATCATGTCTACACTAGATGCGATAAATCGATCCCCGATATATCGCTCACTACCTGATGATCCGGTGAGTAGTGTAGACGTACCCTTAGGGTACGTCCATACTACCTGCCCGGGTCGGCGGGTAGCGATCGACTTCTCGGAGTTCGATATATCGCGTCTCATCTAGACGCGATATATCGAACTCTGAACGCGCTCCCATCGATTCCGGAACTCCACCACCACGAACGGCGGTGGCGGAGTCGACGGGGAAGCCGCGGACTTCGATCCCGCGCCGTGAGGATGGGTAAGTACTTCAAACTAAGGTACTTCGAGTTCAGCTACGCTATTCGCGTAGCTGAACTTGCGTACCTTAGTTCGAACACCCCCCCCCAGTGTAGACCAGGCCTTAGAGACTAACAAATGTATTTGGGCATAAGCTTTCGTGGGCTAAAACCCACTTCATCGGATGCATGCAGTGGAAAATACAGTAGGAAGATATATATACACCGAGAACATGAAAAAATGGGTGTTGCCATACCAGCTATAAAGAGACTAATCAGTTAAGGTGGGTTATTATCAGCAGGTGAAAAAAACTTTTGTAGTGATAATCAGGATGGCCCATTTCCAACAGTTGACAAGAAGGTGTGAGTAACAGTGGGGGGGGGGGGAAATTAGCATGGGAAATAGTTTTACTTTGTGTAATGACCCATTCACTCCCAGTCTTTATTCAAACCTAATTTAATGGTGTCCAGTTTGCAAATTAATTCCAATTCAGCAGTTTCTCACTGGAGTCTGGTTTTGATGTTTTTTTATTGGAACATTGCGACTTTTAGGTCTGTAATTGAGTGGAGTAATAGAATTACAGGCCAGCCAGAACAATTCCACTATAGAATTCTCTCCCTCTTCTCTCTCTCTCTCATTCACTCCTCCCTCTATCCTCCCTAGAAGACAGTTCAGTATGAAGTGTCAAGGTTCAGAGTATGACGACCCTCCAGTCAGAGGCGTGACTGCAGCACTGCTGTGGCTTCACTGCTGCTGTTGGTCAAGCTAGCTAGATCAAAGTTGGCATGGGTGTGTCAACATGTGTGACACTCACACCTCTCTGATTGCGGCGTTGACATACCCACCTTGCGCCAGCCCCCTGAGCTAATGTTCACCAGCATAGCTCCACTGTCGTCAATGGAGCTAAACTGATTTATACCAGCTGAGGCTTTGTACATCTGCAGAGCTGGATCGACGCAGAGCCCAGGCTCATCGTGATTCTGAGAGGGTGTCCTCCGAGGGTCCCAAAATAACCATCAGAGCTTTCACAAGGTGACCCTGCACGCATCGGGATGACATTGCATCTGAACTCATTCAGGGAGGGGAGTTCATGAGGCTAAGTGACTGGCCCCTGCATTTGGAAGGTCGTTCCCAATTCTCTTGACATTCCGGGAGTCAGACTAGAATCCGGCTCACTTTGAGGGGCTAATCGGCAGACAAAGCAGTAAACACTTAATTTTGTCACTACATTAAGTAGAGGAGACTTTGAATACATAGAAGGAGGCTGAGCAATTGAGTGATAAGTTACAATATTTAGAGTCACTTGGACCATAATCATATTTAAATGATGACCAGTTTTAAGAACCTCATTTTCTCATCTCATCTGAATGACAGCACTTGCTGTCCAAAAGGGGGGACATATTATCAAAGCCAATTTTCAGAACAGACCTGTGCTGTATAGACACATACAGACAGGCATTTTACTGGGAAAACTATGTTGGTTAAGGGTATGACTTGGGATTGGTTTTTTTTACAACATAGTTATGCCAGTAAAAGCTCTTGAGTGGGTCATCAAACTGGCATAAGCTATACCAGTGTTTAAATAGAAGGATTCCACCAGGCTAGTACATCACTGTATCTGTATCAGCAAATAGAACTGGGCAAAATTGTTCACAGACACACACAAATTGGCAAAAAAAAAAAAAGCAGATTCAGTGACACCAAAATGTTTCACAGATTCACGTCAGTTTTGCCACGTTGTCCGTTAAAAAAGAAAATCCAAGACAAATCTAAACATTTTGTTTTGACTTTTTCTAAACAAAAGTGTTTGATTTTTCGGTTGCAAATGTCTTCTGGTTTCAAAATGTCCTTGAAGTTTATCTTAAAAGATTCCAACACATTTTAAAATTGGCCAAATCAAAATGAGACAAACCTCTTCATTCGACCCAAAATGAAATATGTCTGGACTTTCTGAGCCAACAAGAATGTTCGGTTTTGGTCAGACCCCAAATTAATTTTTTTCCCTCCAACTTTTTGAAATTGCCAATGAACTGAAAAATCCATTTTTCACTCATCTCTGCCAGCAAAGCTCTTTAAGCGCAGGCTTCGTCTTAAAGAACTGATTCATTTTGGTTCCTTGGAATGCTTCCTTTCCTTGAATGGAGTAGCGAGGAGGAGCATGTCTCACTTGTCTGTTTCAGAGTAGCAGCCGTGTTAGTCTGTATCCGCAAAAAGAACAGGAGTACTTGTGGCACCTTAGAGACTAACAAATGTATTTGAGCATAAGCTTTCATGGGCTACAGCCCATTTCTTCAGATTCACTTGTCTATGTGTATGTTCTACAAACCAAGAGACGAAAATGAGCCTATTGCACGTTCAGGTTCAAATGCTAAACTGGTGTAAATTATTGAATCTCCTTGGATTTTAATCACACAGTTTACTCCAGCTCAGGATCTGTCCCCCACCCCATTTATTGAGGTTGCAAAGCTCTGTTGAGTAATTTCCTCACACTTGAAGATTTCTTTGATTGCCGTCATCTCACCAGTAAATCCATGGGGGGGTTGACATTGCAGGGTGCGGTGTGTCTCCACAATAGGGACTTACAATGACAAACGGACACTTGTTTTCCTGGAGGGAAGACAGAACACAAGCCAGCAGCTCACAGAGGGAGGCAAAGAAGCTGACACTACACAAAGGGAATGGAGTACCAATGGAGGAGAAAGTATCTAGAGAGCATCAAATGGGATTACTCCTCAGTTGCTAGAGCAGAACCAAATTTCCTAGCCTGTATGGGCCTGATCCAAAGCCCACTGGAGTCAGTAGGAGTCTGCAGTATAGATTTGAACTGAGAGGAGGGCAAAACTTACCCTAAAGTCTCTAGCACTGAGCTGCCTCTCATTGGCGTAGATTTTAAAGTGGATGGAAAGGTTATGGGTAGGGCCCTACCAAATTCATGGCCATGAAAAACACCTCACAGACCCGTGAAATCTGGTCTCCCCTCATGAAATCTGGTCTTTTGTGTGCTTTTACCCTGTACTATACAGGTTTCACAGCGGAGACCAGCATTTCTCAAATTGGGGGTCCTGACCCAAAAGGAGGTTGCAGGGGGATTGCAAAGTTATTTTAGGGGCGTCACAGTATTGCCACCCTTACTTCTGCGCTGCCGTCAGAGCTGGGTGGCCAGAGAGAGGCAGATGTTGGCTGGGCACCCAGCTCTGAAGGCAGAGCCCTGCCAGCAGCATTGCAGAAGTAAGGGTGGCAATACCAGACCATGCCATTCTTACTTCTGTGCTGCCGCTCTGCCTTCAGAGCTGGGCTCCCGGCCAGCAGCCGCCGTTCTCCTGCTGCTCAGCTCTGAAGGCAGCACCGCTGCCAGCAGCAGCACAGAAGTCAGGGTAGCAGTACTGCAAGCCGCCCTACAATAACCTGGGAACTACCCCCCCCAACACACACACACACACACACACACACACATATATACAACTCCTTTTTGGGACAGGGACCCTACAAAATTTGCAATTTTTAAAATCCTATGACCATGAAATTGACCAAAATAGACCATGAATTTGGTAGGGCCCTAGTTATGGGCCATTGAGGGACTCTGCACTCAAATAGATGGGCCATAGTTTAACACCCTGCAATAAGATAGGGGGAGGTAAAGGTATTTCCATTTCTGACTGTCCCATCTTAGCCCTAGTGGTCTTGGGCCTGCATCTCATTTGCATTAAGTATCGGGGGTAGCCGTGTTAGTCTGTATCCACAAAAACAATGAGGAGTCTGGTAGCACCTTAAAGACTAACAGATTTATTTGGGCATAAGCTTTCGTGCGTAAAAAACCTCACTTCTTCAGATGCATGGAGTGAAAATTACAGATGCAGGCATTATTGCTGTCAGTATATTTATGCCTGCATCTGTAATTTTCACTCCATGCATCTGAAGAAGTGGGTTTTATACCCACGAAAGCTTATGCCCAAATAAATCTGTTAGTCTTTAAGGTGCCACCAGACTCCTCGTTGTTCATTTGCACTAAGGCCGCTTCACACTGCTTTGGCAGCATAAATCATCTTTACATCCATTTTAAGGATCCTTACCAAGACTAGGGCAGAGAAAATCAGCCTTAGTATAAACTGAGGCTCAGGTCCCTTGTCCCTTTAAATCAAAGGCAATTTCAGGGCAGCATAAATACAATTTGCGCTCCCTTTAACGGCCCTTTACACTGCTGGAGAGGTGCATAGTGTAAAGGCGCAGGAGTCTTCTAATATTTATCCTTCGCAACGGAAAATTGCCTTTGCCCTCCTGTGTTTTACAACGGCCCTTCTCTTGTACGTGCATTACAGAAAACGTGTCAACACCTTGCGGCTGGTTTGCTAAATACTTTAGATTGATAGGAAAGAGTCACGATTGTTTTTTTTTTAAATCTAACTCCCTCACCCACCCCTCCAAAAAAAAATACATCCAGTTGTTTTAAAAGCGGTTCCCTCTTCAGTTTTCCAGTTAAGCCATGTCGTCGCTAGGGAAAAGGTCAGTGTAAATCCTAGAGTCCCACATAGTGTTTAATTCAACCTGCTAACTCATGTATCAGAGGGGTAGCCGTGTTAGTCTGGATCTGTAAAAGCAACAAAGAATCCTGTGGCACCTTATAGACTAACAGACGTTTTGCAGCATGAGCTTTCGTGGGTGAATACCCACTTCTTCAGATGCTAACTCATGTGACTCCTACAAACTGCCTTGACTTCACTTGGATTTTACCGCATGTTAGTTAACTATAGATTCATAGAGTTTTAAGGTCTGAAGAGAACATTAACTCATCTAGTCTGATCTCCTGTATATTGCAGGCCATTAAATTTCACCCAGTTTGCTAACTCATGTTAAGAACACACCTTTTTTCCTAGTGAAGACAAGGCCATAGAGACTCAATGATCTGGATAAGCACAAATAAGCTGCCCACAGGTGAGCTAAACCTTGGCTTTCTGGGCTAGGATTTACGTGGTTTTAGGAGCGTGTTATATAACCATGCTCATAAAAGCTCCCTTTTCACACCAGCCAGGGAAGCCATGTTAGAACCGTGCCAGCAACCACGGCATCTAACCTCAGTTGCAGCTAGGCCCATTTCTGAGCCAGCATGGGCAGAGCATCAGTATAAAATTTCAAGAGGTGCCAATGGGTGTGGGTGTCGGGGGGAAGAAAGCATTGGAAAAGCAGACGAGATAGCCCGAGAAAGGCGGAAGAAGGATGTCATTAAGAAATAAAAGCCACTAACGGGAATTAAGGGGGATGTTTTTAGAACTTAAGAGGGGGAAAAAAAACACCAAAAGAACTGAACATCTCCTGGTTTGGTCGAGAAGCGCTGCACAAAGACGGCCTTTTTGGAAGAGGAAGACAAAGCGCAACCTTTTTCTGGAATTCGAGGATAAAGACGTCTCTTTCTGGGAATTGTTTACACCTGGACACCAGGGAGCAGACTGAACAGCCAAAAAAGACTGAGGTAACTTTGAAAAAATCCGTGCTGGGACTGTGGGTTTTGTTTTATATTATTTGTTTATTTAAATACGTAAAAAAATGAAGCAGCTAGTGTATGGAGAGATTGAGCTTCGGGGGACCAAGGTACGTTTTTAGGTTAGTGGTAGCACTATTTATCATTTTAAAGACAAATTTGATTACCCTGATGGGAATTCACGTCTTCGGGGAAAGCTGCCCAGTTGTCATATTAATCATTGCGTTTAGTGTTTTCATTAGGATTTTGGTTTAGTTTGGGATATTCATTTTTCCCCCCTTTAAATTCAGCTTCCACTTGCCCGGGGGCTTTGGCCTAGTAATCTTTACGGAATGTTTTTACTCCATTCCCCTCCAAGTCAGGAGTTTTATGAAGGTGATTACCTGTTAGTGCTGCTGTACTTCAGGGTCTGTAACTCTTTCCACGATCAGGGACCTACATTCAAGTGCTTCTTTCTTGGAAGAAACTTAACGCCAGATAACACTGAACATTTACTGTATCAGCTCTGGAGCACAGGGTATGTATGTGCGTGTTAGTAATTCAAAGATTTTTAGAGGCCAGAAGGAGCCATTGTTATTAGTTATTAATGATTAATAATAATTTATTTGTATTCCTGTATCACCTAAGAGCCTCAGTTATGGCCCAGGACCCCATTATGCTGTGATCTCTATTATTATCTAGTCTGACCACTATGCTCAAGTGAGTAGGTTCCATTGAGAGTATTGGAACTAGTCACCTGAGCAAAGCTCATGAATTCACAGACAGGACCATGCTGATTGTCTGGTGTGGCCTCCTGCATTACACAGGCCAGAAGTTTGCACCCACGAATTCCTGCATCAAACACAAAAAACTTCTTGCTGAGAATAATTAACCATTAAGACAACTTATCAAGGGATGTAAAGGAGTCTCCATCACTCTAAGTCTTTAAATTTAAATCTAAGTTTGAATGTCTTTGGCTATGTCTACGCTATGGGGGTAAGTTGACCTAAGTTATGCAGCTCTACCTATGTGAATGACGTAGCTGGAGTTGACGTAGCTTAGGTCGATTTACTGTGGTGTCTACACCATGCTGGGTTGATGGGAGATGCTCTTCCGTCGACTTCCCTTACTCATCTCGTTCCTGTGGAGTACCGGAGTCAATGGGAGAGCGATCTGCAGTTGATTTAGTGGGTCTTCACTAGACCCGCTAAATTGACCCCTGGTGCATCAATCGCCACAGCGTCGATCCCTGGTAAGTGTAAACATGACCTTTCTAAAAGATATCCTCTAGTTCAACCACAATTTATTGGGCTGGATGCAAGAATCACTGGTGAAATTATCTGGCCTGAGTGTTATAGAGAAGGTCAGACTAGACAATCATGATCCCTTCTACAAATCCATGAACTTTCCTCAGATGACTACATCCATCAACCTCAATGGAATCCACTCACCTGAGCAAATTGACTCACCTGTGTGTTTGCAAGATCAGTCCCAAAATCAGGCTTGAATAGAATGACTCATCTGAGCCAAATCAGATGTATATTTGTGTATGGAAGTCAGGGCCCTTTAGGCTGCAAACTCTACAGGGATGGAACCATGCCTTTTTATTTTGTTCAAAAACTTAAAATTAGAGCTGGTCATAAAATTTTCAGTGGAACAGTTTTCCACCAGAAAATGCAGTTTTGTCAAAATTGAAACATTTCAAAAGAGCGTGTCCATTTCCAACTAAGGTTTAGCTGGGAAAATGTTAAATTTTCTCATTTTGGTTTGATAATGTTCAAATGTTTTATTTTGATAAGGTTAAAAAAATAGTTTTAACTTTATCATTTAGATTAATTTTGGTTAAACTTTTATTTTATATTAAAATATTAATATTCATACTAGCTAATACTTATATGTTATATTTGATATTAGATATTATAATATATTATGAAGTTTCAACATTATCGGAATGA
The DNA here is from genome assembly GCF_016161935.1 of Mauremys reevesii. NCBI lineage: Eukaryota > Metazoa > Chordata > Testudines > Geoemydidae > Mauremys > Mauremys reevesii. Next base: position 5,713,952 of record NC_052624.1, on the reverse strand, counting down.
AACATTTTTATTTTAGCCAAATGAAACAAATCTGACATCAAAACAAAATATTTCAGTATCTCGGGCAGTAGCCTTTTGCCTCAGTTTCTCACTTTTTGGGGTGTGCAAGTCCAAAGGGTCAATGCCCTTTCAACACTCCTTTGCTCTTTCCCTCTATTGCACCCCACTCATGGTTAGTTGTCTGAGATCAGCAAAGTCCCAGAATTCAGGAGCCCATTCACCTCGGTTCACTCGCCTCCTGCTGCTTCCCGCAGCTCCCATTAGCCAAGAATGGCGACATAAACAAAACGTCTCGCAGCCCACCAGTGGATTACCCTGATGGGCCGCGTGCTGAAGGTTGCCGACCCCTGACCCAGGCAATGTAGGTGTGTCTATGCAAATACAGTCTGCTCCTGAGGTGTTTTCCTCCAGTTCACCAGGGGTGAGCTTATTAAGACCCTGGCTTACATGCATCTTTAGGCACCTAAATACCTTTGTAAATCAGGCTCATAGGGTGTGTCCACACTGTATCTGGGAGCCAGTCTCCCAGCTCAGGTTGACAGACTCGTGACAGCGGGGCTAGTGTGCTTGAAAATAGCTGTGTAGACATTGTGGCTCAGGCTGGAAGGCTTGCGAGGCCAAGGTCCAGCCAGACATCAAAGCAGTATCTACACAGCTGTTCTTAGCTACAAGTGCAAGTCTATGGAACCGGAGTGAAAAACTCACTCCCAGACGCAGTGTAGATGTAACCAGCGTGTAAGCTGGTCAGTATCTTCTTTTTTACCCTGTTCCATCAAATGAAGACAAGAGGTCACTCCGTAAAGTAACTAGTGGATACATTTAAAAGAAATTAAAGGAACATCCCTCCAAGTAGAGTGGATAAGTCAATAGCCTATAAATGTTGCATGCTAATCTAAAACTTGTGTGCACCTCACAGTGGTGTTGTGAGGATAAACACATGAAATATTTTTGGCGCTCAATAATAGGAGGCATATGCAGAGGTGAAAGTAAGCCAGTACGGTCTGGTACTGCGTACCGGCAAGAACCAGTACGCCAAGCCAGACTGGACTGGCTTCCGTGGTGGTGATTTAAAGGGCCCGGGGCTTCGGCCACGGCGGGGAGCCCCAGGCCCTTTAAATCCCCACCGGAGCTCCGGCAGCCAGGCTCGGGCAGGAATTTAAAGGGCCCAGAGCTCCGGTTGCTGCGGGGATCCCCGGGCCCTTTAAATCCCTGCCAGAGCTCTGGCAGCCGGGCTCAGGCGGGGATTCAAAGGGCCCGGTGCTCCGGCCACTGCAGAGCGCCCCAGACCCTTTAAATCCCCACCGGAGCTCCGACAGCTGGGTTCCCGCGGTGATTTAAAGGGCCTAGAGCTCTGCGGTGGCCGGAGCCCCGGACCCTTTAATTCACCTCTGAGCCCCAGGGCTCCCAGCTGCCTCTGCAGCTGGTAGCTCTGGGGTGATTTAAAGGCCCCGCCTCTTCCGGTTGAGGCCACGCCTCTTCCAGGTGAGGCCACATGCCCGCTCAGGACTGCGGCGTACCAGTAAGTCCTTTAAGTTACTTTCACCCCTGGGCATATGAAGGACCTTAGGCAGCTAGCTGTAGAATCACATACTAAGAAGTTTTTCTCCAAACAGTGTACAATGGAAGGCTGGGAAACTAAGGGAGTTGGGTGCTCAAATCCTACTGAACTTCAGTGGGAGCCTAATTCCCTTAGGGGCTTTTGAAATTCCCTTCCTAAATATACAAGACAAAGAAGGGAAGTATTTGACTTATGGGAAATTAAAGCACAGAAAGATTAAGTGGCAGACCCAGCGCCACAGACAAAGTCTGGGGAACACTAGGAATAGAACTTCACTCATCTGGGTCCCAGCCCTGAGGTTTAACCACAATACCGTCTTCCTGTTCTACTGCCCAGGGAGCCTTTGACAGCTGTTTTTATGCAGGGTTATCAGCATCTGAAGACCCATTATTAAGTTACAGTTTGTTCATTTATAGCACGTTAAATGTTTGTGTGTTAATTTACAGTCAAGGTCATGTTGATAAGAAGCATGGCTGAGCAACCACTCATGCAGATAAAATTAAAGGGAGCTTGGATAATTAAAGGCATGTGCATTAAAAACATCACTGACCAAATTCATCACTGGTGTGGCTTGCCACCAGGACGCCAGTGATGTCACACAAGTTTGATTTAATTATCACTTTTTTAACACAATGATTGATCTTCCTGGTTTTGAAAACCACGCTGACTGTGAATAGAAATTGTGTTTTAACCAAGGCCTTGCACAATAATAACCTCATTAAATTTGATTCCCAATTGTACCTCATTCTTAGCAACAGGGTTGAATCTCTTATTTCCTTTTTTCATTGCAGCTGCTAAGAGTTCTATGTCAAGATGGATTCCCCCCCCCTGTAGTAACTCCCACATTCATTTTCTGATTAGCTGTGACATCTGTGATACACCCTATGGATCTGTAACCCATACTGGCTCAGAGTGGCACTCTGTTCCACTCTAGTGGTGGCTAGGTCAGCTAGAGATTGATGAACCTGCTGCAACCTTGACTAAGAGAGATATGTCTTTTAGCTCATGCATTAAGCTCAAGTGGTCCCAGGTTTGATCTCTGCTGCCGACACCCCTCGTTGGGTTACACGTGTGTTATCTCCCCTCTACTAGCTACAGCAAATGACATTCGCCGGCTATGTATCTATCTGAGCTACACAGTGACATCACTCATCTACTCTGTCAAAACCAAATCCAGACCTCGTTAAAGCCAGGGGGAGTTTTTACTTTGATTTCAGTACAACCGGGATCTGGTTATAAGTCATAGTGAATGCTTTGACCTTTTTTGGTTACTGTGGCTGGTAATTACAGTGCCTTCTCCCTGAAGGCCATTGTGGCATCATAAAATGCTCCTTCCAGTTTTGGATTTCTTCTTCTTGACTTCAGTAATTTGCTTCCTGTGCCTATGGAAGATTTCAACAGATGACCCCTCACCCACAACCCATCTTTCAGAGTGCTTTGATACTACTGTGATGGGAACTGGTCCAAACCCCTCACCCAGACAGAACAATAGCCCATGCACATGCCAAGTTTATAAAAGGAGCTTGGAAGAAATGAAGGAGAAAATGGAGGAGATAGGTCAGTAAAAATAGTTGGCCAATTCCTCAGCTGGTTTAAATCGCTGTAGCTCCATTTAAGTCGGCGGAGTTATGTCAATTGACACCACTGGAGAACACCAGCTCAGCGCAGATTTCAAACATTTAGACTTGCTCTAAATCAGGGGTCCCCAACGTGGTGCCCGTGGGTGCAATGGTGCCCGCCAGGGCATCCATGTGCGCCCACTTACTGGCCGCCGGACAAGCAGCTGCCAAAATGCCGCCGAGAAGTGCCAACGTCAAGAAGCGCGACCGCCAAAATCCCGCCGAATTTTGGTGGGATTTCGGCGGCGACGCCTCTTGATGACGCTCCTTCACGGTGGCATTTCAGTGGTGACGCCTCTTGATGTTGCTGCTTCACGGCGGCATTTTGGCGGCTGCTTGTCCGGTGGCCACAGTCCTCGGTGGCTAGTTGTCCGGCGCCCACCCCACGGAAAAGGTTGGGGACCACTGCTCTAAATTCTCTCTCATTTAGAGATCAGGATAGGATGGGAAAGGGGATATTTAAAACAAGAAAGGACAAAACACTGGAGCATACACTAAAAAGAACAAACATGCACTGGCACTGTGTGATGTGGTAGAGGAGACCTAACAGGGCTTTTCCATCTCTAAAGAGCAAAGAGGAACTAGGGAATTATAGACCAGTCAACCTAACTTTGATAGCCAGAAAGATACTGGAACAAATGATTAAACAATCTGTTTGTAGGCACTTAGAGGATAATAGGGCAATAAGTAATAGCCAATATGGATTTGTCAGGAACAAGACATGCCAAACCAACCTTCATTAACAGTGCTATGGACTTAGTAGATGGGGGTGAGGAAGCAGCCGTTGATGAATCTTGATTAACAAGACTTTTGACACAGCCCAATACTACAGTGTCATAAGCAAAGTGGGCTAGATGAAATTGCTATAGGAGGGGATCACAGTTGGTTGAAAAAACATATTCAAAGAGTAAATATCAATGGTTTGCTGTCAAACTGGGGGGATGGGGTCCTGCAGGCATCTTTCCTGAATCTGATACTATCCAATATTTTCATTAATGACTTAGATAATAGAGTGCAGAGTATGCTTATAAGATCTGCAGATGACTCCAAGCTGGGAAGGGTGGTAAGCACTTTGGAGGATGGGATTTGAATTCAAAATGGCCTTGATAAATTGATGAATTGGTCTGTAATCAACAAGATGAAATAAAATGAATGGGGAATAACTGGCTAGGCAGTAGCACTGCTGAAAAGGATCTGGTGGTTATAGAGGATCACAAATTGAATATGAGTCAACAGTGTGAGGCAGTTGTAAAAAAAGGCAAATATAATTCGGGGATGTATTACCAGGAGTGTCGTATGTAACGTCTGTATGTACGCAAAGTAATTGTTCTAGTCTACTTGGCGAGGCCTCGGCTGGAGTACTGTGACCCGTTTTAGGTGCCACATTTTAAGAAAGATGTGAACAAACTGGAGACAGTCCAAACAAACATGATAAAAGGTTTAGAAAACCTGACCTATGAGAAAAGGTTAAAAAAAGGGGCATGTTTAATTTTAAGCAAAGACGACTGACGGGGGAGCTGATAACAGTTTTCAAATATCCTAAGGGCTGTTATAAAGAGAATGGTGATCAATTGTTCTCCGTGTCCTCTGAAGGTAGGGCAAGAATTAACCAGCTAAATCTGCAACAAGGGACAGTTAGGTTAGATATCAGGAAACAAATTATACGGGTAGATAAATCCTGGAACAGGTTGACAAGGGAGGTCACAGAATCTCCACCGCTGGAGGTTTTTAAGAACAGGTTGGACAAACACCTGTCAGGGATGGTCTTGGTGTACTCCGCATGGGGGTATTGACTAGCTGACTTCTTAAGGTCCCTTCCAGTCCTCTAAACTCACACCAGCCATATTCGTTACACCAGAAGAGCTCTGTGTAGACTTGAAACCTTGTCCTTCACCAACCAAAGTTGCTTCAAAAAAAGATGTTGGCTCATCCACCTTGTCTCGCTAATATTTGAAACAGGACAACATCAACGCAAACTAGGTACCGTTTAGTTCACACCAGCACATTGGAGGGCTCTAATGTTCACACTTCCATAGTCCAGACTGCAGTGTCATTAGGCAAGTCCACAGTAAAGCAAAATATCCCACAAGCCGGATCAGTCAAAGTTTGACACATACTGGACTCCTGGACGTATATAATAAACCGGGTCCATCTTAGTTTTACTCTTCCTGCAGCAGATAATTTTTTCCAAAATGACATTTTTTTAAGTCCCTGATGGGATCCAAAATTTACTTGCAAAGCATATTCCATAAAACTGGGCAGACAAATCATTAAAGAAAGCCATCCAATTTCCTAAATGGAAATAGAAATGACTTAACAATATTTATTCATCAATGAGTTCTTAGAGGTTGGGTGCGATGAGAAGTAACAAGAAAACACCCTCTCGACAGCTAGGTAAATAAGCTTCTTCCTCTGCAGCTACCAACATTCATGGCATTTGGGGTTTGTTTTTTTATTTACTATGTAATTTATGGTTAAAAATTGTTGCAGAGCATCAACATGTGACATGAATATTGAATAAATACCAGTCTTCAAAGTCGTGTAATTTTAGATGCATTTGAAAGATGCCAGCATTTCGCAACTGGAACAGTGAAATCACCACACTCGGGTTGGTTAGATATTTAAAGTAATTTTAGAGCTGCTGCAAACAGCCAAGTAGACAGTCTTTGGAGACAAAGACTGAGACCCTCAACTGCTCTCTGCCCCCTTTTATGCCTGGTGGGGGTCTTAAAGCAGAGTTACTGTGGAAGAAAGTCTACGGCTGCCTTCTTACAAGGAGAACCGGATGATTTTTTTCTCAGCAAATAGTTTCTTCACCCCAAAAAAATGCATTTTTCAGTCAAATAAAACTATTTGTGACTTCAGGTTACATACAGTGAATAGTTTTGGCCAAATTAAAAAAAGAAAGAAAAACAACAGTTGAAAGAGCTGAAACAGTCATCTTGACACTTTCAAAACAAGAAGCTTTGCCTTTTCGTTTTGAAATTTAGCCAGATTTGTGCGGGGGGAGGGAATAAAAGGGGTTAAAAATGTAATGACATGAAATGAAAAGACTGAAACAACATTTCATTTTGGGTCAAAACACATTTTTCTTTTCAGTTTTTCATTTTGGCAAGGAAAACCTAAACCATTTCAGATTGGGGTCACCCCCAGATGATGTTTGTCTCTCTGATTTTTTTTTTCAGTTTGGCCACAGAGTGGGATCCACTGTTTGAGACCGTTTTGACACCTTCCATGGGCTCCCGGATCATGGCCCGGATCCTGTGAGGTTCTGTGCCACACTGTGAAAGGTATCAAGTCTTCTCAACTCTCACTGAAGTCAGCGTGAGTTGAGGCAATTGATGGCCTCCCTGCATCAGGCTCATGATGATGAAACGGTTGAGCAAATAACTAAGGAGCTTCACGGAGACTAAAAAAACCCAGATGTTCAAGACGTGCCTTTGCCAGACTGGAGCACACAAGTCAATGGACCAGTGGATGTTTACACATCCATATTGGGAGTGGAGGGAAGATTTTAAACTACCCCAGTCCACTCCTTACCCTGCGCACTTCCCCACATGTACACCCACTCAGACCCAAGCAGACAAAAGCCATCTTTGTACTGTCACTTGCTGGAAAAATGAGTCTTGCAAACTCGACAGACAGCACATGGCCCCTCAGCCATGCTCAGGTGCATTTGGAGCTCTGTGATATAGTTAAGCTGGTTTGTTTGTTTATTATTTAAAACAAGACAGGAGCCCTGGGATGGAAAGACAGTCTAGTGGTTTGTGCACTAGCGTAGGCTGTGGGAAACCTGGGTTCTTGCTCCGCAACAAATTACCCATGGGGCAGGGCACTTAGTTTCTCTGGGCCTCAGTTCTTTACCTATAAAATGGTGATAATAGCAGGGTGTTGTGACAGTAAATGCATTAAAAGACTGTGAGGCACCCAGATACTCTGGTGAGGGTCACGTAACTGCTGAAGATAGATGGACTGTAGTACGCTGAGTCTGTTTTGCACATAAACAGAGGTTTCCAGGGCTGTGAATTTGGCACTTTTTGCCAGCATTATAATCACACTTGGAAAAAACCCACCAGGATCTTGTACAGGTGGCTTTGGAGGGGTTTTAAGCATAATATTAATTAAGGAGTAGATTGTGCCTTTAGGTTAAGCACTGAGCAAGGGGCAGTATGGAAGCCGCACTCCCCAATAGGCACCCCCGGAGATGCTGTGTGATACCTGTCTGAGTCACATTCCCCTCTCTGCTCCTTCCTGGGAGTTACTGATTTGTTGCTGATCCGTAGCAGCATTAAATTACTGGTAGCCCAGTACTAGCCCAGCTGTGCTGGTGAGCAAGTGGGGTCAGGGTCCCAGGGAGGAATGGAGTCACGGTTCTACCCATTCCCTGACCACCTGCTCCAAGGAGGAAGGACGCTGGCACATTTACACCTGTAAAACTGGGGTGTAAAAGGGAGGTTCTTAACCCCTTGTCTGGTTGCAGAGTCCAAGTCACAAGGCAGCCTTGAATGAATAAAGGGGGGACGGCTCTTTGCAGCGGGGAGTAGACTCACAAGGGTTGTCTTTCCTGCCTGCCCAAATCACAAGCCAATTGAGTCAAAGATCCAGGGCACTATTGAGATGCTCACTGCTCAGCTACACAGGCAGATAACCAACCGCCCTGTTCGCACACATCTGACGCAGGAGGTGACTGACAGGTTGAATGGCAAGTACAACCCATGCGACCGTTGGCATGTAAGTGGAACAGCTCAATCCCTATTCAAAATAAAAGCAATGAAGGGGACAGAGCGGAGGAAAGCAAAACAAAAATAAATCATTTTTGGCTCTAATGAATCAAAGACTGTTACAATCAAAACAACTTTCCGTCTGCAGTCAATGCCTTTGGGCCTCATTTATCAAAAATTATACACCAGCTGTAAGAGGCGGAGGTCACATATTTGCTGGAAGCTGCAAGGAAAATCTCTTCTACAAAGGAGGCCAACTTCCTCCTAGTGGCAGAGGAAGCTGGCTGCACAGATGTAGGCCATGTGGCTGTAGGAAAGAGGCAAGGTGGGTGAGGTAAGATCTTTTATCGGACCAACTTCTGCTGATGAAAGAGACGAGCTTTTAAGGTCCACAGAGCTCTTCTTCAAATCTGGGGAAGAGAATCAGAGTGTCACAGCTAAATACAAGACCATCCCAGACAGGTATTTGTCTAACTTGCTCTTAAAAAATCTCCAATGATGGAGATTCCACAACCACCCTAGGCAATTTATTCCAGTGCTTAACCACCCTGACAGTAGGAAGTTTTTCCTAATGGCCAACCTAAACCTCCTTTGCTGTAATTTAATCCCATTGCTTCTTGTCCTATCCTCAGAGGTTAAGAAGAACAATTTTTCTTCCTCCTCCTTGTAACCATTTGTTGTGGGGGCAACGACTCACCGGCATGGCGCCTCCTGCTGGTCATCCTGGGAATTAGCTCTTCCAGCCCAGAGCACCCTCTGCAGGCCAGTGTCTCACTTGCCGCTGGCCCCCGTGTCCCTCCTGGACCCCGGTGCTGCTCCACATCAGGCTTCTGACCAGCAGTAACCCACAATTTGGGTGTCCCCACCCAGGGGGGCCCCAACCCTCTATCCCCACCTTGCCTCAGTGGCTACTGCCAGTCATCATCTAGCCCCCGCTCACTGGGTCAGACAGCAGTCTGTAAACCACTCATCATCAGCAAGGGGGGTTGGACCAGCTGTAGGGTGACCAGATGTTAAGGGGAAAATATTGGGACCGCCGCAGGGGGGGCTTTTTTTGTTGGTGTGTTTTTTTTACACTCACCCGTCCAGGAGTTCGGCGGCAATTCGGCGGAGAGCCCTTCAGTCACGGATGGTCTTCGGCGGTATTTCGGCGGCGGGTAATAAACCCTGCCACCAAAGACAGAAGCATCTGCCGCCGAAAGACCGTCTGCAACTGAAGGACTCTCCACCAAATTGCCGCCAAAGACCAGGAAACAAAATATCGGGACAAATGGCGTCCTGACCATACTCTGGTCGGGACATGGGACAAACCCCTCAAAATCGGGACAGTCCCAATTTTATCGGGACGTCTGGTCACCCTAACCAGCTGCCTTTGCCTATCTCTGGGCTGCCCCTCTGCAGCCCCAGTACCCTTTCATAGGCCTCTAACTCGGCCTTCAGCTTGGGGATTTGCTAGGCTGGAGCTCCCCAGCTCCCTCTGCCCTTCCCCAGCACTGCTCTACCTGAGGTACCCTCCTCAGCTCTCAGGCAGCCAGGCCCTTCTCTCTCGGAAGCTAGAGAGAGACTCCCACAGCCTCTGGCCCTCAGCCCTCTTATAGGGCCAGCTGTGGCCTGACTGGGGTATGGCCCCAGCTGCGGCTGCTTCCCCGAATCAGCCTAGCTTTTCCCCACCACAGCCCTCTCCAGGGCTGCTTTTAACCCCCTCAGGGCTGGAGCAGGGTGACCAACCCGCCACACCATCTTTTATGTACTTGAAAACTGCTATCATGTCCCCTCTCCATCTTCTCTTTTCCATACTAAACAACCCCTTTTTTTTTTTCAATCTTCCTTCATAGGTCATGTTTTCTAGGAGGGTTAGTGGGTAATAGATTATTGTAATGAGACATAAAACCAGTATCTCTATCGAGTCCATGATTTCTGGAGTCTAGCAGATTTATGAATTTAAGCTCCCAGGCTCATCTTTTGATGGTGTTGTGCAGGTTTCCTTTGAGGAAGAGGACTGAGTGGTCAGATATGGACTGATCATTTTGTGAAAAGTGTTCGCCCAGGGATAATAGGATGTTTTTGTCTTTTATCAACTTTTTGTGTGAGTTCATTTGAGAGTGTGTGGTGATTTTTTCATTTTGCCCACATAGTTGTTACTGGGGCATTTGATGCTCTAGATGAGGTATACCACATGTTGTGATAGGCATGTGTAGGACCCATGGATCTTGAAAGGTGGGTTGTGTGGGATATTGATCATTGTAGCAGTGGAGATATGGCTACAGGTTTCTCATCTTTTGTTCTGGCAGGGTCTGGTGCCACTTTGAGTTGGCGGGTCCTAGTCTGTGGGAAGCTTGCTTCTGATGATGAGCTTGGCAAGATTGGAGTTGAGGATCCCAAGATACACAAACGATGGCACCAAGACAGACCCATCATATCTGGCCATGACACTCTTACTGAAGGCGTATTGGGACTCACAGAAGCCATGTTCAAACCACTCACCACACAAAGAACACTTTTCCTCCAGGATACAACTGACTTCCTCCAGAAACTCAGCAATATCAACAGCCTCCCTCAGAACACTGTACTTGCCACCATGGATGTCACTTCCCTAGACACCAACATCCCCCACAATGACAACATCGCTGTCTACCTCAGATATCTCGAAGACAATGGACAACCCTCAGATCTCCACTCCAAACACATCACCAAACTCGACCATGTCATCCCTCACCCAGAACAATTTTACATTCAACAACAAACACTATGTCCAAACCTGTGAACAGCCGTAGGTACTAGGATAGTTCCTTAATATGCCAACCTTTTCATGGGGCACCCTGAGAATTTCTGAAAAAATGCAACACGAAACCGATGATATACCTGATATACATGGATGACATGTTTGTCCTCTGGACAGATGACCTAAATTCCCTCATATATTTCCACCACAACTTCAACAACCACTACCCATCCATTAAACTCTCTAGAACATTCCCACACCAGCATCAACTTCCTGGAGACCATGATGAGCTTCAAAAACAGAACCCTTCACACAACTATCTACAAGAAACCCATGAATCACCACACTTACCTCCACTGATCCAGAAACTACCCCAACCACACCAAGAAATGTGTAATCTACGGCCAGGCACTCAAATACCACAGAACATGCTCCGAGGAGAAAGTCCAGGATAAACATCTTAACACGCTTAAAATCACCTTCACTAAATAAGGACGCTCTACCAGAGAAGTAGATCGCATCATGGAATGGGCCACCCTAATTTCCCAAGAAAACCTGCTTCAATACAAGGGGGGAAAACAAACAAGGACCGCACACCACTAGTTGTCACCTACCACTCCACACTGGGTATCCATACTCCATATGGGGCATCATCAAACAACTACAACCCATACTTGATGGGGGCCACATCGAGAAAGAAATATTTCTGAACCTTCTCTTCCGGCCTTCAAACAATTCCCCAGACTTGTCAAGCTCATCATCAGAAGCTCACCACAGACCAGGGGACACCAACTCAAAGCAGCACCAGACCCTGCAAGAACAACAGATGCAAAACCTGCAGCCATATCTCCATTACGACAATGGCCATTACTCACCTTTCAAGATCAAAGTAGTATTCCCCCTTGGCCCTACACATTTCCTCCACACTCAGGACATTATCCTCTCACTGTATCCTCAAATCCACAGTTACAGCCTTGCCATCTTGGATGAAAGCTATATCTGGCTTTCTGAGATCACTCACTTTTATCAACGAAGGCATTTACAATCCTATTATGCCTTTTAATTCTGGCAGCCTTGTTCTTTTGACACTGGCCAGATATGTGTAGAATTGTTTCTTATGCCAGGCTGTACCAGATAAAGATAGAGCGTGCACCTTGTCGACCACTTAAGCACCCACCAGCTTTTAATTTTTTTAACCTCCAGGTTCCTTGCATTGAGGTAGGTGAGAAATATTTTAACTGTCTTTTTGACAATCACGTCCAAACTATGAAGAACATACACAGGTAGCCCGCATAAAGGTAAATTGTAAAACAATCTGGGTAATATAAAAACTTTTAAAATATCGAAGCGCTGTGCTAGTTTAAGACGAGCGCTCTAGAGTTTATTGTACCAATTGACTAGTTTAACTGAAAAGCTGAATCCATGATTCCTTTCTAAAGGTATGTCTACACTACGAAATTAGGTCAAATTTATAGAAGTCGATTTTTTAGGAAGCGATTTTATACAGTCGATTGTGTGTGTCCCCACTAAGCGCATTAAGTCGGCGGAGTGCATCCACAGTACCGAGGCTAGCATCGACTTTCGGAACGTTGCACTGTGGGTCGCTCTCCCATAGTTCCCGCAGTCTCCGCCACCCATTGGAATTCTGGGTTGAGCTCCCACTGCCTGATGGGACAAAAACGTTGTCGTGGGTGGTTTTGGGTACATGAGAGCAACAGCAGACAATCGTTTCACCCCTTTTTTCTGCGCAGACGCCATACCACAGCAAGCGTGCAGCCCATTCCGCTCAGCTGCCACTATTGTGTCCTGGGTGCTGCTGGCGGAAGACAGTGCAGTAGGGCTGCAAACCATCATCACGCTTTTGCTGCCACTCTGGTCTCCTGCTCTGGCAGCAGATGGTGCAATAGGGCTGCAAACCATCGTCACGCTTCCGCTGCCACTCTGGTCTCCTGCGCTCCTGCAGACGCCATACCACGGCAAGCATGGAGCCCGCTCAGATCACCGCGGCAGTTATGAGCATTGTAAACACCTCGCGCATTATCCTGCAGTATATGCAGCACCAGAACCTGCCAAAGCAGGCGAGGAGGCGACAGCAGCGCGGTGACGAGAGTGATGAGGACATGGACATAGACTTCTCTCAAAGCACAGGCCCTGGCAATTTGGACATCATGGTGGTAATGGGGCAGGTTCATGCCGTGGAACGCCGATTCTGGGCCCGGGAAACAAGCACAGACTGGTGGGACCGCATAGTGTTGCGGGTCTGGGATGATTCCCAGTGGCTGCAAAAATTTCGCAAGCGTAAGGGCACTTTCATGGAACTTTGTGACTTGCTTTCCCCTGCCCTGAAGCGCAAGAATACCAAGATGAGACCAGCCCTCACAGTTCACAAGTGAGTGGCGATAGCCCTGTGGAAGCTTGCAACGCCAGACAGCTACCGGTCAGTCGGGAATCAATTTGGAGTGGGCAAACCTACTGTGGGGGCTGCTGTGATCCAAGTAGCCAATGCAATCAAAGAGCTGCTGCTATCAAGGGTAGTGACTCTGGGAAATGTGCAGGCCATAGTGGATGGCTTTGCTGCAATGGGATTCCCTAACTGTGGAGGGGCGATAGACAGAACACATACCCCTATCTTGGGACCGGAGCACCAAGGCAGTACATAAACCGCAAGGGGTACTTTTCAATGGTGCTGCAAGCACTGATGGATCACAAGGGACGTTTCACCAACATCAACGTGGGATGGCCAGGAAAGGTACATGACGCTCGCGTCTTCGGGAACTCTGGTCTGTCTGAACAGCTGCAGCAAGGGACTTACTTTCCAGATCAGACAATAACTGTTGGGGATGTTGAAATGCCTATAGTTATTCTTGGGGACACAGCCTACCCCTTAATGCCACAGCTCATGAAGCCGTACACAGGCAGCTTGGACAGTAGTCAGGAGCTGTTCAACTATAGGCTGAGCAAGTGCAGAATGGTGGTAGAATGTGCATTTGGACATTTAAAAGTGCACTGGCGCAGTTTACGGACTTGGTTAGACCTCAGCTAAACCAATATTCCCATCGTTATTACTGCTCGCTGTGTGCTCTACAATCTCTGTGAGAGTAAGGGGGAGACGTTTATGGCGGGGTGGGACATTGAGGCAAATCGCCTGGCCGCTGATTACACGCAGCCCAACACCAGGGCGGTTAGAAGAGTGCAGCAGGGCACGCTGCACATCAGAGAAGCTTTCAAAACTAGTTTCATGACTGGCCAGGCTACGGTGTGAAAGTTCTGTTTGTTTCTCTTTGATGAAAACCCACCCCCTTGGTTCACTGTACTTCCCTGTAAGCCAACCGCCCTCCCCTCCCCACTTTGATCACCGCTTGCAGAGGCAATAAAGTCGTCATTGTTTCAAATTCATGCATTCCTTATTAATTCGTCACACAAATAGGGGGATAACTGCCAAGGTAGCCCAGGAGGGGTGGTGGAGGAGGGAAGCACCGGGTGGCGTGATGGAGGAGGGGAGGAGGGAAGGGGGGGAAGGACAAGGCCACACTGCACTTCAAAACTTATTGAATGCCAGGTTTCTGTTGCTTGGGGTGGAGTGGTTGGGTCCCTGAAGCCCCCCTTTCCCCTCCCCAACATTCTTGGGCGTCTGGGTGAGGAGGCTATGGAACTTGGGGAGGAAGGCGGTTGGTTACACAGGGGCTGCAGCGGCAGTCTGTGCTCCTGCTGCCTTTCCTGCACCTCAACCATACACCGGAGCAGATCAGTTTGATCCTCCAGTAGCCTCAGCATTGCATCCTTCCTCCTCTCATCACGCTGCCGCCACCTCTCCTCTCGCTCCAGCCATCTATCCCCTTGCGCGTCCCTCCTGTCCTCGCATTCATTTTGTGCTTTCCTGGACTCACATTGTTTGCCTCCACGCATTCTGCTGGGCTCTTTTGGTGCGGGAGGACTGCATGAGCTCAGAGAACATTTCATCGCAAGTGAGTTTTTTTCGTCTTCTTATCTGCGCTAGCCTCTGGGACGGAGATGATAGGGGGAGCATTGAAACATTTGCAGCTGCAGGAGGAAAAAAACGGAGAGTTGGGTTGAGCATTTAAAATGGGTTGGCCAGTTAAGAGGAGGGGCTGCAGGTTTTGGGTTAATGTGCAGCACAAACCCAACTAAAGCCCCCCTCACACCCAATTTTCTGGGATGATCACTTCATCCCTCCCCCCATCACGTGGCGAACAGCGGGGATGATTTCTTTTCAGCCACAGCTAGCCACACAGCCCAGCAGGAATGGCCGCCTCTGAATATCTCCTTAATAAAATTCCCCTATTTCAACCAGGTGACCATGAATGATTTCACTCTTCTGAGGATAACACAGAGAGATAAAGAACGGATGTTGCTTGACTGCATTCCAGTAGCTTTACTGGCCGTGAATACATGCCAAGTCTTCAGGGAAAATTAATTATTAAACACGCTTGCTTTTAAACCATGTATTATATTTACAAAGGTACATTCACCAGAGGTCCCTTCTCCGCCTTCAAGGTCCGGGAGCCCGGGTTGGGAGGGTTGGGAAGGTAATGTCTCCAGGGTGATAAACAGTTCCTGGCTGTTGGGGAGAATGGTTTCTCCACTTGCCTGCTGTGCGCTATCTTCAACCTGCTCCTCCTCCTCCTCGTCCCCAAAATCCTCATCCCTGCTGCATGAGAATCCCTTGCAGGAGTCCACGTACAGGGATGGGGTAGTTGTAGGGGCTCCCCCTAGAATTGCAAAGCAGCTCATGATAGAAGTGGCACGTCTGGGGGTCTGACCTGGAGTGGCCGTTTGCCTCTTTGGTAGGCTTGCCTGAGCTCCTTAAGTTTCATACGGCACTGCTGCGGGTCCATTATAGCCTCTGTCCTTCATGCCCTTGGAGATTTTTTTCAAATATTTGGGCATTTCATCTTTGGGAACGGAGTTCTGATAGCACGGATTCGTCTCCCCATACAGCGATCAGATCCAGTACCTCCCGTTCGGTCCATGCTGGAGCTCTTTTGCGATTCTGGGACTCCATGGTCACCTCTGCTGATGAGCTCTGCATGGTCACCTGTGCTGATCAGCTTGCCACACTGGCCAAACAGGAAATGAAATTCAAAAGTTTGCCGGGCTTTTCCTGACCACCTGGCCAGTGCATCTGAGTTGAGAGTGCTGTCCAGAGCAGTCAAAATGGAGCACTCTGGGATAGCTCCCGGAGGCCAATACCATCAAATTGCATCCACACTACCCCAAAATTCGTCCCAGCGATGTCGGTTTCAGCACTAATCCCCTCATCGGGGAGGAGTATAGAAATCAATTTTAAGACCCCTTTAAGTCGACAAAAATGGCTTCGTCATATGGACGGGTACAGGGTTAAATCGATCTAACACTGCTAAATTCGACCTAAACTCCTAGTGTAGACCAGGGCTAGGGCAGCAAATACTTCTCGAACTGTCCAGGTTCAATATAATCTTTAGGCTCTAGACCTATTTTCCAGTTGTCTTTGGGATTAACTTCATGTGTTTTGTACTTTGGCAGGATATAAAGTCCCTTGTCTTTTTGATAGTCACTTTAAGGCTGGTATATGGACAGAATTAGTTCAAAATTCCCAAATTATCCCTGTATGGCAGTTACTAATTATTACAATATTGCCTGCAAAGTCTAAAGCAGTGATTTTCCTACCTCTAACCACAAAATGACTTTCTTCTTTTTTCCAATTTGGACAAGAAAAGACCCATGGCTGTATTCAATAACATTGTGAATAAAGGATCTCCTTGCTTAACCCCACTATGGATTGGTATTGGCTCAGTGGAATCTTCGCCACCCTGAATCGTTGTGGAACAATTATTATATAAATCCTTAATTTCAATAAATTCTTCACTGATACTGTAAAAGCAGCAAAGAGTCCTCTGGCACCTTATAGACTAACAGACGTATTGGAGCATGAGCTTTCGTGGGTGAATACCCACTTTGTCGGATGCATGCATGCATTGATACTAAATCTTTTTTAAAGTGTAAATAATTTGACCATGCCCAATTGAACCAAAAGCCTTGCCTAAATCAACAAAGGTTACATCAACTTCATCACCCTTATGCTTGACTCCCTTGGATCAGATTATTTAAAATTGAAATATTTTCTTCACGACTGGGCAAAGCTATGAATCCCTTCTCTCTTTTGCAAATCCGAACTGAGCATGTCAAATGGCCTTCAAGAAGTTTAAAATAGATCTTCACTGATAATGGCTTAATGGTAATCAGTCTTCAGGAGGAGAGGATTAAGAGCTCATTAGGATCATGCAAGTTTGGGATTACGATGGTTCTACTTATTTTCAAATGTTCAGGAATTTGAAGATTTGAGAACTGTAAATTAAAAATCTTAGTAATAATAGAAGGATTTCTTGATCTTTGCAGAAAGGATTTCAGAGATATTTCATGCACAGCTGGTCTCTGAAATCTACTCTATTCGATATTTTAGGTAGGTTGCCTAACAGAAGACCCCCATTGGAGGAAGGAGGGAAAAGGGGGACCTACCCCGAAGAGGTTATCGTGGAAGGAGATCCCAGTCTCATCTCAATCCCCCTGCCAGGGCAGAGCCTCCTCACACACCTGCTTGTGCCCAAACAGCAGATCCCGGCCTATGTTCCTGGGACCTCAGCTGCAGTGTCTATCCCATGAAATTCCAACACTTAGCCATGATGCTGCTGTGATTTTTTTTTTAAAACCATGATTTACACAGGGCTGTAATTGTCACTCATACCATGAGGCCACCAGGAACTCCCCTGGCTCTCCAGCTTCCTTTACACACAGCTGCAGGGCCTAGAAATGATCCTAACAACTCATCTGTAGGACCATGAGCAACCAGCAGCCTTTGCGTTTGCCTCACCCACTATCCGTGCACAGGTTCGCCCTACTCTCCTGTCACATCTCCTATGAGCCTTACCATCACCTTCACCAGGTGCCCCTGGCGTTGGCGTGTCTCTGCTTTCAGCAGACAACACGCAGTGAACGTAAAAGCCCCAGCAACTCTCACAAAGGACTCACACCTCACAGCAGAACTCTTCGGGCCATTGCACTGCCAGGAGGCTCGCACTGGCGCTGCTCAGGAGCAAATTAAATGCCTGGGTGCGTGTGCCACAGGGCAATAAATTCTAACAACTGCATCAGCTCATGTCTGGCGGAGTCTCAAGCAGAGCTAAAAACCACAGACTCGCCTGTTACTAGGAGACTTTCTTTTTTTTTCTTCCCAGGTTTTGTTCTTTGCCAGACGGCTTAAATGGGCCGGGAGTGCAACTGAGTGCTGAATAACGGCCATAAACACTTTGAGCCGTCTAGACAATGGCGTAGGAACTAGAAATTATGGTTATATTTCTGCTCTTGAACAGCATGGAGTTTTCAGGCCTGGTAGTTATGTCAAAAATTAGACTCCTAAGGTGGAGATTTTCAAAGGTGCAAATGAGAGTTGGGCCTACGGCCCATTGAATCGCACACCAAAAATCTCCCCCGACCTTTTCCAAAGTAGCTGGGGTATTGGGGGCACCCAACCTGAGCCCCTTAAAGGGGCCTGATTTTCAGAGGCTGGGTGCTCAGCACTTCGTGTAACTAGGCCCCTGGAAGGGGTCTTAGGTTGGCATCTGAAAGCCAGGCCTTGAAAATCACTAGTCACTTTGGAAAAATTAGGGCTTAACACCCTTTTTATTTAGATGCCTAAATACAGATTTAGATTTTAGGCACTAAGCCCCTAGACAACCATGTAAATAGATGCCTGTAGCCAGTGGGGAGGGGTCGTCTGCTTGGCTCTCTTTGCAGCTTTGGGGTCTAAATCTATATTTTGGCCCCCATGGGTGGCCTGATTTTCAAGGCTACTAAGCACTTCTTAATGTCAATGGGAGCTGGGTGCTCAATTCCTTTTGGGATCAGGTCATTAAACAGAAAGGGCCTGTGGGTATAACCTTCATCCCCACTGACTCTGTGCAAAGGTTTCCCCGAATGTCGAAGCAAAATGTCGCTTTTCCACAATCACCAGTTCATTGTATTAACTAGAGCTGCCAACTTTCTAATGGCACAAAACCGAACACCCCTGCCCCTCACCCCAAGGCCCCCCCCATGCTCCACCCCTTCTCCGAGGCCCTGCCACCACTCGCTCCAACCCCCTTCCCTCCATCACTCATTTTCCCCCACCCTCACTCACTTTCACTGAGCAGGGGCAGGGGGCTGGGGTGCGGGAGGGGGGTGAGGGCTTTGGGTGCAGGCTCCAGGTGGAGCCAGAAATGAGGGGTTCAGGGTGCGGGAGAGGGCTCCGAGCTGGGGATTGGGGGGACTCCGGGCTAGGGCAGGGGGTTGGGGTGCGGGAGAGAGTTTGGGGTCCCAGCAGCACTTACCGTGGCTCCCATGAAGTGACCTCCAGGTCCTTGCAGCCCTAGGCGGAGGCCAGGGAGGCTCCATGCACTGCCCTCACACCCACAGGCGCCACCCCCGCAGCTCCCATTGGTCGCGGTTCCCAGCCAATGGGCTTAGAGGCCGCAAGGACCTGGCAGTCACATCCAGGAGCCACACGGAGCCAGATCAGGCAGGGAGCCTGTCTTAGCCCCGGCCCCCTGCTGTGCCGCCGACCGGACTTTTAACCACCCAACTGGAGCCGCCAAGGTCCCTTTTCGACTGGGCATTCCGGTCAAAAACCAGACACCTGGCAACCCTTGTCTTAACCTCGGCATTGGATGGGAACACACTTTATCACCTCTTCTGTGTTGCTTCTTTGGCATGTGCTTTCATGCCCACGTAAAGCAGTAGCTTCCTAGGCAAAGAAGGATGGTCCAGCGGTTGGGGACTAACTTGGGAGACCCCCAGTTGAAGTCCATCCTCTGCCACAGGCTTAATAGTGGGTGACCCGAGTCTCTCTGTCTCAGTTCCCCATTTCTACAGTGTGGATAATAGCTCTGACCTTTCTCCCGACATGTGTGTGAGGATAAATACACAAAAGACTGCGAGGTGCTCAGACGCTACAGCAATGAGGCCCCGATAAGGATCATAGATAGATATACAGGAAATTCTAGCTCCTCAGACGTCATAAGCCTCGCACGATTTTATGTTCCCTGCTTCCGCCTCTCTAAATTTTCAATACCTCTTTTCAAACATGCCCACAGCAGGGGCACAGCTAGAGAACTTTTTAGTGACCCAGCCAAAGGATACGTTGGTTTGGCCAAAATGTAGGACATGTAGTCCACACAATCAAACGCTTTTTAACAGTCAAGTAAACTGTAGAGGTGAATGCTTGTTAAAATTCTTTACTCACTAGAATGTTTGAGGAGGCAGCTTTCAAGGAATGGTTAACTTCAACCACCAAATCCAGTGTGCCAGTCCCTCAGCTGGTGCAAACAGACATGGCTCCATTGAATTCACTGGAGTGGTGATGACTGACACCAGCTGAGGATTTGGATTTAGTGACTTTATTTTAGTTTAAAAATAAGGGCCTGGTTCATCACTCCATTACATCAGTTTCACGCTGTTGGAAGAGCCTGGAGTGTCTGTCTACACTGCAATAAAACACCCGCAGCTGGCCCGTGGCAGCTGACTCGGGCTTGCAGCGCTTGGGCTGTGGAGCTGTAAAATTGCAGTGTAGACGTTTGGGCGCAGGCTGAAACCCAGCAAGGGGGGAGGGAGGGTCCTGAAGCCCAGGCTCAAGCCCACACATCTACATTGCTATTTTTAACCTGTAGCCTGAGCCCCACGAGCCTGAGTCGATTGACCCAGCCTCTGAGACTCGCGGCCGTAGGTTTTCCTTTGCCCTGCAGACTTACCCTTTGTGTCCTAATGTAACCCACACGCCTCCTGGGTGTGGTGTTCTGGCCCTTCTAGTGGCTCCAAGACCACAGAGAGAGCGAAATTAATGAGTCTGTTCTACAGTCTGAGCTAACAGGGGTATGGCTTTTAGCTCATGCAGTAGAGCAGGGGTAGGCAACCTATGGCACGGGTGCCAAAGGCGGCACGCGAGCTGATTTTCAGTGGCACTTGCACTGCCCTGGTCCTGGTCACCGGTCCGGGGGGCTCTGCATTTTAATTTAATTTTAAATGAAGCTTCTTAAACATTTTAAAAACCTTATTTACTTTACATACAACAATAGTTTAGTTATATGTTATAGACTTATAGAAAGAGACCTTCTAAAAACGTTAAAATGTATGACTGGCACGCGGAACCTTCAATTAGAGTGAGTAAATGAAGACTTGGCACAGCACTTCTGAAAGGTTGCCGACCCCTGCAGTAGAGGCTTGAGCATTTAGCTCCAAAGGTCCCAGGTTCAGTCCTGACCGGGGTCTGTCTGCGTTACACTAGCACAATGGAACTTGGAGCTTGGCTGGCAGCTCTAGATTGTAGTCTAATAAAATTATTAAGAAGAATATACATGGTAAAATAGTCTTGGATTTTGCAGGATATTTTAATTAAACATCGAGACCACGTGCTGCTGTTTCAGTTTGATTTGATAGATGTACTTTGCCAATGATTCTTCTAATGTAAATTCCCTTTCCCCCGGCCCACCCCCCACGATGAATGCGGCCATGTTCTCAATTCTACATCCTTTTGTCCTGACGCGTGACTAGGTTTGAGCTCAGCAAGCATTTCCTGGCAAAGATTCACACTCAGGCTTGGCTTTGCCCATGTTTCAAACGAAACTTTCTATGTTCCTTTAGCTGCTACTTTAAAGCTAATGTTTCATGGATGTGATTTAAATTTATACCGACGTGCATGAGTTAGGACTTGATCCAAAGAGCATCGAAAGCCATGGAAAGACTCCCATGGATTACTTTAATGGGTTTTGGACCAAGTCCTTAGAGACCAGATGGAAAAGCTGCTGTGATGCTGTTGTTATTGTGATTCCCATACACAAAGAGCAGCTCTATTCTTTCACTCTCACGGACTTTCACGGACTTGATTAAACGAAGCAACAAATCCACCGTCTCCACGAGATGGGAGCGAATGAAATGTTATGTTCCGGTTACAATACAAAACTCATCATTTCACAGAGACAGTCTCCAAATACCAGACCAGGGTAAGAACCCAGTAACATTATCTGGAAATCAGGAACCCATGGCTAAAACAAGGGGAAGTGGAGCTATTTTGGTCCTACGGGGTGGAGAACTTGCTGTAATTCTTAGGGCTTGTTTACACAGAGACACTCAGGAAAATTAGTCCAAATTAATTTTTAATGAGGAATAGCTAAATCCCTGTGTGACTTCTCTTATTCAGAATTAAAGTGGCTTTAATTTTATTTAGCTTAATTCACTGCTAAATTGAAGTACGCAAAATCAAATTAAGGCCACTTTAATTCTGAAGACGTGTAGCCACACCAGGGTTTAATGCAGTTTAATCAATCCACTTTAAATTCACTTTTACTTAATTTGGATTAACTTTCCTGAGTGTCTCCGTGTAGACATGCCTTTATTCACATAACAGCACGTACATCCTCTGATTAGGGGCATTTTAGAAGTGCTTATAGAGAGATGCACTTACTTTAGCAATCGTTATAACTGATTTGCAATGTCCTTGTAACAAAGTGGGGGGAGCCTTCCTTAAAATGCTGCTGTGTAAATGTCAGTAAAACAGGATGATGTGAACTTGTGACTCAGTGGACAAATGTCTGTCAGTACTGAGTCTGCTCTTTGTTGCACCAGTACAAAACACAGGGTAGTGCCACAGAGTTACCCTGGATTTACACTGGTGAAGATAAGAACAGGATTTGACCCTTAAACCATGCACCTGGAGCATGCAGCTTTTTTCCTCTGCTCAACCTTTGCCGGCAGAATGAGTTTGCAGGCTGAAAAAGGTTCAGTTCCAACTAACTTAGGTTTGAAACAATGCTGAGGTGCCTCTGCATTTCTGGCATCTGGCTGGACCCAAAACGTTGCCAGAAAGGCAAACCTGGGGGTATTTCCAGACCAGCCAAAATCCAGAATTATTAAATCTTGCAAGAGATCCAAAGCGCTTAATGGCCTAATCATGCAAGCTGCTCAGGCAGACCCTTGGGCATGTCCAGCGTTGCAATGAAATTAATGGAATTCTGCATGAGTCTGCTCAGAGCACCTTGCAGGATCCAGGCTTAAAAATTCAGGAGAAAAAGAGCACAGCCCTGGATCATTAGCAAAAGGAGAGCATTTAGCTTGGGAAATCTTATCCTTGGGGATTAAGTTCTCTCACTCGATAATTACAAGACTTAGTGGGACATTTGTTGTCATACTTATTTAGCCAGACAATGGGTGCAAATGTTCATCCTCATGATTTTCTAGCGCACAAAGAGAGCTAATTACACAGGAATGTCAATGCAGCAAAGCGGGTCTCTGCCAGCTGGGGAGCTAAATTCAGTTTGCTGTCAATTTCAGATGAAATAAATTGCAGCAAATTTTTTGCTGGTGAAAGGCGATGAACTGACAGCTCTGGGGACTGGAGCATCATCAGATTTAGAGAGGGAAAAGATCCTCTAGCCCAGGGGTCATCAACCTTTCAGCAGTGGTGGGCCAAGTCTTCATTTATTCACTCTAATTTAAGGTTTCGCATGCCAGTCATACATTTTAACCTTTTTAGAAGGTCTCTTTCTATAAGTCTATCATATACCACTAAACTATTGTTGTATGTAAAGTAAATAAGGCTTATAAGATGTTTAAGAAGCTTCATTTAAAATTAAATTAAATGCAGAGCCCCCCGGAGCGGTGGCCAGGACCAGGGCAGTGTGAGTGTAGGGTGACCAGACAACAAGTGTGAAAAATCGGAATGAGGGTGGGGGTAATAGGAGCCTATATAAGAAAAAGCCCCAAATATTGGGACTGTCCCTATAAAATCGGAACATCTGGTCACCCTATGTGAGTGCCACTGAAAATCAGCTCGTGTGCCTACCCCTGCTCTAGCCTGTTGTGACTCATACAGAAATTCAGCTCCCTCCTACGATACCTCGGAGCCCAGCCCTGCTTCTATTAAAGTCAGTGGGGGTTTGGCCATTTGTGTGTGTGGGAGCAGGATCGGGACCTTAATAATCAAGCCTCTGCACCGGAGCTTGCTGCAGCCCTGCCCACTTTCCCATTCAAACAGAGGAGGATTCTGCTGCAGTGAATGACGCATTTGTGACCTCCAAGCTCTGTTATCACACCTGGGAATGAAACCACAGACACTAAAATCTCCAGCTGGGGCAAAGCACAGCAGCAAAACCGCCGAGCAAAACAGGGGAAGCAGGGCCCATCACACGGCTGCCTTGATCATTTGCCATCACAAACCGGCTCGGAGTTAAGGTCCCCCAGTCTTGATCTTCAGAGTCTTCAACGGACTGGGATACTGGGTCCTAACATCTCTCCTTCCATGTCCAGACCATCTCCTGAGCTCCATGGTGACTTGGAAGCGGTCAGCAAGAGGGAGATTGCAGCGGGTGGAAGACACTGCATTCTCAGGGGCCTGGCCCACAGCTCTGGAATTCCCTCCCACTCACCTCACCGCTGTCAGGACACAAAACCAGAGCCCTCTCCTTGCTATTGCTTTCCCATAGTGATAATGCCGCAATAATACATACAATAAACTCTCTTCCAGTGCAGGGGCAGAGGAAGCATATTAGAGAGACGGCCAGTATTTAGTATTTGTCTAGACTAGGCAATTCACACCCGTGTAACCACACGTATCATTATATGGTTTGTATTACAGTTGCACCTCAAGGACCCAACTTAGATCAGGGTGCCATTGTGCTAGGCACGGTCACAGGCAGAACAAGAGACAGTCTCTGCCCCAGAGACCTTACATTCTCAAAGGACAAAAGGTAGGAGGGGAAACTGAGGCACGGGGCGGGCAAAGCACTCATCCAAGCTCACGTGGCTGGTCAGTGTCAAAGCCACGACTAAAACTAGCATCTCTCAAATCCCTGCAACTAGACCGTGCTACTCCTTCACCAGTGATGCAAACGTCTCACATAGACAACACCGCACTAGTACAAAGTGAGGCTTGCACCGGTTTGAATTACCTGGCAACTTACCAACATACAGCTCCTCTGTGATGTACTCTGCTACACCAGCGTAAAACAACTCTGTATAGACTGCACTCCAAGAGAATACGATGTTTAATGGGCACACAGATATTGCAGCAAAAAGTGTAATGTCAGTACACCAGTGGGTTTAGCTGCACACGCTCTGACCCGCAATGCTGTTTGAGTTGCTTCAGCACACAAAGCAAGAGAGCCTGAGTTCCTATGGGGTTAGAGCTCACCCAAGCCAACTGAAAAGTGTCCTGTAAAGTGCTAAGCGGTAGGGTGCCAGGGATTTGATTTCAGTGCACCACCCATTTACATCCTCAGTGGCCCCTGTTTACAGACATAGCAAATTAGCTCCTCTGCTTTCATCAGCTGGCATCACCCTATTGAAGACAACGGAACTACACGGAGTTATACAAGCTGAGGATCTGGCCCACCTTAAAGTTCATTTTAATGCAGATTGTCCCAGAGGAGAGACACACACACACACACACACACTGTGTTCTCTCATGAAGACCTTCATTTTTATTATTGCTGATTATGTTGTCTGGTTATCAAGAGTATCCAGAGTTATCATAATCAATGATAAATATTTTGGAAGTGATCAGCTCTCACGCTTCAGGGGATCAAGCCAGCCTCTAACTCTGGGAGTTCAAACTGAAACTTAATGAGAGAGGCAGGGTTCTTACACCTTCTTTTGAAGCAGCTGGTGCTGGTCACTATCAGAGACAGGGCACCGGACTAGATGGGCCTAAGGTCTGATCCAGTCTGGAGGTTCCAATGTTGTTATCCAGTGTAAATAAAAGTCATGCATACCGAAAATACAGGGTTGTTCTGAGTATGGAAAAAAATATATCATCAGGCAGTCTCTGATGCAGCAGAGCTGCTAGTCCCAGGCCAGCAAGGCTGTCTCGATAAACTGATGGATCTAGTTCTTACTTACTTACCTACATGTTTCCAGGACACATCACATGATCCATTGTCTACAGCCAAGCCCTAAGATACAACCACACTTGCTCCAATCCCTCAGACAAACACCTACAAGATCTCTATCAAGTGTTCTTAAAACTACAATACCCACCTGCTGAAGTGAAGAAACAGATTGACAGAGCCAGAAGAATACCCAGAAATCACCTACCCCAGGAAAAGGCCCAACAAAGAAAGTAACAGAATGCCACTAGCCGTCACCTTCAGCCCCCAACTAAAACCTCTCCAGCGCATCATCAGCGATCTACAATCTATCCTGGAAAACGATCCCTCGCTCTCACAGATCTTGGGAGACAGACCAGTCCTCACTTACAGACAGCCCCCCAACCTGAAGCAAATACTCACCAGCAACTACACACTACACCACAGAAACGCTAACCGAGGAACCAATCCCTGAAACAAACCCCGTTGCCTACTCTGTCCCCATATCTACTCTAACGACACCACCATAGGACCTAACCACATGAGCCACACCATCAGGAGCTCATTCACCTGCACATCTACTAATGTGATATATGCCATCATGTGCCAGCAACGTCCCTCTGCCATGTACATTGGCCAAACCGGACAGTCTCTAGGTAAAAGAATAAATGGACACAAATCAGACATCAGGAATGGTAACATACAAAATCCAGTAGGAGAACACTTCAATCTCTCTGGACATTCAATAACAGATTTAAAAGTAGCCATTCTTCAACAACAAAAACTTCAAAAACAGACTTCAAAGAGAAACTGCAGAGCTACAATTCATTTGCAAATTTAACACCATTAATTTGGTCTTGAATAGGGACTGGGAGTCGCTGACTCACTACAAAAGCAATTTTCCCTCTCTTGGTATTGACACCTCCTCATCAATTACTGGGAGTGGACCACATCCACCCTGACTGAATTGGCCTTGTGAACACTGGTTCTCCACTTGCAAGGTAACTCCCTTCTCTTCATGTGTCAGTATATTTTGCCTGTATCTGTAATGTTCACTCCATGCATCTAAAGAAGTGGGTTTTTTACCTACAAAAGCTTATGTCCAAATAAATTTGTTAGTCTTTAAGGTGCTACCGGAATTCTTGTTGTTTTTCTAGTTCACTGTGTTTTTCTTCCTCTACAGGACTGTTTATTATAGATGGTAATTTCTGCAAAACATGATAGGTCTCCAGCCACAAGACCTAACGCTTTTAGAGACAGCAGTGGACCCGGCTTTTAACATTGGGTTTCAGTTAAATTGCACTCCTCTGCATTCCCGGGAGACACATTTCAACTCCAAAAGGAACACACTATTTATTTGCAAAATCCCCTAACTATCGACCTGCTAAATTTCAGGTTAATCGGATGTTTTAGTAGTTGGAAAGAAAGAAAGAAAGAAAGAAAGAAAGAAAGAAAGAAAGAAAGAAAGAAAGATCGATCCTGCATTTAAAAGATTTTGGTAGACTTATAACGAGACAATAAAAAACTAGAAATTCTAAGCCTTTAAGTTCCTCCCATGGGGTTTATTATATTCAAGGCTATACATTTGCATTAAAAGTACTTTATAGCTCCACTTGTTGTAGAGTTTGCCTGGCTATATATCCTTTCTTTGTTATGCCGGCACAGTAGTACAAAGTGTGAGCTTCTCTGATTCATCTCTGTGAGGCAATTAAAGATGGCTATTTACTGTTAATATTTTTAACCACTTCCCTCCCCTAGCTTTACACAGCCAGGCTGAGATCTTCAAAGCCTTTCCTTTTGAGATGGGGTGACCAGTACTTGGCACCGCTTTCCCGTGGAGGCCGCACCGTTGATTTACACAACCACATTAGAATAGTCTTTGTATTATTCATCACCCCATCCGTTATAGCTCCGAACATCTTGTTCGCGTCTCTCACTGTGGCTGCACATGGAGCAAAACCTAGAGGATTTGGAAATCCCATTCCCATTCATCTTTTAAAACCTCAGTCCCTAGCCAACAGCAACTCAGATTTATTATTTTTATTACAACTGTGCGGGGGGGGGGGGCAACTGAGATCAGAGGCCCTTTGTATTAGGCACTGTGTAAACACAGCGAAAGATGCTCCCTGCTGTGAAGAATTCCCTGTGTGAACAGACAAGATAAAGACAGGAGGAGAAGGGACTTGCATATGGCCACACAGCAGGTCCATGGCAAAGCCAGGAACAGAATTCAGATGTCTTAAGTCCCAGGATTGTGCTCTATTCATTGAACCATTCTGCCTTTTCCAATGTATGTATTCCTCAGATGACCTTCTGATGGCCCATGTGTTGGCAAGGACCCTCACGCTGCAAGTATCTGATGTTTCAAATAATTTACTATTCTGCGAAGGTCTTTTCTGCTAATGCAGCTCCCACTTCCCAGAGCAGCCCTGCTGGTTCTCTCCCCCTGGTAAGTCTCCAGCTCATTTCAAATCTCCTCCACAGCCTCCCTCTGGTTCCGATTTCACCCTATTCTGCATTATTTAAACGCTGCGTAGCACGTCAGGCCGTACTTCCTGTGAAAACGAGTCGCACTGCCCTGATTATTCACAAAAGGCTGGATCGTAACCGGACAATCTGCCCCGAATATGGGGCAGCATGTAGCTACACCGGCCCAATAATAATAATAATAAGTCACAACTCAGACTTGTGATGCAAAGTGGATTGAGCAGACCAGAGAATCCAGCCCCCCGTGAAACTTTCTCAGTGTCACACAGGGACCTTCTCGCACATGGAAGAGTGGAAGTGCCAAGCTGGTGCATAAACCACAAGGCCATCCTTCCTTTCAGCCTCGCGGCTCCATCCCACGAGTACACAAACAAGCTCTGCACGTATTCTGTGGTCTCCCTTACGCCCCACCCCGGCCCGGCACCGAATCCTTGCTTTTCCCCAAGCTAGTAGACACTGGCGCTTGGGGCAGGTAAAGCAAACAGGCAGTTTTCAGGCCAAGTTTCACAGTCCCTAGTAAAACGGCATCGCTTACAACGAAAGGCCAATGCAGCTTTTAACAGCCTTGGCTAGTTTTGTGCCAAGGTCTCTGTCTGGCGCTGGTTTGCGTGTGACAGTGTTACCCGCTCCCAGGTGACATAGCTGTGGGGCCATTTGAGGTTAACACGCACATCCCCAAGGCCCTGGTTGTGTTCTGCCCTGGTATCAACACAATCAACTGACTCCTTTCCGCATCAATTTGCTGCCTCTGACTCTTGGCTTGCCTGCCGCTCGCTCTCCGCAGGTTTCTTTCCCATGGGACGCATGGGATTTGAAAATAAATACACGGCGTTATCTGCAAAGCGCGTTCGCCTGGCTCTTCAAATGCATAATTCCTCTTCTTAATGGGAAACGTCGCTCTGCCCAAATAGGAGACCTGGCATAGGACACAAATCTCTCTCCAGAGGAGACCTGCTGATTTCAAGGAGCGAGGATCTTCTCTGATAAGCACCAGCCAGCTTCCCTCCCTGTCACAGCTCATGCAGCCTCGGGCTGCCCTCTGTTGGCATTTTACAAGGTTGACATTTGCTTAATAAAGACTCTTGGCCTCTTTGCTGTTTGGGAGACAGATTCCACCCTCCCACCCGCCTTGCCTCCAGCCCCAAAGGAACTGGAGTGATCCCCTGCGAGGGTGTGTGCTACTCACCACAGGACGGCGCCTCCTCCTGGCGGCTCTGGAGATTAGCTCTGCCAGGCCGAAGCCCCTTGTCTCTCACTCGCTCAGCCTGCAGCCCCCTCTCGCTCCCGGAGCTGCTGCTTTCTCTTCATGTCTCAGTCCGCCGGCCAGGTCGCTCAGTGGTTTCCCCTTCTGGGAAAGTCCTTCAAAGTCTCCACCCGCAGTGTCCGACAGCCCTCACACCAGTTGTCCCAACTCAGCCATTCCTGCCACGACCCAGACAGCCGTCCAGTTCACTGCCCCGCCGGTGCCACTTCCCCAGTGGCAGGTAAGGAAACCCGGGCCAGCCTTCCACTCTGGGTTCCAGCCCAGGGACCCTACAACACACGGCCTAGGTCTGTTCAGTCCCCACCCTTCCTACTCTGTGTCCCACAGGCTGCCTTCTCCACCCCTATGCCCCTGTCTTACTCCCTCCCTCCGTTCCCTCCTTCTCTCTCTACTACAAAAAGGTGATCACTAACTTCCTCCCAGCAGCCTTTTCTGCTGCCAGCTTCTTGGATTTACACGAGCCCAGCCCACTTCTGCTCAGGTGAGCTTCTCTGTAACCAAGGCTCTCTGCCCAGCCTATACCTCCCTCCTTTGCTGCTTCATTGGCCAGTTGGGCCCATCTGGCCCAATTCAGAACCAGTGTGGGGAACACACCCTATCACACCCGGTCCCAATTCAAAAAAGGGCAACAAAAACTATTAGGGGTATGGAACAGCTTCCATATGAGGAGAGATTAATAAGACTGGGACTTTTCAGCTTGGAAAAGAGACGACTAAGCGGGGATATGATAGAGGTCTATAAAATCATGGCCGGTGTGGAGAAAGTAAATCAGGAAGTGTTATTTACTCCTTCTCATCACACAAGAACTAGGGGTCACCAAGCGAAATTAATAGGCAGCAGATTTAAAGCAATCAAAAGGAAGTATTTCTACACACAATGCACAGTCAACCTGTGCAACTCTTTGCCAGAGGGTGTTGTGAAGGCTACGACCATAACAGGGTTCAAAAAAGAACTAGATACGTTCATGGAGGACAGGTCCATCAATGGCTATTAGCCAAGATGGACAGGGAGGGTGTCCCTAGCCTCTGTTTGCCAGAAGCTGGGAATGAGCAACAGGGGATGGATCACCTGATTACCTGTCCTGTTCATTCCCTCTGGGCAGGGGCGGCTCTACAAATCACGCTGCCCCAAGCAGCGCGGAGCGCTGTGCCGCCCTTCCCCCCCCCCCCGGGTCCCCTCTCCTTCCCGGCCGGCGGGCATCTGGGGGGGGGCGGCTTTGCTCGGGTGGAGCCCGCATGCGCGGCGGCAGGTCAGGGCCGGGGGGCCGGGGACGCCGCAGCCGCCCGCGCGGCTCGCCTGGGGAGAGCCGAAGGCGGCCGCGCGGCGCACGCGCGCATGCGCAGGGCGCCGAGGTCCCGGGCTCCGGGGCCCGGGGACCAGCCACGCAGCGGCCGCGAGGCCCACCAGCCTCCAATGCCCCCCCCCCCCCGCGCCGCCCGCTGCGGCGCTGGCCGCTGGTGCCTGGCCCCTGCCTCTGGGGCACCTGGCATTGACCACTGTCGGTAGACAGATACTGGGCTAGATGGACCTTTGGTCTGACCCAGTGTGGCCGTTCTTATGTTCTTATGGCTTCGTCCTGGCGCCAGCCCAGTCCCCTCCCTCAGGGCTAGGCTCAGAACTGCTGGCAAGGGAGAAGAGTCACTTCGGGAGCTCAGGCCAGGTATAAGGGGTGACTGCTGGCATCAAGAAAGGACTCAGCCCAGGAGCCTGCCTGCTCTCTGTGCTTCAGGCAATGCTCTCTCTTCCCCAGTGGCTCGCACTTCCGCAGCTGTAAGGCTAGATGGTGCCATCAGACACCCCTGAGCAAGAGATGGGGTATAAGTTTCTCTGTCCCGGGAGATGCCGTGACTCAGACAGCCCCCCAAGGCACAGCACCTCCCCTGCTTCCCTCTGGCTCTGCAAGAGACGTACGTTACTGCAGGCATTTTAGGAGTGCTGCTTACCTCCCCAAAATGTGCATGGCCAATGATGAGTGGGGGGCAGGGACATAGTTATGGTTCCACCCACTTGCTCTCAATGGGCAGCATCTGGGTCAGCGTAGGGGCTATATTCTGCCCCAGACTAAAGATCCAGGTAGGCCAAGCAAGAGGGTGGAGCATGATCTACACTCCCCTGCTTGGGCACGAGAAACAAGGGCACAATCTCGCCCTTAAGAAATGTGATGTTCCCGATGCCCACACAAGCAAGTTAGATAAAAACATCGAATACTCTTGCTGGAAGGTTGCAACATCACATGACTTTCTTTCTTAGAATCCAGAACCCAACCACACAAGAACCCAAAACCAGAGAGCGAGGAAACAGGCTGCTCCCTAAGGGAGAGAGGAACAACTTACCCCCACCTTGTTCTAAACTGGCTCTTTGCAGGCTGACTGCTGCTAGCTAGTCCAGATTGCACGCTTCCCTACAGCCCCTCTTCGCCTGCAAGCAGGACAAGGCCAAGCCCTGAGAATTTAAAGTGGCAGCACACCATTTTAACACAGTCTGCAATACAACCCAGGAAAGAGGCTGGTTCCCTAAGGGTTACGATCATTCTCTCTCTATGCGAAAGGCTCCTGCTCTCACAGACATCTGCTTATCATTTGGAATTGAATCCAATTTCTCCCTTTTCAAACCCTGCCAAGATTTTCCTGTCATCTCGGGAGGGGGGTAGGGAGGGGGGGATTACAGTTTGATGTCTGCTGTGACCATTTAAATAAGTCAGAGTGCCCCACCCCCACCCCTGCCACACACACACGCACCCCACCCCCATTTGAAGCCTGAGGCACTTTGCAAAATCCTGTCACCGCAAGAGCAAGGAGCTTTTCAAAAGCCACCATGAAATCGGATGCAAAAATGAATTGGCTGGTGAGTCCTGCACCTGCTTCTCTGCCCTGTCTTTAAAGGCTGAGGACTGCAAAGCTCTGCCGTTTCACTTCCTTACCGATTTTTCCTTTGTCTTGCACAAGCTCATACCCAAACGGGGTTTTCTTTTGATTTGAAGGTTCGAGTGACATGAAACAAGTTGTGCCTGGTGGATTCACAATCACCCAGGACTTTCATTAATAGCCTGGTTTCTGAGCAGGCAACGGAGCTCAGGGACATCTGGAGAAGGATGATTCTTCACTGGAAGAGACGGGGGTTGGTACATAGACTCGAGGGGGGTTCGATTCTCCACTGCCTTGCCCCTTGTGCGGTCACTTACCCCTGTGCAAAGTGAGTGTGAAATGCAACCAGATCAGAACAGGCACATTTTACACTCATTTTGTACAGGTGCAATTGACATCTCAAGGCACGAGACAAGGAAGGATCAGGCCCTGAATATTCATCCTTAATAAATAACAGCAAAGCTACACAGGGTTAGGAACTGTTGAACCTTGGGTCCTGTCCCGGGGCTCCAGAATCTAAACTTTGTTGTGCAGGTCTGAGTCCCACCAGCTGTATCCCAAACTTCCCAGCGCCCTCCCAAAATGTGGCCATTCTAACCCTTTGTTTGTGGAGCAGCGTGGGGAAAACTTGGCTGTCCACGAGCTTGATTGTCCAGAGAACAAAGAAAGTCAGGCTGTGGCATTGTGGGATACTTTTGGCAGACTCCCAGATCATGAGTCCAGTGGGGCTGCGTCTACACTACAAAACAATAAGGCTTGAACCCTGGGTCCTGGCTTGACTCAGGCTCAGATCCTCCAGCCCCAGGGAATCCTGGGACCCTAGGTCCGAGCCCTGAATTAACACAATTTGTGTGTAGATGGCAGGGGGATTAGGCTTGAGCCTGGGTTCAAACCCTGGGCTCACACTGCAGTGTAGACATACCCCACATGTTGCAATGTGATTTACCCAACATCTCCCCTGCCTTTAGTCAGTCCCAATCTCTGTGGCCCTTGCTGGGAAGGAGAGTGATCCTGCCCCAGTTTAAATCAATTGCAAGGAGTCATATTGATCCCAGCGGAGAAAGCCCGGAGCCCAGAAAGGGAGCCATTTCAACCATCGGCTTGGTGACGCAAAATGACTCATCACCCAAGACATGGGTGTTTCCTCACAGCCCACCCACAGTGACATTGCAGCAGCTGCCCGCTGACGAGACGAGGGGAAGTGGCACAGCCGCTAGGTGGAGGCAGCCAGCAGGGGGCGATCCTCCTGTCCTTCCCTCCAACACCGGTGCAGAACCGGTCTGCTGACCCCGACGGCTCCCAGCAAACGGAGCCACCTAAGAGCAGGATGATGGGCAACCGCTTCTCCCCAATTCTTTTCAAGGTTGCGTCGTGCGCCCATGGTACGTTGGGCAAGGCCTTTCCTAGCCCCACTATCTGGTACAAAGGGGGCAGCAAGAGAGGAGGATTCTCTAACTAAAGGCTCTGGCTGCCATGACCTAAGCCGTCATTCAGATACTCCACCCACATGTCATGGCAGTGAGCGGGTAATTCATCCCACCCATTCACAGGTTGGAAGGTTCTTCTGTTCCAGCCCTTCCATCTTGCCGTGGAGCAGAGAGATGTGTGGCAGGTGTCCATCAAGGAATGTGTTTCCTCATCATCTGCTTTGCCATAACGCTCCTCGGGGGGAATTGTGCAATGCACGTGGGCTGAGACTGAAATTCATAAGGAAATCCAACCGATCCAGTCGCTTTTGTGTGATTCCGGGCTTTGTCAGGACCATTTTGCAAGGCCTCCAGGGAGCAGTAGTTCCAGTCTGACCTGTCACCTCTCTTTGTCTGCAATATCAAATTCAGCCCATTTCTGCATCCCGGGGGGGCGGTTCACGTTTGTGCAAAGATTGTGCACAAAAAGGACAAAGTCAATCAATTTCACATTTCTGCAGGGAAGCTTTGTTTAGAAAATGAGCTCATTGTTTTCTTTAAATTGTTCTGCTTTTTAGCACAAGATCATTGCTAGCATGTAGTGGGAATGGAAGGGGCTTGCAGGAGAAGTGAGAGGCAGCCATCCAGCTATGGCTGTGTAACCCTTCTTCCAGGTGGAGTCAGCAGCAACAAGGGACAGCTTCAATATCTAGGGGTCCTTCTTAACAGTGTAAAACAGAACTAGCTCAAGCTCCCACCCAGTAATCTGGGAAAACTTTACACACACACACGCACACACACACACACACACACACACACACACACACACACACACCTCTAAGAGGAAATACTTCCCCTCTCGTGAGTTCTGAGTATAACAAAAAAGAACTTTTATTAAAAGGGAGCCAAGCATGAGTTTGGAGAAAAACACCACAAGCATATTCAAAAGCATGTACCGATAAGCAAACCCAACCCCACAGTATGCTGGGCAGTGTCCTTCGCGTCAGTTTCCCACCTTGCGGTGAAGAAGTCTGACTCCGAATGTCCCTTTAACACATCACCTCTCCCTCTGCTGAACCCCACTCCCAGCTGGCTGCCTTGGTAGCTCATAGGTGTGTTCACAGGGGTTCACCGCCAATCCCAGAAAGGGGGCAGGCATCAAGCAATGTCGCTGTGGTCGCTGTGCGCCTCTGCAACTGGCTGTTTGCCGCTGACTCCGCTGCTTTTCTCTGTCCGAAGAAGTGGGCTGTAGCCCACGAAAGCTTATGCTCAAATGAATTTGTTAGTCTCTAAGGTGCCACAAGTACTCTTGTTCTTTTTGGTCATGTACTGCCACTTTGGGGTGCTCACTGCCATTTCTGCCATCCCATGTGGTGAGGCTCCGCTGCTTAACCCAGGCCTTTAGTGACTTCAGCTCTTGGTGATTTCACTGGGTATCAGGGAACCTCACTGCCAGTGCAGCCTCTGCCGTGTCTTTCCTTTCACCACTGTCACTACAGCAGGCGTAAGGTGTAGTGCCTAGACCTGCTTATCAGTGATTCAGCTCTAGCAATCACTGAACAGAAGCAATGACTCTTAATTGAGTCTCTTCAGCTTTGTCTTTAACAGGGCCGGCTCTATAGTTTTCGCCACCCCAAGCAGCGCACTGAATTGCTGCCACGGGCAGCGGGGGCAGTCCGTGTGCCCTTAGGGCTGCAGGCACGTTTTCGCGGCAGTGGCAATTCAGCAGCAGTTTCTATGTTTAGCTGAAGCCGCCGCGGACAGCTAAACATTAGAAGCTGCTGCCGAATTGCCACCGCCGCGGAAACGCGCCTGCCGCCCTAAGGGCACACGGACTGCCCCCGCGGCGGCAATTTGGCGCGCTGCTTGGGGGCGAAACAACAGGGACTGCCGCCCCTTGCAGCTTGGGATGCTGGTGCCTGGAGCTGGCCCTGGTCTTGAAACACAAGAGAGGAGATGGTCAAATGGTTTCTAGGACTCTTCAGGCACAGCCCCTACCCCCTGTCATCTTCAGTGGGATTTGGCATCCCTCCTCCCTGCTTAGCAAGTGAGGTTCAGTTCAGGACGACCCCCTCAGTCAGTTCTGCTGCCCTTTACTCATACAATGAGAACAACAACATTTCATCACCCCTTCACTCAATACTGACGTGGCTTGTAACCCAGCACCAGCCAAAAGTGATCATTTGGGCAAAGCAGCTCCGTCATGCTGCGCAGCTAGGCAGAGCAGGTGTATCTATGAAAACACGGTCAGTTTCTGAAGTCTTTTCCCCCAGCTCCCCACTAGATGTCAGGGGAGAGCTCATTAACCTGCTTATAGCTGCATGCACCTGACAGTCCAAATCCCACACGTGGGAAGTCAGGGGACAGTCTCGAAGGACAGCCTTTCCTTGGGGACCGAGCCAATAGCCATTGAAGCCAAAGACAGAACCCCACAGCTTAATGGCCATCAGATCAGCACCTAGGACAGTGTCTGGCCCAAGCATCTGGGCTCTCCATCACTTCCTTGGGCTGGTCTACACTGGGGGGCAATATAAGATACGCAACTTCAGCTATGGGAATAGTGTAGCTGAAGTCGACTTATCTTATTTCGACTTACCTCCCATCCTCACGGCGCGGGATCGACAGCCGCGGCTCCCCCCGTCGACTCCGCTACCGCCGCTAGCCCTGGTGGAGTTCCGGAGTTGACAGGAGCATGTTCGGGGATCGATATATCATGTCTAGACGAGACCCAATATATCGATCCCCAATAAATCGATCGCGACCCGCTGATCCAGCGGGTAGTCTGGACGTACCCTTTGTGTGACGAGAGAAGGGACTGTGCTCACTACTGGCTTGGAAAGACTATAGCAATGTCACACTAAACAGAGCAGCTATAAACGAATAGCTAAAATTATTATAAAGCCAAAAATATTGGCTATTATTTCATCTTTACTATTGCTGGTCTGTAAGTTCTTGTTATCCACATCAATGTCCAACCCCTTTTTGCCTCTGACAAAGTGGGTATTCACCCACGAAAGCTTATGCTCCAATACTTCTGTTAGTCCAAAAGGTGCCACAGGACTCTTTGTTGCTTTTTACAGATCCAGACTAACACAGCTACCCCTCTGATACTCAACCCCTTTCTGAACCCTGCTGTGCTGTCATCTGCCAGTTTCTTAACAAAACCTGAAAGAAGCTTGAACAAAATCACAATAGGTTCATATGCGAGAGAACTGGCTGAATAGGAAAAAAAAACTGCTCTCATTTTTGACTATTTTCACGAGTACCAGCCCCACATTCAGTGCACCAGGATTCATGGGGTGATGGTATTCTGACATTAGTAAAGTAGAACTCACAGGCCTCAACCAAAATTGGAGTCCATTGTGCTAGGTGCTGTACAAACACATAGTAATAGCCAGACCCTGCTCCAAAGAGCTTAGTCTAAGGCTTTGTCTATAGGGGAGGTGTTGTTACCTGGGGTTCTTTCAACCCAAAGCTCTTGGTAACTTTTACTGTGTGTGAGATGGTGTCAGGAAATAAATCAGGGGAGACACGGCCGTTTGACCAATAGATGTCTGGCACAATCAGGACAACACAAGAGTGCTTTCACTTAGAGCTAAACTTTATTTAGTCTCAAGCACTTACCCACCTCCACAACAGGTTAGTAAAACACCCCCAACCCTTGATAATTACCGAAGCTGAGTGTGGCTCTCGAGTGACACAGCGGCATCTGCCGGTGGCCAAATCTTCCGTCTGCCGGTGGGGACCTCAAGATGTATCCAGAGGGAGAGTCCAAATAAGTCCAAAAACCTCCAACTACCTCAAACTTTTTCCCCTTATTTATACATTAGTAACAGAATGCCATGTCCCTTAAAGAAAACTTGTTAAGTGAGCAGTTTCAACGGTCAAGCAAGAGGTTCCTTCTGATTACTGATTAACCAGGTGTGGGGTTTTCCAGAGTTTGCAGCTTGAGGCCTCAATAGACATTCCTGGGGCACATCCTGCTCTCCTAAAATGCAAGTATCAGCAACTTCAACACAATTCTTATCAGGAAGGACGCGAGGTCAAGCTGCCCTTTCTGTGGCACCCAAACCTCCTCCCCTCCTGCCTTGGTCAAGCTGAGACTGCTGACTTGGCTGCTTTTAGCAATAAGCAATAGTGGGTTCAGGCACTTTACTGGTTTGCCTATCTCCCCATACAGTGTGACAGGGTAAAGGGCACTCCCTAGCCCAGACCCTAAAGGGTTAATGCAGCAGACAATTAACCCTGCCCTACTAGAGGGAGGAGGGTAAATATAAAGGGCTGCCCGGGAGGCAACAGGGGATGGAAAGAGCCAGGCGTCAGCTGGGACCCTGCACACAGGTCTGTATGCAAGGTCTTTATGATCATTCAGTCTGACCTCCTGTATAACACAAGCCAGATAACTTTCCCACCATGATTCCTGGAGCAGATCTTATAGACAAACATCCAGTGGTGGTTAAAAAATTATCAGTGATGGAGAATCCACCCTGACCCTTGGTAAATTGTTCCAGTGATTAATCACTCGCTCCATTAAAAATGTGGGCCTTATTTCCGGTATGAATTTGTCTAGCTTCAACTTTCAGCCATTGGATCGTGTTAAACCTAGACTAAAGAGCTCCTTATTACGTATTTGTTCCCCATGTAATTACTTATAGACTGTGATCAAGTCACCCCTTAATCTTCTCACTCTTAAGCTAAATAGATGGAGCTCCTTGAGTCTATCACTATACGGCAGCTTTTCCAATCCTTTAATCATTCTCATGGCTCTTCCCTGAACCCCCTTCAACTGATCAACATCCTTCTTGGACTGTGGGCATCAGCACCAGACACAGTATTTCAGCAGCAGTTGTACCAGTGCCAAATACAGAGATGCCATAACCACTCTACTCCTACTCAAGATTCTCCTGGTTATGCATCCCAGGATCACATTAGCTCGTGTTGAGCGGATTATCCACCATGACCCCAAGTCTTTTTCAGAGTCACTGCTTCCCAGGATAGAGTCCTCCCTCCTGTAAGTATGGCCTTCATTCTTGGTTCCCAGATATACACAGTTACATTTAGCCATATTAAAATGCATATTGTTTGCTTGTGCCATTTATCAAGCAATCCACATCGCTCTGAGTCAATCACCTGTCCCTCTTCAGTATTTACTAATCCCACAATTTTTGTCGCAGCTGCAAACTTTATCAGTGATGAGTTTATGTTTTCTTCCAGGTCATTAATACAAATGTTAAATAGCTTAGGGCCAAGGACTTATCCCTGTGGGACCCCACTGGAAACGGACCTGCTCCATGATGATTCCCTATTTGCAGTTATGTTTTGAGACCTATAAGTTAGCCAGTTTTTTAATCCATTTAATGTGTGCCATGTTAATTTTATATCATTCTGGTTTTTTAATCAAAATGTTGTGCAGTACCAAGTCAAACGCCTTACAGAAGTCTAATAATATTACATCCAACACTGTTGCCCTTATCAACCAAAGTTGTAATTTCATCAAAAATAGGCATCAACTTAGTTTGACGGGGTCTATTTTCCATAAACCCATGTTGATTTGCATTAATTACATTACCCTCCTTTAGTTCTTTGTTAATCAAGTCCTGTATCAGCTGCTCCATGATCTTGCCCAGGATCGATGTAAGGCTGACAAGGCCTATAATTATTTAGGTCAGCCCACAGACCCTTTTTAAAAATTGGCACATTAGCTTTCTTCCAGTCTTCTGGAACTTCCCCAGTGCTCCAAGACTTACTGAAAATCAGTGTTAATGGTCCAGCAAGCTCCTGAGCCAGGTCTTTTAAAACTCTTGGAGGCAACTTAACTGGACTTGCTGATCTAAAAATATTTAGCTTTAGCAGCTTCTGTTTAACATGCTCCAGAGATTCTAGCAGAATGGAAAGTATGTTATCACCACTATACGATGAGACTATATAATCTGATTTTCCCCAAATACAGAACCGTCAGAGAACCTGCAGATATAAAACCCCCGCTGACCTCACACCTCTAGTTGTCACCTACCACCCCACACTGGAACCCATATGGGGCATTATTAAACAACTACAATCGATAATTAATGGGGACCCCACCCTGAAAGAAATCTTTCCAGAACCCCCTTTTCTGGCCATCAAACAAACCCCAACCTCTCCAAGTTCATCATCAGAAGCAAGCTCCCCATAGACCAAGACCCACCAACTCAAAGTGGCACCAGACCCTGTCAGAACGACAGATGCTCGCGGAGGGCAGCAGAAGCGCTTCAAGAACATACTGAAAGTACATCTTAAAAAAGGGAGGCATCAACCCAACACACTGGGAAGACTCGGGGCGGAACAGAACACAGTGGCGTCACACCATACACCAAGCCACAGCCCACTTTGAGGAGAACAGACGTGCTCATGAGACTTGCATCTGAAGAAGTGGGTATTCACCCACGAAAGCTCATGCTGCAGAACGTCTGTTAGTCTGTAAGGTGCCACAGGATTCTTTGTTGCTTTTACAGATCCAGACTAACACGGCTACCCCTCTGATACTTGACGCTCATGAGATAGAGAAGCGACAAAGGAGGAAAGAAAGGGCACAACAGTCCAGCCATCAACTATGTCTCCTC
This sequence comes from Mauremys reevesii, assembly GCF_016161935.1. Classification (NCBI taxonomy): domain Eukaryota; kingdom Metazoa; phylum Chordata; order Testudines; family Geoemydidae; genus Mauremys; species Mauremys reevesii. The sequence goes on along the minus strand of NC_052624.1, from coordinate 5,673,827 downwards.
CACCTGTCACTTCTGTAGGAAAATCTGCAGGGCACGAATTGGGCTCCTCAGCCACTTAAAATCTCACCAACGAACCCCCTTGGCAGATGTCATCCTCCCATCGAGGGATAGCCGAAGAAGACGACTTTGCATTTATCAACACACCTTTCAAGATTCATGGGTCCTACACATGCACTAGCAGAACATGCGGTGCACCTCATCCCAAGCACTAAATGCCCCAATAACAACTATATGAGTGCAACCAGGCAAGCATTACACTCTCAAATGAACTCACACAGGAAAACGATAAAAGGCAAAAATCACCTCTCAAGTGTAAGTGAACACTTTGCACAAAGCGAACATTATATCTGGCCTCTTAGTCCACATCCTCAAAAGAAACCTGCACAACACCTTCAAAAGATAAGCCTGGGAACTTAAATTTATAACTTTGTTAGACATTAAAAATCCTGGACTGAACACAGACACTGGATTTATGGCCTATTACAACCGTCTGTAACCCACTAACCCCCTTTTTTGTCCTATGACTGCAGAGGTGTAAACAGGCCACTTCACTTTGAATGTTGAAGTTGGTCCAATTAAAAAAAATATGAGCTCATCCACCTTGTCTCTTTAATATACAAAGAAAGTTTTCCCAACCTGCAAAAAAATTGTTATTCAAAAATGTTCCACTCTCAAATTGGGACAAGAAGTAAAAATCTTAAACATTTTCTTAAACTGAAAACCAAACCAAAAGGGAAGAAAAAGGTTAAATCCAAGTATCGGGGGTAGCCGTGTTAGTCTGTATCCACAAAAACAACAAGGAGTCCGGTGGCACCTTAAAGACTAACAGATTTATTTGGGCCTAAGCCTTTGTGGATAAAAAACCCACTTCTTCAGATGCATCTGAAGAACATACTGAACATACTGAAAGCACATCTTAAAAAGGGAGGCCTCAACCTAACACACATGCATCTGAAGAAGTTACATCCAAATGCTTCATTTCAATAACCTCAAAGTTTCAATTTTGATCATGTACCGTTGTTACTACAATCAGCTTACGTTTTGAAACAAAGTCATTTTGAACCAAAAAATGGAATTTTTCATTTAAAAAATGTGGAAGCAGAACTTCACAACGATTTCAAAAACGTGTTGTTCAAAAGCTTTTTAGAGTTGAGGAATTTGTCAAAACAGACTCCCAGGAAAAGTTTCAAGCTTCATAAATTGGCATTTTCTGACCAAAAAAATGTTTCACTGAAAAAAAAAATCCCAACCAGATCTGTGACAGAGAAATGAGTGAAACCCACAGCTAGCTCTTGTCCAATGCTTCTATCCACTAGAGCGTTCATGCATTGGGTCACTGTAATAAGACAGATGAGCTAGGCTGACATCTGTAATGCTACTGATACGCTAATGGGAGAGCCCTGCTGTTTCATCTCCCCGAACAGAATGGCAAGTCATTTGCATACAAGCCAGACTCCAAGCCATTCCCAAAACCCAGGTCTATGAAATATATTGTAATCACAGTACATGGCAGATGGAAGATTTGCTGCCGCGTGTGTGGCTGTGATAAATGAAAGCTGGCGAGGGAATGATGCACTATTAAAGACTTGCATTCCTGCGTCATTCCACTCATTACCCTTTTGATTAATTTTAAGTGCATTTTGTGCTGATGAAAAAGTGCCAGACTGATAGTGTTGGAAAGTAAGGTCCTTACAGCCCTGAGACCACTACCACGTAAGCTGCCCCACCGATACGCTTCAGTGCTGGTTCATAGGGGTCCCATACAGTCTCTGTTCCACTGGACTTTCTGCTGAGACAACCAACAGAGGGACCAACTGGTGTCAGTAGTGGTGGTTTGATGAGATTGGCTTACAGTGTCACTGATTATAGTGTATAAATACCTTCACAGTGTAACAATACCGGGTACCAAAGGGCTTTTTAATCTCACGGAGAAAGGCAGAACAAGAACCGATGACTGGAAGCTGAATCCAGACACATTCAAATTAGAAATAAGGCACAGCTTTTTAACGGTGTGAATAATTCACCATTGGAACACACTTCCAAGGGGAGTGGCGGATTTTTCATCTCTTGAAGTCTTCAGATCAAGACTGGATGCCTTTCCGGGAGACACTTTAGTCAGATTGGGCTCAATACAGGCATAACTGGGTGAAATTATATGCCCGGGTCTACAATACAAACTTATATCGGTATAACTATGTCATTCAGGAGTGTAAAATTCACACCCTTGAGCGAAGTAGTGATACCAACCTAACCTCCGTTGTAGACAGTGCTATGTCAACAGGAGAGTTTCTCCCGCCGACACAGCTACCGCCTCTCGGGCAGGTGGAGAATGTACACCGCTGGGAAAAGCTCTCCCTTCGGCACAGGTAACGTCTTCACTAAGTGCTACAGCAGCGGAGCAGCGCTTTAAGTATAGGAAGCCCCATGACTTGAATTATACAGGTCAGACTAGATGATCTAATGGTCCCTTTTGGCCTTAAAATTCTATGTTTTGAGCCCACCAAATTATCATAGAATATCAGGGTTGGAAGGGACCTCAGAAGGTCAATTAGTCCAACCCCCTGCTCAAAGCAGGGCCAATCCCAGCCAGGGCTTTGTCAAGCCTGACCTTAAAAACCTCTAAGGATGGAGATTCCACCACCTCCCTAGGTAACTCATTCCAGTGCTTCACCACCATCCTAGTGAAAAAGTTTTTCCTAATATCCAACCTAAACCTCCCCCACTGCAACTTGAGACCATTACTCCTTGTTCTGTCATCTGCTACCACTGAGAACAGTCTAGATCCATCCTCTTTGGAATCCCCTTTCAGATAGTTGAAAGCAGCTATCAAATCCCCCCTCATTCTTCTCTTCTGCAGACTAAGCAATCCCAGTTACCTCAGCCTCTCCTCATAAGTCATGTGTTCATGGCTAATAATTTTTGTTGCCCTCTGCTGGATCTTTGCAATTTTTCCACATCCTTCTTGCAGTGTGGGGTCCAAAACTGGACTCAGTACTCCAGATGAGGCCTCACCAATGCTGAATAAAGGGGAATTTTATCACATCTTCACATCATAGACAGCTGCAGCAGCACAGGAGCCAGCAACAAGAGCTGTAAACAGGGGAGTTTCAGTGGGAGTTTGTGGGGGAGACTAAGAGAGCTAGGCAGAGGAATAGACAGGCTAGTGAAGGGAGTGGGTGCCCGTTGGGGGTTTGTTTTGCTGTGGGTGGTGGTTTGCTTTGGTTTGTGTTTCCTGGACTAACAGGTTTTAGGTGGGAAGGCTATGACCGATACAGAGGCAGCAGTGAAAGACACAATGAGGATGACTGGATGTGGAAGCTGCGGCATGTACATGATCCTGGAGGGGGTACCTGAAAACAGTTTCGTCTGCATGAAGTGCCGCCTGATAGAGCTGATGGAAGAAAAGATCTGAGGACTGGAGATGCAGATGGAAACTCTGGTTGAGTTTAGAAGGGGATTCGAGCAGATGATGGAGTAAAGACATGAGGAGGCTGAAGGGAAAAGACTTGCAGATGGAAGCAGGACCAAAGAATTCGGAGGGGAGACTGCTGGGTGAGGAAAGTGGACGGTGGAAGCATGTGACTAAGAGAACCAGGCAGAGGACAAGACGGGCCAGTGAAGGAGCAATAGAGCTCAGGAACAGGTTTGCGGAGTTTGAAAATGAAGAAGGGGCACAGCAGGTGGTCACTGAAGGTGAGAGGGCAAGGAAGAAGAAAAGAGCAGCTAGTCCTACAGGAAGAGGGGAAGAGTCAATGGAGACAACACCAAATATGAGCCCCAGGAGGATACGGGAAGGGTTGCGGAGGATTGCAAGGGTGAATAGGAATCGAGAGGACTTGCAGCCAGTGGGAGCAGGGGATAGACCGGAGAATCACACTGTCACCAGGAAAAGGCAGGTCTACGTGATTGGGGACTCCTTACTGAGAAGAATAGACAGGCCTGTAACTAGAGCTGATCCGGAGAACAGAAGGGTGTGCTGTCTGCCGGGTGCTAAGATACAGGATGTGGACCTGAGGCTGAAAAGGATCCTAACGGGAGCGGGAAAGAATCCACTGATTGTCCTTCATGTGGGAACAAATGATCCAGCTAGATTCTCGCTGGAACATATCAAAGGCTATGCCAGGCTGGTGAAGACGCTTAAGGACATCGAGGCTCAGGTGATCTTCAGTGGGATTCTGCCTGTTCCTAGAGAAGGGCAACAAAGGTGTGACAAGATTATGGTGATGAACAGATGGCTCAGGCAGTGGTGCTATAAGGAGGGCTTTGGGATGTATGGCCACTGGGAGGCATTCATGGACAGAGGACTGTTCTCTCGGGATGGACTTCACCTGAGTAAGGAGGGAAATAAACTTCTAGGATAGAGGCTGGCACAACTGATTAAGAGAGCTTTAAACTAGGAATTTGGGGGAGATGGTTGGGAGATGTCCAGGTAATCTCCACACCGGAATTTAACATTGAGAGGGAAGAAAACAAAGTAAGAAAGGATACAGCCGTGGGTATGAGAATGGACATAAGGAGGAAGGGTAGTGTAGATACCAGTCTAATAGGTGATACTGGGGGTAGAATGTCTGGGCCTAATCAGGTAAAGAATGTCAGTGAAGCCAAACAGCAAAAATTAAGATGTTTGTACACCAATGCGGGGAGCCTAGGTAACAAAATGGAGGAACTAGAGCTACTGGTGCAGGAAGTGAAACCGGATATTATAGGGATAACAGAAACATGGTGAAATAGTAGTCGTGACTGGAGTACAGGTATTGAAGGCTATGTGCTGTTTAGGAAAGACAGAAATAAAGGCAAAGGTGGTGGAGTAGCGTTGTATATCTATGATGAGGTTAACTGTAAAGAAATAAGAAGGGGTGGAATGGATAAGACAGAGTCTGTCTGGGCAAAAATCACATTGGGAAAGAAAGCTACTAGAGCCTCCCCCGAGATAGTGCTTGGGGTGTGCTACAGACCGCCGGGATCTGATCTGGGTATGGATAGAGACCTCTTTAATGTTTTTAATGAAGTAAACACTAATGGGAATTGTGTGATCATGGGAGACTTTAACTTCCCAGATATAGACTGGAGGACAAGTGCTAGTAATAATAATAGGGGTCAGATTTTCCTGGATGCGATAGCTGATGGATTCCTTCACCAAGTAGTTGAAGAACCAACAAGAGGGGATGCCATTTTTTATTTGGTTTTGGTGAGTAGTGAGGACCTCATAGAAGAAATGGTTGTAGGGGACAACCTTGGTTCGAGTGATCATGAGCTAATTCAGTTCAAACTAGATGGAAGGATAAACAAAAATAGATCTGGGACTAGGTTTTTATTTCAAAAGGGCTAACTTTAAAGAATTAAGGAAATTAGTTAGGGAAGTGGATTGGACTGAAGAACTTGTGGATCTAAAAGTGGAGGAGGCCTGGAATTACATCAAGTCAAAGTTGCAGAAACTATCAGAAGCCTGCATCCCAAGAAAGGGGAAAAAATTCATAGGCAGGAATTGTAGACCAAGCTGGATGAGCAAGCATTTCAGAGAGGTGATTAAGAAAAAGTAGAAAAAGCCTACAAGGAGTGGAAGATGGGAGGGATTAGCAAGGAAAGCTACCTTATTGAGGTCAGAACATATAGGGATAAAGTGAGAAGGGCCAAAAGCCATGTAGAGTTGGACCTTGCAAAGGGAATTAAAACCAATAGTAAAAGGTTCTATAGCCATATAAATAAGAAGAAAACAAAGAAAGAAGAAGTGGGACCGCTAAACACTGAGGATGGAGTGGAGGTTAAGGATAATCTAGGCATGGCCCAATATCTAAACAAATACTTTGCCTCAGTCTTTAATAAGGAGCTTAGGGATAATGGTAGGATGACAAATAGGAATGAGGATAAGAAGGTAGATATTACCACATCCAAGGTAGAAGCCAAATCTTGTTGGCCGCAGTGCTGTTGATTGTTGTCCGGTGGCAGTAAGGTTTTTCTCAACAGTCCAGTTACTTTATACATTTTGCTCTGCCTCAACACACCGATGGGCAGTTCTTAAAACATATTTGGGCAACTATCGTGTGTTGAAATCTCTTTCTAATACTCGCTGGGAGGCACATGCAGTGGCAACAAGTGCAATTCTGGAGTCCTACTTAAAGATTGTGGATGCATTAGAAAGTATAGCTGAAGACCAATCACAAAAGGGAGAAACTATACGAGAGGTAGAAAACATTGCAAACAAGATGCAAGAACTAGAGTTTGTATTCATGTTGACCACGTGGAATGAAATTTTACAACCCTTTTACCACACAAGTCAAGCTCTCCAAGAAAAAGAATTGGATTTGAAAACATGTGCAGACCTCTGTCAATCATTAGCAGACCACTTACACACTTTGAGGAATGATTTCGAAAGATTTGAAGACATATCAAAAGAGATCTTGCCTGATACTAACTACAAAGAAGCCCAGTCCCGCAAGCGAATCAGGAAAAAACAAGCAAATGATAGCAGTGCAACAGAAACAGCATTGAATCCTAGAGACAAATTTTGTGTATCTACTTACTATGCTATAATTGATACACTTGAAGCTCCTATGAAGAGGAGAGGTGAAGTGTACAAAGAAGCATCAAGTAGATTTTCTTTTCTAAACTATATGGACTTATCTGACAAACAATATTCACAAGGTTCCCAAAAGCTAGTTGACTCATACCCTGTTGACTTGAACATGACTCTCTGTGGAGAAAAATGGCAGCTCCACCGTTATATGCGCAAAGTTTAATGAAACAGGAAAAATGAAATTCAGTCACATTGATCTTCACGACACAATATTGAAAGACAGAATACAATGTGTATTTCCAAATGTAGAGATCGCACTACATATTTTTCTAACATTGATGATTACTAACTGCTCCGCAGAATGCTCTTTTTCTCAGCTGAAAAGAATAAAAAACCCTCAGAGAACAACGTGTCAGGACAGACCTGATTCACTTTCCCTATTGTGTATGGAAGTGGACACGCTTTGTCGAGTCAGCTTTGATGAACTTATCCAGAATTTTGCAATCAGAAAATCTAGAAAGAAGCTATTTTAATTTCAGCATACGTGTAAGTTTTGTGTCATTTCGAAAAATAAAATTTTATTTTATGGTATAGTATTGTTTTTATTTTGAATTACATATGGGGGGGCACCATAATCTTTTCAGTGCTTAGGACCTCTAAAGGTCTTAATCTGGCCCTGGGGAGCAGTGTTTAGTGAAGTCAAGAATAGGGTGACCATATGTCCCGATGTTATAGGAACAGTTACAATATTCAGCGCTTTGTCTTATATAGGTGCCTGTTACTTCCCCACCCCCATCACAGTTATTCACACTTGCTGTCTGGTCACCCTAGTCAAGATGGAGGAGGCCACCATTTTGATGACTGGGCAAATGGATCCAGGTCTGAAGGTGAGACAATGGGGAGGCAGGCTTAGGGGTCTGCTGGGATGTCAACATGGAAGCTGCGGATGAGAGCAGAAAATTGTGAGGTGAGGAAGAAGGAAACTGAGTTTTTTTCTAAAATATACGATCACGTTCCAGCTGGAAGTGTGTGGCGGAAGTTCTCTGGCCTGTGCTCTGCAGGAGGTCACGCTAGGTAATCACAACCGCCCTGTCTGGCCCTGGAATCTATGAAAATCAGGGCAGGAAGGAGTCAGGTGGGCAGCACAACAGCAACATGGAGGGAGAGAGAAGGGGAAAGAGGCTGGAAGTGGCAGAGGAGAAGCCTGATATTCCAAACAGAACACAGAGGGTAGAAAGGAGGTGATTGGGGGCAAGATGTGCCCAGGAAGGAGACACTACCAAATACATCTGAAGCTCTTGGGATCTTGAACCGTGTCTGGAAAGACATTTCCATGTATCTTTGCAGCCTCTTCTGTGGCTCAGAGAAATCTCTCCCAGTTTCTTGCCAGCAACTTTCATGCCATGAAGGCGTTACATTCCTATCCACTCTTTACCTGAGGAGATACACTAGCTGATTTTCATGCCTACTAAATATATTTCAGACACCTTATCTCATTTATAGTCCAGGTCTGAGCAGCTGCCAAGAGCATTATTTTGAATGCTCTGGTGGCAAAAACATAAAAAAGACATATTTATAGGAAAACCATCAGATGAATCAGATAGCGAGAGGAAACATTGAAGAGATGCTGGCATCCCTGAGAGACAGAAAGGCAAAGCACAGCAATTGAGAGAGAGATACGTCTGCTTTATTGCTGGATTGGCTGCTGGATTTAACCATCAGACAAAACTTTTGATGATACCTCAGAGAATTTTGCACTCCAGATTTGCAAAGCTGTTCATATAATGGGAAGTTTTGTGACCCATTAAAAAGATGCTAAAACTATATATATCCATCCACTCACTGCTCCATCCATGATTATCAGGGTCCTGATAAACTGGATTCCTGATAAACTGGAGTTGGTTCTAAGAAGAGCCAGGAGAATGATTAAAGGATCAGAAAACATTCCTTATAGTGATAGACTCAAAGAGCTCAATCTACTTAGTTTAACAAAGAGGAGCTTAAGGGGTGACAATTACAGTCTATAAGTATCTACATGTGGAACAAATATTCTTCAATCCAGCAAAGAAAGGTCTAACATGATCCAATGGTTGGAAGTTGAAGCTAGACAAATTCAGCCAGGAAATAAGGCGTAAATTTGTAACAGTGAGAGTAATTAACCATTGGAACAATGTACCAAGGCTTGTGGTGGATTCTCCATCACTGAATATTTTTAACCCAAGATTGGGTGTTTTTCTACAAGATCTGCTCTAGGAATTATTTTGGGGCAGTTCTCTGGCCTGTGTTATCCAGGAGGTCCGACTAGATTACCACAAACTGGCCTTGGAATCGGGAATAGTGATAACCATCCTCCAAAAAAATTGCTGCTACAGTTGACGGCAGTTTGTTACATCGATAGCCACCAGTGGCTCTCGCTCACAGCCAATGAAATAATACTCTGTAGTTCTTTAATATATTTGCATGCCAGGATGGTGGTGTGACGAGAGCCGATAGAATACCAGATTTTGCAGTTTGGTGGCAATTTTGAAAAGCAAAAAGATGCAAATTTGTTTTGAGTTGGACCAAAAATGAAAATTTTCATCCAATTAAAAAAAGTTTTGTTTCAGGTCAAAGAAAATGTTTTGATTTGATAAAATTGAAATGTTTTGTTTTAATTTTGACCATTTTTTAACTTTTTGGGGAGGATAAATTAAACTAAAACCAAAAAAGAGTTGTTTCAAATCAAAAAATATCAAAACTTTTCGTTCAATTTAAAAAAAAATCCCTCCTAAATGAACAGTTTGGGGAAATGACAAATTCATGAAATATTCTGGTGTCTGCATTTTTCACTGAAAAAAAAAGTTTCATCTGAAAAATTTCACCCAGTTTTAGTTGTGATTTAGTCACTGGGTTGGTATTCGAGCAGTCTAGGGCCTGATCCTGTGAAATTCAGTCAATGGGAACCAGTGGGGTCAGAGCATTGGACAGGGAGTCATAAGAACAATGTTCTACTCCAGGCTTTGCTAATGACCTACTGTGTGGCCTTGGCTAAGACACTTCCCCCTTCTGTGATTCTTCTCTCTCTCTCTCACCCTTTGTCCATCCCATCCATCTAGACTGCAAGGTCTTCAAGACAGGAACTGTGTATGCACAGCACCCAATGGAATGGAGCCCCCATTAAAGTTGGTCAGAATTTTTCATCTAAATGTTTTTTCGTTGGAAAATTATGATTTGTCAAAACTGAAACTTTTCACGGGAACCGTTTTTGACAAGTAAAGTTTCTTGGGTCCAGGTTGGAATTTTTTGGTCAAAAATCATAGAGAGAGACCCTCACTCTCCTGGAAATAGCCAGTAACCCGAGAGTTAGGGCACTCATCTGTGATGTGGGAGACCTACGTTCAAGTCACTGGTCTGAAACAGGCAGAGCAGCAATCTGAACTTTGATCTTCTACTTTCCTAAAGGCATGTTCTAACTACTGGGCTATTGGCTATTCTGGGGTAGGTAAGTCTGTTGCTCTGGTTTTTCACCTCAGAGGGTCTTGGTTTCAGCCTGATGCAGGAAAGAATATTTTTGTGAAATCATGAAAACTTTCACAGGACAGGAAAAAACATTCCTGCCCAGCTCTATCCCCAGTTTCGGCTGAGGCCTCTGGATGCTATTGTAATATAAGTCTTGGGCACTCAGCTTCTTACCCCTGTAGGAACATATTTGTCTGACTGGCCCCAAATCTCATGGCAGCTAGTGCTGGTGGGCTCAAAGCTATAGACGCTTATATAGGCTGTAGTATGGACCTTGTTTCTCCAGTGCCATTGCTCATTGCTTCTTGAGACAAGTGGCATCCACAGCTCTTGGAACCGATCGCTGGGGATTTGCTGCGGGTTTCCCTGCCCTTTGTCACAAATTGCAAAGTGCAACTTTTAATATTTGCTCATGCTAATTCCATGGAGAAGATGGAAAATTAAATAATGCTGCTTGCTGTAAATTCAATGAACATATTTCACATTCCAGTCCCAGTGCAGAAAGCTCTCTTTCTTTCTCTCAGCTCAGCTGTGCGCTACTCCATTTCCCTCCTTAGGCCAAGAGAGCTCCGTCCTTCTGCAGGGAACGGGGACAACATACCAAGGGTTGATTTTATTTACTAAAAAATAAACAGCAGTGATGAAACAACTAAAGCATGCCAGGCCCCCCCAGGCATTAAATGTTGAGCTGAAGGAGAGATTAGTCCTCGAAAACCTTGCTAGCAGCTGCAGCACAGATAATGCACTCAGTGTTTCGATCCTGACACTAACAGGTTGAAGAAATGAGATAGTTCATGGTTCTAGATAGGAACAACTACTTCCCTAGTGCACAGGAGAAACTTCCAGTAGGAAATATAATGGCATAGTCCAGCCTTGCTATTTTTTTATTATAGGACTGCAGCCGAAAGAGAATTTAAGAGGCTTGATATCGATAACAACGCAGTCCAGCTAACAGGTGACTTGCAACTAGGTGGAAATATTGGGCACTTCTCCCTTTTTCTTTGCTTCTTTATACGTACTTCAAAAGTCCAGTTTTCCCCTTGTTTGTTTAAAGTTGTTTTCAGCTCATTTTTGTGCATCAGAACCTAAGGGCTTGTCCATCTTGGCAGACTCTATGGTGAAGTGGATGGTCCTTAGGAGGGTTGTGGCCACCCACGTACCACGTGAAGCCAGATTCACTGAGATGGGGAGTGGCCTTTCCGTCGGAAAATGCCAGTTTGTCAGCATCGAGACGTTCCATTGGAACATGCTGATTTTGACAGAAGCCAAACAGGACTCAGAAGTGACCTTGTTTCTGCCAGCTCCTGGCCGATGGAACCCAGAAGTTGGAAGTCCTAGGAGCTCCAGCTCCCAGACTCAAGACTCATGTGACACAAGCCCTAGTCCTAGGCAGCTCACATTTAAGGTTCCCAAAGCTCCTCAGCAGTTCATCTTGTGAGCTGCCACAGGGGTTCCTGGGAAGCTGAGAAGCTGGATCCCCACCTGACCAGTTTCTTGGCTGCCAGCTACATAACTGGAAAGCCACCCCAGAAAAAATTCCAATAATTGTTTTTTTCATACCGCAATGCAAACAAACGTTAAAGATCTCAGGATCTTTCATGGGATGGAAAATCCCATTACTGTTCTAATCCTCAGTCAAATTGTTTAAAGCTTTGTTTGTTTTTTGTTAACATCTGTTTCAGGGTTAGCTCAGTCATCATCTGAACGTTCCTGGCTTTGAACCCCAGTGACTAGCTGGTCTCTGGCCAATATCAAAGTCACAATGGTTCATGTAGGGACCTTCTAAAGGTTCCCACCATGGCATAGTTGAAGCATGCTCAGGCATGAAGCACTGAATGAAATGTTCATCGTGCCATTTCAGAACAATATTTTAGGCAGTCTTAGCTCCTGCGGCAGTGAAAGCAAATGATCTGTGTCATATTTTCAGCTTCGTTACCCACATTGATGAGCTGACCTTTGGTTTGTTGCTCTCTCAAGTTTCACTGTGTCTTTGGCTCCAGTAAATCTTTCCTTCTACTCGGCCGTTCCACGGGCTACCAAATGCGAAGTCATTGGAGAGTCTTTTCCTTTTATTCCTGCTGAGTCAAACGAGTTAATGGGTTCGTCTGCACCACAAACGAAGCTGTAATTGCAGCACTGGCACGTGGAGCTTTATGCTAGCTAACACGGGTAACAATAGCTGTGAAGACTTGGCTGTGCACGCTTCAGCATGGGCTAGCCATCCCAATACAATTCTGCTGGGAACCCTGCGTACGTACTCGAGTTGTTGACCTGAGCCCAGGTCTGTGCTGCCGCATCTTCTCTGCCGTTGTTATTCACCCTCGCTGGGGAAACATCACAGACATAGCATCGTTTTCTTCTTAGGCTAGGTCTATACTGGTGAGGGAGTCGACCTAAGATACGCAACTTCAGCTGTGTGAATAGTGTAGCTGAAATCAGCGTATCTTAGGTCGATTTACCTGGCCATGAGGACGGCGGCGAGTGGACCGCTGCCGCTCCCCCGTCAACTCCGCTTCCACCTCTCGCCGTGGTGGAGTTCCGGAGTCGACGGCAGAGCAAACGGGGATCGGTTTTATCGTGTCTACACTAGATCCCCAATAGATTGATCACTACCCACCGATCCGGCAGGTAGTGTAGACGTACCCTTAGAGTGAACAAAGAACTTATTAGAAGAAAATCAGTGGTCTCATAAGAACGGTTGTACTGGGGTAACAGATATTTAATAATGGGCCAATAGCCCATCTAGCCCAGTATCCTGTTTCCAACAGTGGCCAGTACCAGGTGCCCCCGAGGGAATGAACAGAACAGGGAATCATCAAGTGATCCATCCCCTGTCGCCCATTCTCAGCTTCTGGCAAACAGAGGCTAGGGACACCATCACTGCCCATCCTGGCTAATAACCATTGATGGACCTATCATCCAGGAACTTATCTAGTTCCTTTCTGAACCCTGTTATAGTCTTGGCCTCCACGTCATCATTTGGGTTCTCCCCAAAGCTACTCTCTCTCTCTTCAATGCAGAACTTCAAGCTTAAACATTCCACAGTCCCTTCTGCCTGACTTCCTGATTCAGATTTAGAAAACAGTCCACATATCCTTACAACACCAACTCCTCAAGTTGTGTCTTTAAGTAGATTGTGCACTCTTCTGGGAAGAGTCTGTCTCTCCCCATTCATTTGTACAGCACCTAGCACAATTGGACATGGATCCTGCCTGGGCACTACTGCAATGCAAATAATGATAAATTACAGGCAATATTGCCAACTCCTGAGCTTTTATCACAAGCCTATTGACACTTGGTAAGGTTTATTTAAAGCCCTAGCCCTTGAAAACACATGATTGTGTGAGTACATCATATTTACCTGTGAACATTTTCTTGATTTCTGGGTCACAAAAAAAGCTTGAAAACTGGAGAAGGGACAGCTCTGTGGTTTGAGCATTGGCCTGCTAAACCCACGGTTGTGAGCTCAATCCTTCCAGGGGCCATTTGGGGATTTAGCTGGGGATTGGTCCTGCTTGGAACAGGGGGTTGGACTAGATGACCTCCTGAGGTCCCTTCCAACACTCAAAACCCGGAAGGCAAATGAAAGAACCCCACATATATAATTTTTAAGCCAGTCATGATTTTTGGTGTCAGACTCAATTTTTCACTTTTGGAATTGGCAATATTGCATCAGAAATGTATATGTATTTTTAATATGATTTTGCTTTCACCATTTACCTAGTTTATTATCTTTTTACGCTCCCCTTCACATGGCCAAGGAAACTAGAGGTAGGTTTCTAGTCAATTTCACTTCCAAGCTGTCCCAGGCCAGCAAAAACTGTTGTGTTTGGGTTTGCAACACTGAAAGAAAGTGCTATTAAAAAACTACCTTGTTTCTAGTGAGGTGGGGGGGACATTTCAATCCATATTGGTCCACAGTGTCCAACCCTAACTCACCCTTTGATTTCAACAGGATACTTGCAGAGCAAGGTATTGCTTGACATGCATAGGGTGCCAGAACTGGGACTCAAGGATGACACCACTGAGCCCCCAGCCTGCTGCCCATTCTGCTAAACCATTTTTCTCTCCCAGCGTCACACCAGATTCTTGTTCTCTTTGACACATTGATTCTCCTAATGAACATCGCCTTCACGCATTCATAAATTCTAACGCTAGGAGGGACCGCCGTGATCATCTAGCCTAACACAAGCCATAAAAACCTACCCAGTAATTTTTGTATCAGGTTCATAACTTGTATTGGAGCCATCGCAGATCTTTCTAAGCCTCTTTTTAAAATATACGTCAATATTTAGTGCTAATGCTTCACTTGCCTCAAACCTTATTATATTGTAGTCATAAAACCCCAGCTGTTGATCTCCAGCCACAGCATTCTTTATTTGTCCATCCTGGCTTCCGGGACTAAGGCCAAGATTGCTAAGTATGGGTAAGTACATAACCAGTGTGTGAAGACACCCCTCTACAGCTCATTGGCTAAATTCCCTTACTCACATGAAGTATTTAGTACTGTTGGCAGGAAGCTATTTTCAGCTCATAGCAGGAACTTCAGGATAGCCTGGAAGGCAGCAACACTAGTGTCTAGAGCACTAAACTAGGAGTCAGGAGACCGGGCTCTGCCACTGATCTGCTGGGTGACCTTGGGCATGTTCCTGGGTCTTTCCTTCCCCTACCATCTTTTGTCTGTCTTGACTATGTAGATTGCAAGCTCTTCAAGGTAGGGACTGTGTCTAGCTGTGTGTTTGTACGCTCTGATCTCAGCTGCCTCTCTTTATCTCCCACGCTCATTGGTTGAGCTTCGTGTCTCTAAAGCACACAGAGTGCCACTATGCCTGTCCCTTTGGATTTCAATTTTGCTCCCTCGCTTTGGGAGCTCCCGCCTGCCTTTAAACCACTTCCGTGAACCAACTTAAAGCCAGGGGAGTTGAAGGAAATGGCCAAGGAACTCTGGGAAATGTTCATGTTGATCCTCAACAACTCTTGGAACACTGGGGAAGTTCCAGAGGAATGAAAAAGAGTAAATGTTGTACAAATATTTTAAAAGGGCAAACATGACGACCCTGGTAACTATGGGCCAGTTAGTCTGACATTGATCCCAGACAAGATAACGGAAAAGCTAACATGGGGTGCAATCAGTAAAGACTTAAAATGAAGGTAGCATAATGAATACCAATCCACATGGTTTCATGGAAAATAGGTCATCAGATGAACTCGATATTGTTTTTTAAGAGATCACATTTGGTTAATAAAGGTAACCATTGACATAACATATGTAGATGTTTGGATTAAAAAAATTAGCACTTTATGAAGCCAATCCAGCCCATATGAAATGGATTAAATACTGGTTAACTGACAGACTTGACCTGAAGAAGAGCTCTGTGTAAGCGTCTCTCTCACCGACAGAAGTTGGTCCAATAAAAAGATATTACCTCACCCACCGTGTCTCTCAGGCCACAAAAGATCATTTAAAATGGAGAACTGACCTGATGGGTGGGCGTTTCTAGTGGAGCTCTGCAGTAATCTTGGCTCACTGCCGTTCAATATCCCTATCACTGATCTGGAAGAAGATATAAAGTCACTACCGATAACATTTGCAGACAACACAAACATTGGTGGAATTATGGGGACAGGTCAGTTATGCAGACCAAACTGGATCACTTGGAAAGCTGGGCTCATTTGAACAACATGCATTTTAATATAACCAAATGCAAGGACATACACCGAGAAACCAAGACTGTAACCCATCCTTAGAGGATGGAGGACTGTAGCCTGGAATGCAGTAACACTGAAAAGGACTTAGGTGTTATGGCAGATAACAATGCTGTAGCTAAGAAGGCAAACACAAAGCTTGGATGTAGAAGCAGGGGAATATTGCATAGGAGTAGTGAGGTGGCATTACCTCTATAGATGGCATTAATGAGACCATTACTGGAGTACTGTGTCCAGGTCTGGTGCTCACAATTCAAAAAAGGATGCTGAAAAATTGGAGAGGGTTCAGTAAAGCGTTACAAGAAAGATTCAAGGTCGGGGAAACCTGCCTTACAGTGAGAGACTTAAGGATCTCTCTATTTAGTTTATCCAAGACAAGATTAAGGGGTCACTAGTCTATAAGTACCTGCATGGGGAAGAGATTTCTGATAGCAGATGGCTCTTTAATCTAGCAGAAAAGGCATCATGAGACCTAAGGGCTGAAAGCTGAAGCTTGACAAGCAATTGGGTGCAAATTTTTAATAGTGACGGTAATTAACCATTGGAACAAATTCCATAGGGACAAGGTTGATTCTCCATCACTTGAAGTCTTTAAATCAAGATTGGATGGTCTTCCTAAAAGACATGTGATAGCTCAGACAGAAGTTATGGGCTTGCTGCAGAAATCACTGGGAGAGGTTCTCTGGCCTGTGTTATGCAGGAGGTCAGACCACGTGACCATAATGATCCCTGCTGGCCTTAAAAATCTATGAATCTACACGCTGAATGTTGGCTAGAATTGGCCCCAATATGCTTGAGGAACAAGAGATCTATTAAATATTCTTGTATGTCAGCTAAGATGGTAAATTGTGTAATTACCTCAATTCTCCCTGCAATTGTAATTAGACACAATATACTACCCTCAACCCCCCACCTTTTCTGCCCTTAACTGTTGGGCATTATTAGGCAGCCACTACATCCCACCCCAGAGATGGGGTCAGCACTGGGTCAGTGATTTGGTCCCCTTCAGGAGGGCTGGCACTCTACTAACAAGCTATTCTCCTTGTGTTTTTTGTTTATCCCTCGTGTGACACAGCCTGTACCACTTTCTCATTTTCTGCATTTTACACCCCACAGAGTCAGTGATGAGCCTGCTAAGCTGACTGAATTTGTTGGGAACACATGTTACATAACAACAGGGAGATAAGATCCTGCAGAGCTAAGCGTTTGATAACAGCTGCAGCTATAAACACAGAGAAATGCAGTGATCCACCACCTGATGGATTAACTGCCAAATCTTAATACACACTTTTATTCAGATTTATAAAGAAGGGGATGCATATTAATTAGCTAATTATACAAGAGAGCCTGCTGATGTGTTAGATGCATAACACATTGAGTTGTCACAGAACTAATGCACAACAGCAAGCACTGTAGCCATTCTTACACTTACAACAGGGCATCGCAGGTTAGCACGGAGATAGACTGGTAAATCTGTGGGTGGTGGGAAGGGCTCAGGAAAACAATAACACTAATGACAGGTGGTGGAGACTTGCTAACTGAGAACCTAAAACCACAGGGTCAAGCCCCACAGATGACCTAACAGAGGATGCACTTACACCCCTATAAAGGGAAAAGCTATAGAGAGTGGCTAGTGGATGGGGCACTGGCCTGGCCTCAGGAGATCTGGGTTCTAGTCCTACCTTTGCCAGTGGCCTTCACCTCTCTATGCCTCAGCTTCCCTATCTGTAAAATACAGATAATGACACTGATCTCCTTTATAAACTGCTTAGAGGCCTCTTGATGAAGAGCTGGGAATTATTATTTACACCTAATACCCACTAAATTAATGAACGGAAACCTTGGCTTATGCTTCTCAGTTGGCACATGTGTATGACAGGGCACTCCCCTCCTGAGTGCCTCCTAGCAGCTGGGTGTGGTACGCCGCATCTGGCGCCCCCTGTAGGTTACCGACCTCACCAGGCAGGTCTGCACTGGCTCAGCCCTCCAGCCAAACCACACAGTCAAAAATGGACACACCCCTTCCGGGGTAGCAAAAGCCCAATGAAACTGTCTGCCCTCACCAGGGTCTTCAGCCCCATCCCAGGGCCCTTTAAATCCCACCCTTTGCTCATTTACCAACCTGAGCTGTAGCTAGGCCCCCATAAAAAGTAGCCACGTCTTATATGCTGCTGCTGTTCCACAGGCCTTTTCCCATGTAGCCCCATTCTCTTCACCCTGACCTCAGGGCTGTAGCGCTCCGATCTTCTTCCTCCTCACTGAATGTAAATGACAGCCAAACTCATCCTCTGGCTCTCCCTCAGTGAGAAGCATCCTTCCTTGTTTCTCTGGTCCCAGCCAAGAACTGACCTGCTCAGCTCCTGCAGCTCCTTTGATCTGAGCCTGCTTGAACCTGTCATATGAAAGGAGACTCAAAGAGCTTGGCTTGTTTAGCCTAACCAAAAGAAGGCTATGGGGAGATATGATTGCTTTCTATAAATATATCAGAGGGATAAATACCAGGGAGGGAGAGGAATTATTTAAGCTCAGTACCAATGTGGACACAAGAACAAATGGATATAAACTGGCTAACAGGACATTTAGACTTGAAATTAGACAAAGGTTTCTAACCATCAGAGGAGTGAAGTTCTGGAACAGCCTTCCAAGGGGAGCGGTGGGGGCAAAAGACATATCTGGCTTCAAGACTAAGCTTGATAAGTTTATGGAGGGGATGGTATAATGGGATAGCCTAATTTTGGCAATTAATTCATCTTTGACTACTAGCAGTAAATATTCCCAATGGCCTGTGATGGGACACTAGATAGGGTGGGATCTGAGTTACTACAGAGAATTCTTTCCTGGGTGTCTGGCTGGTGAGTCTTGCCCACATGCTCAGGGTTTAGCTGATCGCCATATTTGGGGTTGGGAAGGAATTTTCCTTCAGGACAGATTGGCAGAAGCCCTGGGGGGGTTTTGCCTTCCTCTGCAGCGTGGGGCACGGGTCACTTGCTGGAGGATTCTCTGCACCTTGAAGTCTTTAAACCATGATTTGAGGAATTCAATGGCTCAGACACAGGTTTGATACAGGAGTGGGTGGGTGAGATTCTGTAGCCTGCGTTGTGCAGGAGGTCAGACTAGATGACCTTAAAGTCTATGATTGGCTACTTCTATGCAGCCTCTCTAGGCAGGCCTGGAGCACCCACCTTCATGGCTGCTTTCCAAGGCAGGGTGAGTAGGGACCCATGGGGCCAGCAGCAGGGGCCCATTTTAGGGGGTCGCTGCTTTCCAAGGCAGGGTGAGGTAGGACCATGAGGCCTCCAGCAAGGGGCCCATTTTTAGGGGGTGTCGGGTAGGTTCATTCACCTTGGCTGCTCTGCTGGGACTGCTAGTTACTGTGGTGGTTTATACCACACAGAATCAGAAGTGTAGGACTGGAAGGGACCTTGAGAGGCCATCTAGTCCAGTCCCCTGCACTCCAGGCAGGATTACGTAATAGACACCTAGACCATTCATGACAGGCGTTTGTCTAACCTGTTTTTACTCCAGGCAGGATTACGTAATAGACACCTAGACCATTCATGACAGGCGTTTGTCTAACCTGTTTTTAAAAACCTCCAATGACGGAGACGCCACAGCCTCCCTAGGCAATTCGTTCCAGTGCTTAACTACCCTACAGCTAGGAAGTTTTTCCTAATGTCGAACCTAAACTGCCCTTGCTGCAATTTAAGCCCATTGCTTCTTGTCCTATCCTCAGAGGTTAAGAAGAACAATTTTTCTTCCTCCTCCTTGTAACAACATTTTAAGTACTAGAAAACTGCTATCATGTTCCCCCACTGTCTTTTCTTCTCCAAACTAAACAAACCCATTTTTTTTCAATCTTCCCTGATAGGTCGTGTTTTCTAGACCTTTAATCATTTTTGTTGCTCTTCTCTGGACTTCCTCCAATTTGTCCACATCTTTCCTGAAATGCGGCACCCACAACTGGACACAATACTCCAGTTCAGGCCTAATTAGCGTGGAGTAGAGCAGCAGAACGACCTCTCGTGTCTTGTTTACAACACTCCTGCTAATACAGCCCAGAATGATGTTTGCTTTTTTTGCAGCAGTGTTACACTGGTGACTCATATTTCGCTTGTGATCCTCTATGACCCAGATTTGCATTTGTCCTTATTGAATTTCATCCTATTTTCTTCAGACCCAGTTCTCAGTTCAGATTTTTGAATTTTAATCCTATCCTCCAAAGCACTTGCAACCCCTCCCAGCTTGGTATCGTCCACAAACTTTATAAGTGTACTCTCTATGCCATTATCTAACTCACTGATGAAGATATTGAACAGAACCGGACCCAGAAGTGATCCCTGCAGGACCCGACCCGATGTGCCCTTCCAGCTTGACTGTGAACCACTGATAACTACTCTCTGGGAATGGTTTTCCAACCAGCTTTGCACCCACCTTATAGTAGCTCCATCTAGGCTATATTTCCCTAGTTTGCTTATGAGACGGTCATGCAAGACAGTATCAAAAGCTTTACTAAAGTCAAGATAGACCATATCTACTGCTTCCCCTCTATCCACAAGGCTTGTTACCTGTCAAAGAAAGCTATCAGGTTGGTTTGACATTTTTTGCTTGACACAAATCCTGACTGCTGACTACTTATCACCTATTTATCTTCTTTGTGTTGCAATTGAATTGATTGATTATTTTGCTTTTTTTTCTTTCCAGGATAAGTTAGTTGAGCTGGTGGTCCGTAATTCCTTGGGTTGTCCTTTTTTTTTTTTTAGAGACTTATTTGCCCTTTTCCAGTCCTCTGGAATCTCTCCCGTCTTCCATGAGTTTTTGAAGATAATCACTAATGGCTCAGCTATCTCCTCAGGGCTAGTCTACACTGGCAATGCTAAAGCGCTGCCGTAGCAACGCTTTAACATGCCTTGTGTGGTTGCGGCGCAGCGCACTAAAAAAACCACCTCCACGAGGGGCGTAGCTCCCAGCATTGAGGCACTGTCTACACTAGCGCTTTATAGCGATAAAACTTCCTGCGCTCAGGGGGGTGTTTTTTTCACACCCCTGAGCGAGAAAGTTGCAGCACTGTAAATTGCCAGTGTAGACAAGGCCTCAGTCGGCTCCTTGCGTATTCTAGGCGTCAACTCCTGTTCACCAGGCACCTGATTGAAACCCAGCCATTTCTTTCCCACAGGCCACCAAAAAGATACTAGATTACGATGCTGTCACTGCTAACCTAGTCCTTCTTCAAGCAGGCCGTCTAGTGGTGGGAGGTCCAGTGAGTAGGGTGCTAACCGAAGCCTGAGGAGAACTGAGTTCAATTCCGTAGCCTACCACATATTTCCTATGTGCCCTCGGACAAGTCACTTAGCAACACAGTGCCTCAGTTCCGCACCTATGAAATGGGGATAGCAGCACTGCCCTACCTCATAAGGGTGCTGGGAGGATAGCCACATTAAAGACTGTGAGGGGCACTAGATACTAAGGAGATGGGTTACCTAAAGTAGGGCATACACTGGCCATGAATCTGGAATTCAGTTTCTAGCCACCAGAGGAGTGAGGTTCTGGAGCAGCCTCCCAACAGAAGTTGTGAGGATAAATAATCTAAGTAGCTATAAGATGGAGCTTGACAAGTTTATGAACAGCATTTATACGATGGAATTGTCTGCGATAGTAGCAGAAGGGATTCAATAGGCCCCATCTAGTTCTATGTTCCTACAGATAGGGGTGAAATACCCAGCACCCAATTACCTATCACCAGAGCCATTTGGGTCCATTCCCCACAGTTTATGCAGCATTTGGTTAGCTGTTTATTATACAGAAAACCCAAACCATATTTATTCTTTAAATCTACTTCTTCACCTTCTGTTAGCATGAATGAACAAACTGACTGAGCAAGGTCCCACCCGGGGAGCATCGCACCCTGAAAGTAATTTTCTGCACCCAATAGCGCCAGAGAACTGGCTTCCCCCAGTTCTTGTAGTGAACTTAGTCGGTAATTACTGGCGCTCTCGTCCCTAATTCATTTTCCCGGTAGCTTGGCACACGTCTAATTAAAATACATGATAGAGGCTCGGCTAGTCACACTGGCAGGTTTAATTAAGAGAGGGGACTCATCATGAGCCAGCCAAGAAATACTAGCTTCTGTTATGGAAAGAGGATGAAAGAAAGATGAGGGAGAGATTATTGCCCTGGAGAAGGTTCCCATGGTGCAGCCACAGTGTGAGCCAGATGAGCTATGAGCTAGCGAAAGGGAGAGAGTAATGGACCAGAAACTGCTGGCAGGAATGTCTCGACACTGGAGACGCATCTGAGAGAGCGTGTAACCAAGCTCATGAAATGAGCCATGCTGTCTTTCCAAGCATAAATCCCCAGCAGATTCCACTTGCGGGGCATCTGATCTATGCAGGAATCTCTATCGCAGTACCAGCTGCCCCCCATCACCACAGGATCTGAGCAACCTCCACATGGTAAAGAAGCAACAAAAAAATTCTCTCGCCTCCTTTCCTGCTTGTCAGCATAAACTTTGAGTAGGTCTTAGAGCGAGAGCGCGAGAGAAGAGCTTACGGCAGGAGGCAAAGTAGAATTGCTCTGCATTTAGCTCTGAATGCAGTGAGACCCATGGTCATCTTCATCTCTGGCTCCCATGACAGTTCTGTCCCCCTTCCTCACTTGCCTCCCCTTGCTACTGAACAGTTTCCTTGCCGTGGTAGGATGTACCCGTCACGGGAGGTTATGGAGGGAGAGGTGGCTTCTGGGAGCTCAAGCAACACCATGGTGGGTTCTGACTATCAGGACTGAGACTGTGAAGTCGACTCTGCATTCAGTGGGGAGGCCACGCAGAGCAAGAGCAGAGGGTTGTGCTCATGGTGACCTGAGTTACTTAGCTGAAGGGCTGCTGCATTTTGCACCCGTTGCACCTCCACTTCTACATCTAATGAGCTGCAATAATCGAGCATGAAGGTCACAATGACAGGGGCCTCTGGGGCCAGGGCTGAGCCTGGTAGGCTGGGGTCTAGTTTTCTAGTTAGTCATAGATGGAGAGAGGGAAGATTTTTTGGGGTAGTTCTGCTCTCAGGGATCCATCTGCATGGAGGAGTCCAACCAACAGGACCGTGTGTCTGCAAATGGACTAAACCGTTTGAAGACAGAAGCCCTCAGTAGAAGGGGCTGTTATACAGGATGCAAGTTCTTCAAAGCACTTCCCTCTTCTTACAAGCATTGCCTCAGACTTGCTGGGTCCTTCATGCAGGTGCTGATTCCAGCTAAGCATTGAGAACTCTGGGAGATGGTGCTGGTTACATCTGACCTAAGTGAGACCTAAGTCAGCCCATCTAATCCCCCCATAGCTTCGAGTAGATGCCAAATAACATGGCAGAGAGGTTTGGGTTGGGAGGATTTTGCACAAACAAAGCCGCTAGGGGATGAGGTGTTTGGGAAATGGATTCTATTCCGATGAAATGTTTTGACAAAAGTGAAAAAGTTCCTGTTTTCACTGAAATTTTGCTTCAAAGGTTTTGGGGGTTTGGTCAAAAATTTGGTCCCAAACTGTCGTTTTTTGTTGGTTTGGGCTGAAAAATTTCATTTTTCAGATGCTGAAAAACCAAGAAACGATGAGGGGGTGGCGTTGGCTGAAATTTTTCAGTTGCCAAAACCCAACACATTGATGAGAGCTTGGTTTATTGACCCAAACCCCGCCCTCCAAAATATGTCCAAAACTAGACACTTTCCCACGGAATTTTCCATTTGGACAAAAAAGCCATTTTTGGCTGAAAACCATTTTGAACCAAACATTCCAACCAGCTCTGCCTAGGAGCCCTGGGAGCCGCCACACCCCGTAGCAAGGGGCAGTGTGTCTCCTCCTCCTCATCATCATCATCACAGGCTTGCAGCAGCTAGCGGGGGCAGAGAGAAGGTCAGGCCATGGCCATGTGGCCATGACTCCCTCTGAAACTGCATGTCCTGTTCAAGTTACTCTATTGCAACCTGAGAACCCCAGGCCTGCTGGAGATTAGACCCCCTGCACAAGCTCTTAGCGCCTGAGTCAGCCTCCTGGATCTCTGCTAATAAAAGAGCATTAACCTTATACCTCTGCGTGCACCTGGATTTATTTCTGCAAGACACCCTCTCCCCCACCACTTACATTGTGTTCAGGGAATAGAAGCACCAGGATTCAAGTTGTTTCCTGCCCCAGGGAGCTGGGAATGGGGTGGCTTCCAGCACCATCCACACACGAAGCCCCATTGAAATCACTGGCAATAACCCCACTGACGTTAACAGGGCCAAGATTTCACCCCCCGAGTATTTCTTGAGCAGGGTGCCATTCCTGCCTTCTGGTTTCTAGGCACAGCTCTCTGCCCTGCTTCAGCAACCCCAATAAAGACATGCGCCTTGTTCCTCCGGAAACCTTGCCTCTGTCTGCAGCCCCTTCCAGTGACGCAGTGACTAAGTGATGGTGCAGGAGCCAGGCAGCTTTGGCGAACGCTTGCGTTTTCCAGCTCGTTTCAAAGACGTTTGCTCTTGAAGAAAGGGGTGGGGGGGAGGCATAGGGGAAGCCTGATCCATATGTTTGCCACAGACCAGCTCCACTTCCGCAACAGGGAGCTATAGGCCAGATTACAGTTCTCACACTAGTAACTCACGTGCAGAACCCCACCACCACTGCAGCATCCTAAACAGCAATTCCCTCCCATTGCCGTGAGGCCAGCACAACGCCTATGCACTAGTTACGTCAAAAGAGGGCTTAGGAGGGTCTTCGATGGTGCACTGGAACACTACGCAGGGGAGAGTTTCAACCTACGGTCACAAATGCAGGAGAGCAGGAGCCTTATTGGCGCAAAATAAAAACAATGATAAAACACACCATAATGCAGAAATCAGGGGGTAAAAGGTAATAACATTTTTTAACGTGTATAAAAGTGTCAAAGCTGGGTCATGGGCAGTCAGACCTAGTGGTCAGATCCAGGGTCCACAGTCATGGGACAGGAGTCAAGAGTCAGACGGGTCAGCAGTCTGGGAGATCAAAAGCAGGCGACAAACTTGAGAGCAGAACCACAAAGCGGTAAACTGAGTCAGGAGGGGTCAGGATACTAGGAGGTCAATCTCTACTTAGTGATGTTGAATGCAGGTTCTTTGCTAATGAAACAGCTGTGAGGTGCTATCATCCCCATATCTCAGATGGAGAACTGAGACACAAAGAGGCTAAGTGACTTACCTAAGGTCAAACAAGACATCTCTGGCACAGCAGGGACTTGAACTCAGAGCTCCTAAGCTAAACCCTTAACCAGTGGACCATCCCTGCTCTCTGTCATCTGCCCTCTTGCCTAGGTGTGGTCAAATATTCTTATTAAAGGGAACAAAGAATGCTTCTTCAGATGGAGAAACAGCAACTCCTCACTGGAGAAAATCCACCCTAGCAGCCAAGAACATCATGGGGGCTTTGCATAACATTGCAGGTTCCTGGAGTGCTCTACAAGAGAGAGATGCCTCTCTCTATTTGAAATAGTCCATTAACAGACAAAGTACCCGTCGATGGTGCATGCAGCATTTTTCTGGGTTTGGTAGGACCAATAAAATAACTTTTTGGGCCCTGCAAATGGCTTTCTTTGTGCAGCTCTCTACATTGGCTTTTAACGCTGCATTGCTCAGATACCACTACTGCAACATAGGCCAGGTTACTGGCTACGCAGAGGGACAGCTCAGAGGAGCGTGGTATGGAAAAAAGGGAGAACCACTGATTTAGATGATTCTGACATACCACACTGTGTTTGGAATAATAATGATAATATCTAGCTCTTACATAGTGTGTTTAATTAGTAGAGTTCATTCCTAGTGAATAAAAAATCTGGGAACGAGTAAGAAAATTAACAGCCGAGTTCATTAGGATTAATTCAACTGGTCTTAATTAAAACGACATAAAGAGAATTTACATCATTAACAACAGAAGAACAGCCCCTCCTTGGCAGATCCTAATTTTTAGCAAGTTCACATTGGTCCGGTAATTTACATGGAGTTACTTTCAACAGGATGTGCTGGTGATCTCATTCCATTTTATTAATAAATAGATATGCTGAAGAGCTCACAGTACTGAAGAGCAATTAAACACCCGTACAGAACAAAAGACATTCCTGAAACAAAGATCTTTTTAAAAAAAACCTGCTATCTTTTTACAACCCTGCAACTCCTCTGCACTAAACACACACCGTGAAAGTATTATTCTCAAATGGCAATAAAAAAAGTCGTGCCACTTAGTTCTCTACCATACAATGCCTCAAAATGCCCCAAAATCCCTTCTGCACACTTGGAGAATGTGTTCTTTTTTGAAAAGTTGTTTTAATGCACTCTTGTCGATTTAACTGGTGTAATTAACTTCCCACACCGAGAGGCTACATTTATCTGAGGTTATACTGGCTGAAGAAAGTCTGGTTGCAGAAGTGTAACTCCAAAAGCAACAGGCACAAACATATTACCATTAAAAATAGTTTGGGGAAGAGGGTGTGGGGATGAAATCTACTTAGCAGTCAACACGTCTTCCCAAAGAAAAACTTAGTGCCTTGGGCAGACTTGATGCTTTCAAAAGAAAAGGCAGTGAGCATATTTTACAGACGAGATTAAGGACAAATAAAAAGGTAGGGTCTAGCTTGGAGGCAAAGCCCTGGGGATGGAGATAGATGAATGTGCCTTTAAGCCACCTTTAAAACACCCACGTCCTCTGAGGCAAATTAGCTCAGGCTCACTTCTGAAAAGCATGTCTTAGAGACTTCAAAGCTTCCACCTTGGGTTGTTCAGTTCAGCACAATCACTTTCTTTTAGAAAGCTTAGAGAGACCTGAAACCCAGATTTAAAGTCCAGGTCTCCATTAAAGGGAACTGTCCCCGTGCACTCACCACCACATACGCTGGGTGTATTTCACCCTTGATAGGGCCTGGGCTTTCTCAATCTCTCACTGTATTGGCAGCTCTTGTACAAGAGAAACTGGAGGCAGACAAATTGCCTGTTGAAATTCAAGGGAATGGCTTTGATTGCTCCTCTTGAGAGAACAGTCAGATACACAGTGTGTCAGAAATCCCCTCGAAGGCACCAACTGCAGTTAAAAACTATCTGAGTCAAGATATAGGAAAGAGGAGGAACGTGCTAGAGGCTGCCACCCCTGCAGGTCTCCCCAGGACCCTAGGGGGGGATTCAACCTGCTTCTCTCAGTAACGAAACAAGAGGAGAGTCTGGCTGCACATCTATTATAATAGAAAGGCCAGAGCAGTCCCTGAGGCACAGCACATTAGACATCTCAGACACAACACAGGGCCTGGTTCTCTCATCATCTGCGATAGTCGTCCCTTCATGAATACAGTACCTGATTCGCCTCACACGTCCAGGGAGTCACACCAGCCCAAAAATGGGGAGAACCAACTGCCCGGAGCACCCAAAACATGGCACCAGAGAACCGAAGCCTTCTGCTCTGAAAACTGGGAGGAAGCAGGTATCAAGATGGGGAAGCACAAGTCAGAAGGCTGGTTGTGACAGAGGGGACTGCACAGCTCAAGGGATGGAGGCCTCACATAGGAAATGGGTATGTCACAGTGGGCATTCACCCCACGGAGCGAGGGTCTGACAGGGGAGGCTATCTCAGAGCAATATGTACTCCTGGGGGAATTCTGCACCACTGCGCATGTGCAGAATTCATGTCCAGTGCAGAATTTTTTTCCGCAGAAAACACATTCTGCCCAAGAAGTGCTGCAGTTCTGCCTTTCACACACCAGAGGCCACTGTGGTGCAAGAACAGCTAGCAGCTGGCTGTGATCATCACAGCACCCTGCTGACGAAGTCAGATTAGGACAGGCAGTGTGGACATGGTGCTGCTGGGAGGTCACAGGCTGGGGTTCAGAAGGGCTAGTGGGGGGACAGACAAGGGTGCAAGCTCAGCAGCTAGTGCGGTGACAGCACTGAGCCGGGAGCTGAATGGGAGGGGTGCTGCGGGGCCACATGAGGACCGGGGGTAGGGGGCTGCAAGGCCACATGGGGAAGAGAGGCAGATGTGCCTAACTGAATGGGAGAGACTCAGAGTCAGTCAGAGTCTGCATGGGGGAGGCTCCCCAACTCCCTAACAATCCCTCCCCACCAAAAAAAATACTGTTACATACTTCTCCCAGCCACACCCAACAAACCCTCCTGGTTCACTCCCAGGCTCCTTCCCGCTCCCTCAGCTCCTCCATTACCCCAACTCCCCCAGGCTTGCACTGCTTCTGAGAGGTGCAGGAAATACATTTCTATATTGTAGTTTAAATGAATTACTCAAAGTTCTGTTTTAATATGCCTAGTAAAGAATCTATTTGTCAAAAAAAAAATTCCTGAATTTTTTTTTGTCTGTATTATTACAGACATATTGCTGACAGGTATTTTGAAATAAATTACCAAAATTATTGAAACTGGCATGATAATATTGTGCTATTTTGACAAATATGTAGAATTTTGCAGAATTTTAAAATATTGTGTACAGAATTTGTAACTTTTTGGCACACCATTTTTAATTTTTTGGTGCAGAATTCTGCCAGGAATACATCTGCCAACAGGGGAAACTGTCTCATATGGTGGTCCCTATGGGATCTGCAAATATGGAATCTACCGACATGGGGGTGGCCAAGCAAGAGTCTGTTCACATTGCAGCCTAGAGTATAGGGGGGAGACAGGCAGCAGTTACCTCTGCTTTTCTCAGTGGCGTTAGCAGCCAAGCAACGTTTGCCTCTTCTATCAGTGCATGGAATAAAGGTCCAGGAGTGTTAACCCTTAGAGTACTGAGCATACACTTCCTCTGTGAGTTACACTGTGGGGATGAAGGCAGAGTACGTGTCTTCTTCTTGTTCCTTCTCATGTTCTTTGCTTATCAGATATACCTCCAGTTCCTCTAGTACCAGCCAGCCTTTGTTCTCATCCCCACTTTCCATGATTTGGTTGGCTCTTGGGGAGTTTTGGAGAGGGGCGAATTATTATTAACCTAGTTGCTGTTGCTCTGGGAAAGCTGGAGCAGAGACAGGGCTCATCTTGCACCCGGAAGCCAGTAAGAACCGTGGTCACTCCTAACTCCTGTGGAAGTGAGTGCAATAGCTGTAGGAGCTCCATCCATTGTTCTCATGAGTCATGTCCCTCTGGCTGCCTGTAATTCCATTCTACCTATGTAGTGTGGGCATTGCACTAGGTCATAATTACGGCCATACTGGGTCAGACAAAAGGTCCATGAAGTCCAGTATCCTGTCTACTGACAGTGGCCAGTGCCAGGTGCCCCAGAGGGAATGAACAGAACAGGGAATCATCAAGTGATCCATCCCCTGTCGCCCGTTCCCAGCTTCTGGCAAACAGAGGCTGGGGACATCATCCCTGACCATCCTGGTTAATAGCCATTAATGGACCTAACCTCCATGAAGTTATCTAGTTCTCTTCTGAAGCCCATTATAGTCTTGGCCTTCACAACATCCTCTGGCAAAGAGTTCCACAGGTTGACTGTGCGCTGTGTGAAGAAATCCTCCTTTTGTTTGTTTTAAACCTGCTGCCTATTAAAAAAATAGATCTTCAGTGTGGAAGAAGAGGTGGTCCCTGACATAGAGCGCTGAAGGTGAATGAATACTTTAAGCTGATATTCCACACAGAGCCAGCATAGCAACTGGCACACCAGAGTGATGTGTCACCTGTGGAGGAGCTTCTGCACATTGTACCAAACAGAGCTTCTACAGGGCTTGCCTTCTCATCCCTGGATACAGAACGAGGCGCTTCTCCCTTCCCTGCAAAGAGTGCATTGCAGCAAGCCAGGTAGGGGCTTACGAAAACATCAGCATCATTATGCTCACCGCATACACATAGAGAAATTAGATAAAGACAAATACTCTTGCTGTAAAGTTGCAACGCAACACAACTTTATTTCTTAGAATCCAGAACCCTAGCACGTAAGAACCCAAAAGCAGAGAGAGAGGAAACAGACTGCTCCCTAAGGCAGTGAGGACTAACTCACCTTTGCTTTACAATGGCTCTTTCCAGATTGACTCTGCTCACACACTTTGCTACAGAGTCATTTAGCCTGAAAGCAGGACCCAGAGTCCCTCCTTTCCCTCCTCTACCCACTCCATCTTCTTAAAGTACTAGCTTGTAATTCCAATACAGACCTAAATATGCTACAAGCGTGGCCATGTCTGTCCCAAAGGGATGTGGCCATAGGTGGGAGAAGACAGCTGGTAGCTGCTGTGGGGCGGGTATCGGTCATCAGCAAGAGAGCCTCAGATTGCATGCTGCTTTGAGCATGGCAAGGGCATACACCCTTTCTGTCAGTGATGATAAAGCATTGGCTACGTCTGCTACACACTTCAATCTTTCCATCAGCCTCACCTCTGCCTAAGCAGGAGTCACACCTTCTGCCTTTCTAAGGGAATTATCTAGCCATTACCACAGTATCTGAGCAACACATCAGCTTTTACATATTTATCCGCACAACTCCCCTGTGAGGCAGGGAAGTGCTATTCACCCCAGTGTATAGATGGGAAACTCAGGCACAGAGAGACCAAATGGACTTGCCCAAGGTAACACAGGAAGTCTGTGGCAGAGCAGGGAATTGAACCCAGGTTTCTGGCTAATATCCAAACCACTGGATCATCCTTCTACCTCCCCTGATATAGGACAAGTCCCTTCTCCCCGCTCCCCCAGCCCTCCCTGAAAAGAGCCCCCATCTGAAAGTCCAACCCCCAGGCAGATGCCCTCCCCTAACTCCACATCAGTCCCTTTCTTTCTCCCCTTGGATGTTCTCCAAACCAGGCCTCTTCCCTCTGCAATTTCTTGGCCTGGTAGATGGGCTGAGAGACCAGCAACAGAGAGGCAGATTACTAGGGTCTGGTGGAGGCCTTGGCTTCACGGATTCTGGCAACAGGGGACAGGATCAAGGTGAGTCAGGACTTGCTCCAAGCAAGAGTCCCATCTCCCTTGTTGCATAGGCGCCAAAGAGGGGGTGCTCAGCACCCGCAGGGCTGCATTAGTATTTTTTGGGGCCCTGTGCCCCTGCTGTGTGGTTCCACCTGCTCCTCCACCTGTGTGCTGCCCTGAGCCACATCCCCTGCCTTCTTCTGCTTGCCCCCCACCTGCTGTTGCACGGGAGGGGATGTGGTGGAGAGGAGCAAGCAGTGGGCGGGGCCTCGGGGCAGAGCGCAGGAGGAGCAGAGAGGCCAGCGGCCATGGTCCAGGCACCGGGGCTCCTTCAGTGTGTGAGCCCAGAGCCACGGCACCATTGGCCCACAGTAAATCCCATTCTGAGCACAGTGTTGCTGATATCCAGAAAGCTACAGTGAGATGTAATGTCTCTAACCGGGGACATTAGTGAAGACAGCTCAGAGGTGAGTGCAATGATGTTAATTCATTATCATATAATGATGTCATTCATTACTGCTTGAATATTATTGACAGTGGAAGTCCCGCCTCCCTGGCAGGACTGAGCATGCTCCATATGCTCTAGCGGTATAAAGGGAAGGAGCCCAGCTCATTCTGGGCTGGAAGCCGCAGGGGAAGGACCTGTCTGGGCAGTTCCTGCAGAGGGCCAGCCACCGCCTCTGACTGGGCTGGGAATCAGAGCCGCCCTGGACCTGCCTGCACCCCAGCAACTGGAGGAGCCATTGGAGGCAACCGACCCCGCTGACCACGGAGGCCCCAACATCTCATGGGAGACCCCAACGCAGACGCTGGCAGGAAGTGACCCAGGGAGGTTGATGGAGTGGTACCTACCACCTGGGAAACCTCAGCATGTTTCGCTAGGACCACCCAGCTGCATCAGTGGCAAGCTGCTATGCCACTGTTAGGACCCTGGGTTGGGGCCTGGTGGAGTCGGGTGGGCATGGGCCCCCCCTACCAGGGCCACCACACCCCTTAGTGAGTGCCCCAACTTTATAGACTCTGGCCGATAGGCCTCGGTGCCCTGCACTGAAGGGTGGCCCTATAGACTCTGGCCACTAGGCCATTCTGCCTTGACCCTAGGGGCGTAGACTGTCACACTGCTTTAGTAACAATCAGATTGATAAGATATCAATGATACACACATTCAGTAACTAGAATATGGAAGAAGTGTATAAATGTGCTGAAAACAGACTCCACCCAAAACTGGCAGAGCCCCCCCCAAACACATACACTTCTTCCGAAGCCCCCACTGGCAAAAACAAAAGTCATTGCCATCCTAGCACCAACTCCCAGCCCCCCCTCGAGAAGCCAGCCAGCATCTAGCGTCCACGTGCTAAGCACTGGCTCGTAAGGGTTACGCAACAGCAAAGAACCGTGTCACATCAATGACAGCCGGCTGCCTGTTTGTAATAGCATCTCTCGCGGGGATACTCGGGTGAGGTCTGCGCTCATTGCAGTGTAACTAGCTCAGAAATCCTTCGCTCTTCCAGGAAATATAAAAGGCGAGAAGGGAGGGGAATGCTGAAATAAATAAATAAAAGCCAGCGGGAGGTGATCGACATGCTGATTGCATTAGAGCTCCGGGTAATTGTAAACAGCAGGGGAAACGTGCCTAGGATCATTGCTTAGGACCTGGTGGAGTTTTGTCTGGACCACAGTCAAGTAGGAAAAGATTTCCCTAGGACAATGAGGCATGAGGCATAAATTAGCAGAGCTGTGATATTTATGGAAGGTAATTATGGCTCATTTTGCATTTGCTGTGTGAGTGAGAGACCGAGAGGGAATGGCATGCAGGGTGTGGGGGTTTAAATGCACTGCTGAGTCTGGTTTGAAAGATGTTGAAACAGGAAGCCTAGAAGGTGACGCAGAGTCTAAGGCGACAGGACGCCTGGATTTTATTTGCACCTCGGCTACTGGCTCCCTGTAGGTACATCTACACAAGCGGGCGTCCACGCCTGGGTCCACGGATTCAGGCTTGCACTAAAAACAGTTTTGCAGATGTTGCGGCTCCCGCTGGAGCTCAGGCTCTGAAGCCTAGGGAAGGGGTGGGCTTCAGAGCCTGAGCCACGACTTAAACGCAGCTCTTTTTAGCATGGTAGCGGGAGCCCTGTGAGCCCAGGTCTGTCGACTCCAGATGCTGGCTGCATGTGCCCTGTGGGGCCTGGGGCATGTTGCTAACTTCTCTGCATTTCACTGGGGGTATGTGACATACCCAGGTACAATCTAGACTAGTGAGCAGCTTTGCCCTGCAGTCCTGGGTGCCTTACAATGCCTTGCTGAAGTAGCTCCCACCTGGGCCATCACAACCAACCTGCCAGCAGTCAAGCCACACCCTGAGCATCTGTGTGTAACTGCAGCCTGCCAGCCACACTTGGGTTACACTCTGGCTCTCACCAGCCTGGGTTATACTGCAGGGTGACCCCAACACACCCCCAGTCTTAGATTTCCCCTCAAGAATGTATGTCCAGCTCTCTCCTGGACAATACAAGTTTATATAAAGTCCGTTATTTCTTTAACTAGAAATACACCCCAAATGGAGTTTGGCAGATACTTCAATTTAAGCACAGTGGATTAGATAAAGCAACAAAACAAGTTTGTTAACTACAAAGAGATTTTACATGACTACAAGTAATGAGGCATAAAAGTCAGAAATGGTTACAAGAAAAACAAATAAATTAGGAATTAGCTGCCTTTTATAACAAACTACGTTAAATTCAGTGCAAAGTTTACTCACCACATGCTTTCAGCAGTCTTACTGACCAAACTTCTTGCATCTGGACCTCTTCTCCAGTCCAACAAATGCTTATTTTGTGAATCAATGGGTAGAGAGAGGAGGGTAGTGCCTAGGGGGTTTTGTCCCTCCTTTTCATAGTGTCAGTATCCTCCTTGAGAAACTTTTCTGCTGAGATTCAGGAGACAAAGAGTCTATGGGGAAGGATGTTCCCTGCTGCTTTTTCCTCACCTGGTTCAGTTTCTTTCATTTCCCTTTCTGCTTCATGACTGTTTACTGCTTAAAAGCAAATTAAGCCGAGCACACATTCCTTCATTTAGGACAGACCTGTTTGCCAACTTCTGCTTGGGTATGACTGTGATTTGGAACATGTGTTAATGACATCATACAGGGAAATCTTATGACTTCACGTACAGTGTTGCCTCACATATCTTATCAGGACATTCATAGAATCATAGAATATCAGGGTTGGAAGGGACCTCAGGAGGTCATCTAGTCCAACCCCCTGCTCAAAGCAGGACCAATTCCCAACTAAATCATCCCAGCCAGGGCTTTGTCAAGCCTGACCTTAAAAACCTCTAAGGAAGAAGATTCCACCACCTCCCTAGGGAACCCATTCCAGTGCTTCACCACTCTCTGAGTGAAAAAGTTTTCCTAATATCCAGCCTAAACCTCCCCCACTGCAACTTGAGACCATTACTCCTTGTTCTGTCATCAGGTACCACTGAGAACAGTCTAGTTCCATCCTCTTTGGAACCCCCTTTCAGGTAGTTGAAAGCAGCTATCAAATCCCCCCTCATTCTTCTCTTCTGCAGACTAAACCATCCCAGTTCCCTCAGCCTCTCCTCATAAGTCATGTGCTCCAGCCCCCTAATCATTTTTGTTGCCCTCCGCTGGACTCTTTCCAATTTTTCCACATCCTTCTTGTAGTGTGGGGCCCAAAACTGGACACAGTACTCCAGATGAGGCCTCACCAATGCCCAATAGAGGGGAATGATCACATCCCTCGATCTGCTGGCAATGCCCCTACTTATACAGCCCAGAATGCCGTTAGCCTTCTTGGCAACAAGGGCACACTGTTGACTCATATCCAGCTTCTCGTCCACTGTAACCCCTAGGTCCTTTTCTGCAGAACTGTTTCCTAGCCATTCGGTCCCTAGTCTGTAGCAGTGCATGGGATTCTTCCATCCTAAGTGCAGGACTCTGCACTTGTCCTTGTTGAACCTCATCAGGTTTCTTTTGGCCCAGTCCTCTAATTTGTCTAGGTCCCTCTGTATCCTATCCCTACCCTCCAGCGTATCTACCACTCCTCCCAGTTTAGTGTCATCTGCAAACTTGCTGAGCGTGCAGTCCACACCATCCTCCAGATCATTAATGAAGATATTGAACAAAACCGGCCCCAGGACCGACCCTTAGAGCACTCCACGTGAAACCGGCTGCCAGCTAGACATGGAGCCGTTGATCTCTACCCGTTGAGCCCGACGATCTAGCCAGCTTTCTATCCATCTTATAGTCCAATCATCCAGCCCATACTTCTTTAACTTGCTGGCAAGTGTGCTCCCAACTGTGGGAGACCGTATCAAAAGCTTTGCTGAAGTCAAGGAATAACACATCCACTGCTTTCCCCTCATCCACAGACCCAGTTATCTCCTCATAGAAGGCAATTAGGTTAGTCAGGCATGACATTACTCACCAACAAATTATAAGTTTTCAAATGAGACTTTATAAGACATGCCTTGTACAAAAGTTATTACAATAGTGTGTAGGGTGTGGCCACAGGGGTACACTCTGTCACAGGATAACATTTCACATGGTAGGAGTACTGGGGAAATGTATTAGTCATTATTAA
Source organism: Mauremys reevesii (assembly GCF_016161935.1). NCBI lineage: Eukaryota > Metazoa > Chordata > Testudines > Geoemydidae > Mauremys > Mauremys reevesii. The sequence continues at coordinate 5,638,634 of NC_052624.1, read as the reverse complement.
ATACTTTCAGATCCTCGAATGACTGGGGTCATGCACTACAAGTGTTAAATGTTACCATCAGAGTGAAGCTGTTTTAGGTGACCAGGAGACCAGAAAAAAATGGTGGCTCTACTGGGGTTAGTCTTTAGCTAGTGGCCCAACATCTCTACATGGGCAAACTTAGAGAGTTCTTGACAGTCATTTAAGCCAGCTTGTGCCAGACTTACACCTCATATTACCTCTTTGACCTCAACAGGGTTGTAGGAGCATGACGGGAGTACTGTCTGTGTGGGGTTGTTCGTCATTATCTGTGTCATGGTGCTGTCTAAGCACCAACTGAGCTCAGGTTCCCATAGTGCAAGGCTCTGTACAAAGATGCCATAAGAGACAGTCCCTGCCCTGAAGGGCTTGCAATATAAACAGAAAACACAGAGTTATTAACCTCATTTAACAGCTAGGGAGCTAAAGCACAGAAGAATAGAGGACATAGGACTGGAAGGGGCCTCGTGGGTCATTGAATACAGTCCTGTGCTATTACAGGCAACCTCATCCTATAATCTCAGTCATAAACTGATCAAGCCCCATCTGAAAACCAGTTCGGTTTCTTGCCCTCACTACTCCTCTTTTGGGAGTAGCTTAACAAAGAAGGTTAAGGGGTGACTTGATTAGTCTGTAAGCATCTCCACGGGGAACAAACATTTAATAATGGGCTCTTCAATCGAGCAGAGACGGGTGTAATACAATCCAATGGCTGGAAGTTGAAACTGGAAATAAGGCCTACATTTTTAACAGTGAGGGTAATTAACCATTTACCAAGGGTCATGGTGGATTCTCCATCACTGACAATTTTTAAATCAAAATTGGATGTTTTTTCTAAAAGCTCTGCTCTAGGAATTGTTTTGGGGACATTCTCTGGCCTATGTTATACAGGAGGTCAGACTAGATGATCACAATGGTCCCTTCTGGCCTTGGAATCTATAAATATGAGGCTGTTCCAGAACTTCACCCCTCTGATTACAAACCACCTTCTCATTTCCAGCCCAAATTTATTCCTGGCCAGTTTATCCCCAGGCGTCCTCATGCCAGCATCGTCCTTTAGCTTCAATGGCTCTTCCTGCTCCCCAGTGTAGTTATAGAGAGCAACGAGATCCCCTCTCAGCCTGCATTTTACTAAGCTAAACAAGCCAAGTTCTTCTAGTCTCCTTTCATCAAGTAGGCTCTCCATTCCCCGATCATCCTAGCAGCCCTTCTCTGCACCTGTTCCAGAGTGTTTCAGGCTAGGATATTTAAGAGAGCTAAGGGAGTTAGGCACCCACTCCCACTGAAATACAATAGAATTTGGGCACCTAATTATGTTAGACTACTTTGAAAACCCCACTGTAATTGACTAGCCCAATGTCATATAAAAAGCATGTAACAGAGCTGAGCCTACAACCCATATTCCCTACATCCCAGTCCTTAACCACAAGACCATCATCCCTTAACACTTACTTTGCCTAAACATTAATTAAACTGATTTACTGCTCCTATTTGCTTGCAGCTTTTTTTAATGCTAGCTGCAGAAGAAAATTCACTTTTACCTGGGACCCTTCAAACTTTTTACCACCTTATTCTGTAACCTGAATAACCAATATTAATTTTATTATCTGATTTTATTTTCTTCCCTCACACACCATAATGAAGTTTAAAACCAACTCTATTATCTCCTGGAATAACATAAAGGAAATCGGTATCCACTTTCCTCAGGCCAGAAGTAGAGAAATTCAAAAAATAAGCAGCATTGGTCACGATTAATAAACCGTGAAATGTGTTTCCTTTATAAGATGAATGACCTGGTCTGATTTTGCTCCTGCTTGAGGCGGGTGCAAATCAGAAGCAAATCCATTGACGTCAGTGGATTTACATTAGTTGAAAAGTAATTTAAGTGAGAGCAGAATCAAATCTTCCAATTCTGAGCTGACATGCTGGAGACGGGCAGCCATCTTGCTGACAGCGACACCATTTTGTGACACTAGGCAGGGCTCAGAAACAGCCAATAACAGCAATAGTTATGCTGTTCCAGCATCTATTGGAAGCTACGATCTTGTCCTCCAGAATCTCGGGGCATGTCTACACTACAGTTTTAAGTCGACCTATGTCAGGTGGCTGATGTCCACACTACCCTCCTTCTGTCAGAGGGGCGCGTCCTCGCCAGAAGCGCTTCCACTAACTGAAGAGGGGAAGCGTGGGGGGCTGAGAGCCAAGGCTCTCAGCTCCTCACAGCTCTCCCCACCCCACCCCGGGAGTCCTACTCCCAGCTGGAAGTGCAGTGTGGGGGCAGCCTTTGTAGGCCAAAAGCAAAATGGAGTACAATTTTACTTGAGACAATTTCTTTCCATTAGGCTTTATATTCCTTTTGCTAGCTTTGAATTAGTAAGAAGGAATTGTAGCCTTGAATTAGTCGAAAGAAATTGTTCTGAGTTTATTCTTTACAGATTGTTAATGACTGTTTTTAGAAGGATAGAAGTTTTACGGCTGTAATTGCCTTATTTACTGTTTGGTGTGAGTGAAGGATGTGTGGGGAATTCACTGAGAAAGGACAGCCAGCTAGGCCAGATGGTCAAGAAGGGAGTGGAGGAGGCGAGAGGCGCCAACTTTCACCCGGATGGCAGATTGATGACCCCAAAGCAAAGGCAGAAACCCAAGGACAAGATAAAGAGTGGAGCCAGAGGGACGAGATAAGAAACAGCTGCGGATAACTCCCAGTAACAACCCAAATAATGGTGACTGGAGCAACCTTGAACAGCTCCGGTGTAACACAGCAAGGTCCAGAGACTTGTATGGGAACTTAATACTATAAGAGAAGGGTGTATTGCCATGGGACTTCGGGTTCGTTCTGCCTCAACATCGGAGCTTCCAGCGCGTTCGCCAGAGACCCAGCTCCCCTCCCTCATGTGCAGTTTCGGATCTGACCGAGCAATACTAAGGACTGGTAACTATAAGATCCAGCTGCAGAACCTTTTGGGGTGGGTGGATGGAAGCATATGCTGATTTCAGTGCTTAAATTGTACTCAATAAACATGGCTTATTGCCTTATCCCCTTTAAAAAGATTCCGTGTGCTTCTTATAAGCATAACACCACCAGGGACTTCTTGCCTCTCGTGGAGAAATCAGCACCCAGAGTCCTGTTGCCTGGCATGCTCCTGGTGGGGAGCAGGGAGCCAGGACCCCAGGGGGCAGCAGTATGTCAGTTGTATGGCTCCAGCAGAACCGTGAAACTGACAAGCCAGCCAACAGCCAATATAAGGAACACAGTGTCTACACAAAAACAAGGAGGAGCCCTTGTGGCACCTTAGAGACTAACAAATTTATTTGGGCATAAGCTTTCGTGGGCTACAGCCCACTTCATCAGATGCATGAAGTGAAAAATACAGGAGCAGGTATAAATACATGAAAGGCTGGGGGTTGCTTTACCAAGTCTGAGGTCAGTCTAACGAGAAAATCAATTAACAGCAGGATATCAAGGGAGGAAAAATAACTTTTGGAGTGGCCCATTACAGACAGTTGACCAGAAGGTGTGAGTAACAGTAGGGAGAAATTAGTATTGGGGAAATTAAGTTTAAGTTTTGTAATGACCCAACCACTCTCAGTCTTTATTCAGGCCTAATCTGATAGTATTCCGGTTCTGCAGCTTCACGTTGGATTCTGTTTTTGTTGTTGAAGAATTGCCACTTTTAGGTCTGTTCTTGAGTGACCAGGGAGATTGAAGTGTTCTCCTACTGGTTTTTTTTAATGTTATGATCCCTGATGTCAGATTTGTGTCCATTTATTCTTTTGCATATAGAAGGACTCCTGGTTGTTTTTGCTGCTACAGACTGTGGCATAGCTCCAACCTTGTCTCGGTGGGTCCCACAATTCCAGACGGTTTATGCTAGCTTCAGAGACTCACTGCGACCCTCCACGTAGGTCTTCTCTCTCTAGGGCCAGATACAGTCTACTGAGCCCTTTTCATCAGAAGCCAGCAAGGAGGTTGGTGAGAGAACTCCCACAGTCTCTGTTGTCCTTATGGGTTTATTCAAGAACAGTTGAGTCTCCAGTCCTGACAGGGGCCCACCTTCCCCTCCCAGGAGGTGTTTCTGTAGTGGCGGGTTGGGGGTGAAGGGGACCCAGACCCACCCTCTACTCTGGGTTCTGGCCTAGGGACCCTACTGGCAGCAGCTGTTGGCAGCTGACCTTTCACTGCCAGAGTTGCTACATTTCCCTGGGCCACTTCCCCAGAGCTCCCCCGGTTCTCTCTCTTAACACCTTCTTCATCCTTACCTTAGGACTCCTTTTCCAGTGGTTTCAGGGTGTCTTCATTACCCAGCCCTTCAGCCACGCTTCCTCTCCTCTGGCTCCCTGGCTCTCTTTGGCCTGACTGGAATGAGCCTTAGAGTCAGGTGCTTAACAGCCTCACCTGACTCTTTGCAAGTTAATTGGAGTCAGGTGTTCTCATTAGCCTGGAGCAGCCCCTGCTCTGGTCAGTCAGGGAACAGAAAACTGCTTATCCAGTGGCCAGTATATCTGCCTTCTACTACTCTGCTGTTCCCAACTGGCCTGGGTCTGTCACAAGACTAACATGCCTACCACTCTGAAAAGTGTCAGCACAGACACTGCGTCACCCTAACTACACCAACATAAGCCCTATGCCTCTCATGAAGGTGGCGTTGTTATGTCGGCGTAGTAGGGCACTTACATCGGCGGGACAAGACTGTTGTGTAGACACTGATGTAGTTAGGTCAAGATAAACTGCCTTATGTCGACCTAACTCTGTAGTGTAGAGCAAGCCATAGCTTTCACTTTAAAAACAAACAAAGTTTCTAGCTGTTCTGGTTGTAAAGAACAGTGAGCAGTGGGGGAAAAATACCTGACTGGCTTCAAACCTGTGCCTGATAAGTTTATGGAGGAGATGGTATGATGAGACAGCCTACAATAGGATGTAGCGACTGCTAGCAGCAGATATGCCCAACAGCTGGAGATGGGACACCAGTTGGGGAGGGCTCCAAGTTACTACAGAGAATTATTTCCCAGGTCTGTGGCTGGGTGGTCTTGCCCACATGCTCAGGGTCTAACTGACCGCCATATTTTGGGTCGGGAAGGAATTGTCCCCCAGGTCAGATTGGCAGAGACCTTGGGGTTTTTTCGCTTTCTCTGCAGCATGGGGCACAGGTCACTTGCAGGTTAAAACTAGTGTAAATGGTGGATTCTCTGTAATTTGAAGTCTTTAAACCATGATTTGAGGACTTCAGTAACTCAGCCAGAGGTTAGGGGTCTATTACGGAGGCGGGGGCGGTGAGGTTCTGTGGCCTGCAATGTGAGGAGGTCAAACTAAAACTTAAAAGTTTGAAAAAAGATTCAAAATTGTGGCAATATTTTGTTTTGGCATTTTCTAAACGAAATATTCCAGTTTCCAGTTTAAAACAACTTTTTGTTTAGAAATTTATGCTAATTATAGTTTATAAAAGTATAAATGAAAAATGGTTGAAATTAAAAACATTTGAAACGATCAAAACAAAAAAAACTTTGATTGACCCAAACTGACTTTTTTTTTCTTTTTTTCCACCCAGTTCACAAAAAATTTCCAGATTTTGACTTTTTGTCCTGACTCAGGATGGAAAAATGTTTTTGAAATCTAAAAATTTTCATGAGACAGGAAAACAGTTTCCCGACTGGTTCTAATCTGTCCAAGCTATAAAATCCCAGCTTCATTTGGGAAGAAAAGGACATGATTCCATTCTGGCCTCTCTGGGTACATCTACACTGCAATGAAAGATCAGCGGCACAGCCATGGCTGGCCCAGATCAGCTGCCTCGGGCTTGCAGGGCTCAGGCTGCAGAGTTATAACATTGCAGTGTAGACACTCTGGCTTGGGCTGGAGCCTGGGCTCTGAGACCCCATGCGGTGAGAAAGTCTCGGAGCCCGGGCTCCAGCATGAACCTGGATGTCTACACTGCAATTTTATAGCCCCTCCACCTGAGCCAGGTGACCCGGGCTCTGAGACTCAGTGCCACGGGTCTTTTATGGCAGTGTAGATGAACCCTCAGAGATGTGTTTCATCTCCAGAGAGGGTACAGTGGGTTGGATCCTCAGCTGGTGTCCTCTGGGCACAGCGACAACTTCCCCAGCCAGGGACCTGGCTCAACATTTCTTTTTTAGACCAAAGTGTTAATAAAATATGGGGAGACCCTTACGCTCTCACGTTGGCATCGAATGTTTTCCACCCATCTCAGCGCTCTGAAGAATTATAACTCACACAGAATGGGACAAGTTCTTCAGAGTTCTCATGCCTGAGCTGTCCTTCAGTGTTGTGAAAGAGTAAAGTCCCACCGGCGTGAATGCCTCAGGCAGCCATTTTGAAAAAAATGAGTCAGGATTATTGGTACCAAACACTTCCAGGATAAAGACGACCTGAAAATTACAAACATGCTATGATTTTCCATCTGAACTTTAAGGTCCTTGGTTTTCTTTTATTACTTCAGTGAACAATGGGGCCAAATTCTGAAGCCAACACTTGCAGAATTGAAACTCACCTCCCGGCTGTTGTCATATTGCGCCTCCCCGCCCCAAAAACGTCAAACCTTTTACGGACCATGTCTGGATAGAACGATTTCATACTGTCTTCGCTTTCCCTTAATAGCTCAAAAAACACAAGAGGGCAGAAGTCACGAATAACAATGTTACGGGTTTGATGATTATTTGTTACCTTTACAGCACCCCAATGCCTCGTCTCCACTGCTTTATGGCATATACAGTTTCATCTAACACCACTTTTTGTATGGAGAACCACAGCAGTTGACTTGGCGTTCGGGTCTGTTTCTTTCTGGGTACTCTCTGTGGTGTCTGCTCCATAACAGTCACAGAATAAGAGCAACAGAAGTTTTACTGCAAATACTTGTTTGTTTGTTTTTAAAAAAGAAGACGCCGGTAATAAGAAGAAAATAGCACACATATAGCTCCGAGCTCTTCCTGGCCCTCTTGCTCCATTAAAAATGTTTGAAAGAAAGTACATTTCATAGCCTGTGAAGGATAAGTGTATTTTACCCTGTGAACTTACTTCCTGATGGGCTGGGTGGAATGGATGCTGTTTCCCTTTATGATAGTTATTTTCTACCACTCACGGCCTACCCTTTTCATTTTATATAGAAAATGGATGTTTGAGTCTTTATTTCTTTTTTAAGGTGGTCGATTTTGTGGAGTGTGATTTAAGCAAGTGAAGGTGAGCTCCCAGTACAATGCCGTGGGCAAGAAGGCGTATGTGATCCCTGGATGCATAAGCAGGGGAATATGGAGTTGGAGTAAAGAGGCGGTAATACCTCTGCAGAGGGCACTGGTGAGACCCTTACTGGAAAGCAGGGTCCAGTTTTGGTGCCCACACCTTAAAAAGGAAGTTGGAAAATGGCAAAGGGTTCATAAAAGGATGACTTGGAAAACCTGTCTTACAGTGAGGGTCTTAAGGAGCTCCATCTAGTTAGCTTATCAAAGAGAATTAAGACTTTATCGTGGTCGATGAGTGCCTATATTCTGATATTAGAGGGCTCCCTAACCTAGCAGATGGACCCAGCAAGATCTAATGGCTGGAAGCTGAAACTAGATAAATTCAAACTGGAAATAAGGTCCGTGTTTTTTAATAGAGAGGGTAATTCGTCACTGGAACAACTTACCAAGCAGTGGATGCTGCATCACTTGAAGCCTTTAAAATCAAGAGTGGATGTCTTTCTAAAAGATACGCTTTGCTCAGCCAGAAGTCATATGGCTTAATATGGGAAATACTGGGTGAAACTACATGGCCTGTGTGATGCAGGAGGTCAGAGGAGATGAACATTATGGTCCCTTCTGGCTTTAGGGTCTATGAACTTCTGTAGAAAGGTAATATGGCAGTCCTGGCTGGTTGCACAGATGCACTTTGAAACAACTTGATGCCATTATAATAATGTCTCCTCCCACCCCACCCCAATACTTTGAGGCAGAGGAAAAGAAAATATATTTGTGGAGATTTTCCTCCAAGTTAAATCAAGTAAACCAAGCTGTGACACTGCATCGTGGCTTAGGATAATCAGAAGCTCATCTTTGTGAACCCTATTTTATTGGAAGCGCTCAGAGTCCAGCCCCTTATCTTTAAACCAACACGTTTTGATGCACATGAAGGCCTGATTTCTGCAGATGCAGGGAAGAATATAATCAGCAGGCAGCGTCTGAGATCTTGTCATCTTGTGTCTACTGGCCCACTGAGAGAATAAGGAACCTTAAATGAAAATAACCACTACTTAAATAACACCAGGAATTCTGTTTTAGCTCAAATGGTTTTTGGAACTAGAAAACCAGAATTCCACTAATAGTTACTTAAGGGAAAAGGTGGAAGTGTGCAATTTATCTAGTAATTCTGTCTGTTGCCCATGGATTTGTTAGTGAGTCCTGCTTGGATGTCAATTTTGAGCCAAAAGCTTTAACTCCTGTTCTATTTGCAAACCCATTTCTACCCTCTTTCTCTCGCTTTCTTCTGGCTGAATTCCTACTCCATTTTAACAACCTCTTGTTTTAATTGATTGCTCTTCAGCATCTTAAGAATAAAAGATCACAGAGACTGGATTTCTGCTTCTTTTCCCTCCTATTATTACTTAAACAGTTAGTCAATTTGTCAGCATGCATTAATGTTGACTTTAATGAGAGTAGTGATTTATATAAAACAAAAGTATGCTGTACTTTACTTTTCAAGTTACTGTTGAAACTTTAAACCCTTTGCCAATGGGAAATTTGGAAGTCATGCTGCACAAATTCCCTTTTCAAGGGTACAAACATATTCTTGCACCTGCAAAATGCACAGTGGACTCAAATCTGAGTAATGGCGACTCTAGATCCCCACATCTGTGCTTACAATCAGGTAGTTTAAAGGTGCCAGAATTCATACTTGTGTTCAGAATCTAACAGCAGGTAGGAAAAATATGGTCCCAAGTTTTGCAGGTAGAAAAAGATAAGTGCTGGGGGAGTGTGAGGCCGTCCTCCTGAAAATGTGAACCCTCATTCTGTTCCACCCTTGAATCATCAGTTGGGCACCTGCTTACAACCCTCACGGGAGTGACTCCTATAGCAAAAGTCACAGTCGGTGGCCTATGTATCTGAAGTACTTATGGCTTCCCTTACTGTAAGAGACGAGTGCCTTGCAATTTTTAATGTATTTAAAGTGCAACACCCAGAGGTATTGATCTTTATAGTCTGGCATCAGACACATGACCTAGATCAGGGTCACCAGTGGCCAATGCTGACCCAAAGTGTATCATTCCCCATTCCCTTGAGATCCCTATCTGTGTCCACAGTAAGATCATGTTACCAGCACGGCTTAGTTCTTCGACCCAGCCAGCCAGCAATTTCAGAGAAAATGGGTTCACAATCTGTACAGGATTTACAGCACAGAGGAGAGGTTCTTTGGCAGATGGGCTCCTTCCCGTGCCGTTGGTCGACGTACCTACAAACCCTTCATGAATTCACAGCCCCGGGGAAGATGCTGAAATTAGCACCAAGCAGTTCTGTAACATCACGCCATGATGAACCCCTCAGTGCTCTCAGTCTGGGAAGGTAGGAAGTGCACCCAGGAGATAAGCAAGTTAATTAACTACGGGGCTATAGGACAACCATGTCCCATTGGTCCATCGCCCAATGAAGGGTATAAGAGGCCATGCCAATTATGATATTTAATGGAATCTAAACATCACAGTGTCCTGACTTATGACACTACAAGGGACAGGAGAACCAGGTCCTAGGTCTTTTCATCTCTAACTTCTATGCACCGAACTGAGATCACCAATTGGCATCTCATAGCCAGCCAAACAGGCATCAGATGGTGATTACTTGTGGTCACCACCAGATTTGACCTAGAGTTGAAAAAGCCTGGTATCCTAACAGCAGCCAGTCCCTTCGACTCGCCAGTCCCCCTCACCCTGCTTTGAACATCTCCCCTCCCCCCCCCACCCATGAAATCAGACATCCAGATGTCAAAACCTAGATGGAGACGAGAGACAAGAAGGGCCAGATCCTCAGCTGGTGTACATCGTCCGAGCCTTGTCTCCAATAGAGCTCTGACATTTCACAGCAGCGGAGGAAAAATGCCTGGCCGCAAAATGCCTATTTATGCATTTTGGAATCTAAACATCACAGTGCAAAAAATTAAGCAAAGTAATTCAGAGCATGAGCTCTTCTGATCGGAGGCTGAACCCATTTTCCACTGGAACGTCGCCTGGTAAGTGCTTCTTCTGTTCAGTGACACCCAGACCACTGTTGCCAACAACGTTTCCTGCTGAGAAACTAAGCCAACTTCCCCTCCAGCACCTGGATTGGCTATAGCAATACTGGGAACCTATTAAATTGCTGTTGGCTCCAGAGAGTCCAAGTGATTCAATTCAGTGACGAACACACACGTTTACTGACACAAATTCTCCCTGGCTGGGAGGTCTCTGGCTTCAATGGCCTTCACAGAGTCATGGACTCCAAGGCAAGAACGGACCACCATGGTCATCTAGTCTGTCCTCCTGCATCACACGGGCCACAAGTGCTCCCTGTATTAATGATACCTGCAACGGACCTGTGCATCTTCCAAGGGCAAAGATTTAATGAAACAAATAAATTAAATGAAAGTGTCCTAAAGACGACAACTGCTAGCCTGCCTGTCCCATATATTCACCCTTGGAGGGCCTGATCCAAGCCTGCTGAAGCCTATAGGACAGTGGTTCTCAGCCTTTCCTGACTACTGTTCCCCTTTCAGGAGTCCGAAGCCTGAGCCTTAGCTTCGCAGGACCTCTGAGGCCCCAGGCAATTGCCCTGCTTGCTACCCCCTAATACTGGCCCTACACTTGCGACCCCTACTAAACCCGTCCTGCGACCAGGGTCGGTCATAGACCATAGTCTTTGGTGTCCCCCTGCCATTTGTTAAACTTTTGAATTCCTTATTTTTATTGCATTTGTAAGCCACTTCATGACTTTGATGCACGCTTTGCGTGCATGATTTATCCCCGTTATATAAGACGATAAATTTGCACACTAGGATCTGTAAATCTATATTTATTTGTGCCGTATATAAGCAAATAAAAAAATTATTTCCTCTAAGGTTATAGAAACTTTTTAATTTTAAGAATAACTTAAATGTACTAACATCAAGAAATTGAACTGTGCACCAATGTTGGTTGGACCAATATTAAATAGTGTTACAGTAGGTGACAGCCTTAGATTGTTAACCCTAGTCCTCTAGCCCCGCTCCGCCTTATATACCCGTGAGGGCCTTGAAGGGGCGGGAGGACTCAGGGCTCCTCCGGCAGCAAGGGGGTGAAGGGGGATCGGGGCTCTGGTGGGTGGGGGGCCGGGGCCTCAGGCAGAAAGTCTAGCCTCCCTGAAGTGTGGGTCCACCTGCTGCCCATATTTATAGCCCATATCCCATGACCCACTAAGAGTCTGCAATGAATGCTTGGAAGCAAAGCTGAGAATCTAAGATCTCAGGGCACGTCTTCACTACAAAGCTAAATCGGCACTGCTGCAATCGACGCAGCGGCATCAATTTAGCGGGTCTGGTGAAGACGTGATAAATCAATGGGAGAGCGCTCTCCTGTCAATTTCTGCACTCCACCTCCTCGAGAAGCGTAAAGTAAGTTGACAGGAGAGTGTCTCCATCAATACAGCGTGGTGTAGACATCGTGGTAAGTGGATCTAGCTACATTGACTTCAGTTACGTTATTCACATAACTGGTGTAGTGTAGCTTAGATCAATTTATCACGGTAGTTTTCAGAGTAGCAGCCGTGTTAGTCTGGATCCGCAAAAAGAACAGGAGTACTTGTGGCACCTTAGAGACTAACAAATTTATTTCAGCATGAGCTTTCGTGAGCTACATCCGAAGAAGTGAGCTGTAGCTCACGAAAGCTCATGCTGAAATAAATTTGTTAGTCTCTAAGGTGCCACAAGTACTCCTGTTCTTATCACGGTAGTGTAGATCTAGCTTCAGATGCCATTAAGGGTATCTCATAGAATATCAGGGTTGGAAGAGACCTCAGGAGGTCATCTAGTCCAACCCCCTGCTCAAAGCAGGACCAACACCAACTAAATCAACCAGATGTGAGTGCAGCTCATAAAGACACTCTCAAGTTAGTTTTAATCTGGGTAGCTCAGGTGCCAGAACAGTGAAGCCAGCGCTGGCTCTAGGCATCAGCATCCCAAGCATGTGCTTGGGGCGGCACTTTTCAAGGGGCGGCATTCCAGCTCTTTGGGGGCAGCACTTTTCTACGGGTGGCACCCCGGCCCTTTTTTTCCCCTGCGATTTGGTGGCGGCACTCAGTCTTTTTTTTTTTTTTTTGGCTTGGGGCGGCAAAAAAACCTGGAGCCATCCCTGAGTGAAACCACAGCAGTATGTGCTGTCCACACCCACCCAGAACCATGAGTAATTCCTGGGGAGACTAGTCCATGGTGAAACGGCTTCATTGCTCCGATACCACGCTCACTGAGCTCTGGTCTACATTACAGAATTAGGTCAACACAAGGCAGCTTACGTCAACCCAACTCTGTAAGTGTCTACAGTAAAACTCTGCTCCCTCCGACATAACTCGCCCACCACACCGACTTCATTACTCCACCTCCGCCAGAAGGGTAGCACTTAGGTCGACGTAGTCAGGCCGACGCGGTGTCACAGCGTACCGATGGGCATTCTACTGGTGACGTGAGTCTAATGCAATGAGTATCCAATATGCCCATGCACCATAGAATGGATTCTCCCAGTGCCAACCATTCGCAAATCTTGAGTCAGCCCCACCCCCCTCCAAAATATCATGTGATTACTAAGTCTCCTGATTTTAAACCAATACATGCTGGTTTTCTTTTTTATTTGCCTTGTGGGTTTTTTTGAGCCTTTAGAGGTCACATTTCCAGGACTTCCCCACAATCACAAAGGGCAGAAACTTACTTATTTTTGTAATGAAAGCTGAGATTCTCATGTAACCACAGGAGCTCCAGAAGGTGCGGCTTTTGAGGAAACCACCCAATATCGCAAATAAAATTCACAAGAGCGGACAGCGCTGAGTTGCTCCAGTGCAAAGGTTAGCTTTCCTCCTTCATCCGTTTGGTCTGAATGCATTGCATTTGGAAGTGAAAAATTGCTGACACTTGCTAGAGCCAATATAGTAACCCTACCCCACACAATTCTGCTAATCCCTCTCCATTCTGAGATGGAACACACCATCCTATCCCAGTCTTGGGCTCCTGGCCATAATTCTACCCATGTACCTCAATCCTGACCTGTGTCAATCCTCTGCTATTCCAGTCCTGGGCTCCCCCGCACAGCTTTGCCTCTAAACCTGGCCTGCAACCCCCATCCCCCTGCTATTCCAGTCCCGTTCCCTGCAGCACATTTCTTTCTGTCTGAAATACCTTATATTCATGACTGTCATGTCAGTGAAATGTGACCAAAAATAAACGGCAGCTGTGCCCATCAAACAGATGCTAATGAACTTCCAGACAATAAAATTATATGGGGCTCTCTATTGTTTCCTACTTCTTTCTTCATTCTCCCCAGGAGCTGACTTTATGGAATTACTGCAGGAAGTTCCAGATGCCTGAATAAGTAGGGAATGGACAATCCTCGATGAGGCTAGCAGGTTGCTATATACCGTAATCTTTCGTGTATTGGGCCATAGGCTTTGCTTTAGGCACCTGTTCTAAATGTACAGGAATCACAATGAGCCCCAGATGGAGTTAGCCAAAACCGCAATGATCAGGGGTTGTAACGTGAAAGAGAAAAATCCTGGGAAAAAAAGTTATTTTTCTCCCCCGCCTGCTACGGTCCTAAGAAGCCTTGTTGCTGGCTGGTGATATATGTGGGCAAGTTTGCTGGTCTCTCCTTGTGGGCCCACGTCTGCTTCTGTTCAGCGCCGTGGCAGTTTGACCACTAATTTCATTGGGAGCGGAGTCAAACCCCTTTGTTATGTCTAAGGCCTGGTCTACACTACAAGTTTATCTCAAATTTAGCAGCGTTAAACCGAATTAACCCTGCACCCGTCCACACACCGAAGCCCTTTATTTCGATATAAAGGGCTCTTAATATCGAAATCTGTACTCCACCCCGACGAGGGGAGTAGCGCTGAAATAGGTATATTGCCATTTCGAATTAGGGTTAGTGTGGCCGCAATTCGATGGTATTGGCCTCCGGGCGCTATCCCACAGTGCACCATTGTGACCGCTCTGGACAGCGATCTGAACAGCTCCTCTTAGCTTCATGCGGGGCACATAGCATCTCCCAAAATATGCTAGTAGGTGCTAGACCAATTGTAGCAGATACTGGACCTGATCTGATCTCATTCACACCAGTTGCATGCTGATATGATAAATACCTAGCTCTTATATAGCATTTTTTGTCAATAGATCTGAAAGCACTTTGCAAAGGAGGTCAGTATTATTATCCCCACTTTACAGATGGGGAAATTGAGGCACAGTGAGATGAAGAGACTTGCTTAAGGTCACCAAGCAGACCAGTAGCAGAGGTAGGACTAGAACCTGAAGGGTTAAAATTCATGTGCATTTTATATAACAACCTGGTATATGGATTGTGCCAGCTCTTTTCCAGACCCAAAGTCCAGCGTGTGGTCAAGAGACCAGAGGTCTAGCAAATAGTGATTAGCTAAGAGAAAGCTGGGTAAACAGATCATCTTGTTTTGCTAAAATAAGCCTAGTCAGCAAATTGACAGGTGTTGGAGCTAAGAACTAAATAATTGTGTCTTATTCAGAGTTGCATATTGAACAAAGAATCCCTGTTCCTATGTGTTTGCTTCTTCTGTAGAGAGACGTTCTTCCCACAGATCCAACCCTGAGTTTATGAAAAGTTGGCACGTCAGTATAAGATATGGCATCCTCCCACCTCCCCGTCCAAGGGACCAATGCCTGCCTTAAGACACAAAGAAGACAATCTTTATTGCCATATACTTTCACTGTATCTTTGTTTTAACCCCTACGAATGTATCTGTTGAACAATAAGAGGAGCTACCCATTCCTATGGACCCCAAAAATCAGAATTCAACATATATATTTTATACTAATAACATTTTATCAAAGTATTAATTAAATGTTAACGCGCTAACTTGAGACCATGGGTGGAGACATTATGTAACCTGTTAACCGTTGGCTACTGTGCTATCTTGTCTCGCTGAAAAAACTATCCCAGGGTGTGGAACTGCCTACCCCGTCACTGTCCCCCACCCATGGAAAATCCATATATTCCATGTTAATCAATTGATTGACAGTGTCTCTGAGCCTAATAAGCAAGGTGACACTCTGCCAGCGCTGTGTGTAATAAACTCCTCTGCTTAACCTCTACACGGTGTGGATTCATGTCCATCAAACCCATATTACCTGAGTCTCTGTTCAGGCCGCTATCTGCTAGACTATACTATTGACATCAGTTGGGTTGCTCTTCCCACCATGTGAGATGAGAATCAGGCCAATTGTCTTGAAGAAGCAGCATTATTCAGTGGGCAGGTGGCTCAGCTGGGACTGGGAGACCTAGGTTCTACTGCAGACTTTGTTACTGACCTTTCTGTGTGACCTTGGGCAAGCGGCTTTGTTTCTCTGTGCTTCTGTTTTCCCTCCCACCCTTCATCTGGCTGGTCTAGTCAGATTTTAAGTGCTTCATGACAAGGAATGTCTCACTATATATCTACAGAACTCACTGCTGCAGGATGTTACCAAGGCAAAGAACTTACAAGATGCAAAAGATATTAGCCATCTATGAAAGAGAATAGCTGGCAAAATCGGATGTGTTTACAAGGGCCATCACTCCTCATGCTTCAGGGCATAAAATGATCATCAGATGGGGTTAGCAAGAAATTGTTTCTCTTTATATTTTAGTAATACAGTGTTAGGAGCACATGATAAGGGGAAGTGCATTATGATTTGCTGCAAAGCATCCACCAGTAACCAATGTCTAAGACAAGATACCTGAACTGATGGACCATTGGTCTGGTCTCCTGTGAAACTCTTCTGTTCTTAGACTTTATCTTAGACTTCTCTAAGGTCATATATATATATATATATATATGTTACAGATACCATCACATCAGAAGACAGAGTTACAACAAGCTTCCAAGCTGAACTGAAGGAATTAGCTTAGCCATATCCTGTAAGAGGCTTTAGCCTGGTGATGGGACATAGGTAAGGTCACCTTATATATTTATGTTGCATGCAGGTCAGGGAACAATTGGGTTGTAAGTGGATCCCCTGATACAGTTGTATTTGACAGACCATAAGGCAGAGGTTGTGCTACAAATGACCAAGACATGTCATGACATAAATCACTGCATCGTGATAACACTATGTCACTGCATCATTTAATGACAACATTGTGTCAGACCGAAAGACATTTTGGGATTGTTTTAATGCCATATAAGCCCTACAAACAGTACCTGGAGCAACCCTAAAGAATTGTCGTTCCCCGTTTACTCTGCCCATCAGCTTCTGCCCCGATGCCAGTTTCTTAACCATGCAGCTACGATGAACGTCGGATCTGCTATGTGATGCCTAAGAAATCCAACATGACAGTATCAAGTTTTAAAAGGGTGTAAAAAGCTCCTGTTATCAGAAATGTATTTCAATGAGTATTTTCTGCTCTAAACACAAAGGAGGATGAGACAACTATGCCGACTGGATACTTTGGAAAGCCTGCTCTGCTTGGCTAGAAGGACCCAATTGGAAAGGGCTCAAGATCCTGAGTAAGTAAAACATGTGTGAGTAAAAGGAGAATAAGCCCGGGGGTAAGCCAGTGAAATGTGTCATCGGCTCAGCAAGCAGAAAGGGGGGAGGGGAAGCACATATTTACTGCAATATGGCAAGTGGAACTGGAAAAAGAGGGTGAGGTTTCAGGAGGGACCCAGTTTGGTGTGACACCATGAGCATCAGGCCTGCCAGCTGGGGCCAGGCTGCTAGCAGACAAACACAGGCTTCTCGGCATGTAGCATATTCAGTGAGAAGTGCATATTCAGCCCTGTGCATATTCAGTGAGAAGTGTTGTAGGAAAGAGATCTTTGTTGCCACATGTCCTATTGCTGATGAAACACCTACAGGCTGAGAGAGAAAACGATGCAGTCAGCAACCACTGATTGCAAAATGGCCTCCATAGTCCTCCAGCTGCCTGGCTCTAGAAAATATAAAGACCAGCGTCAGAAAGGCATGCTGGGAAAAAACAGATCTATAAGACAACAACCCTACCCTGGGGAGAATTAGGAGCCAGAAGTCGCTAAGGGTACACAGATACTGGAGCTGCTCCATCAGGGCTAGCGTGTTAAAAACAGCAGTGTAGCTTCCATGCTGTGAGTGGTAGGAGAAGTCAGCAGCTCTGTGATCTCACCCGAGACCCTAAGTACTTACTCAAGCATCTAGCCCCTTGCACTGCTGCGGCTACATGTTATTTTAATGCATTGACTTGCTCCGGGTTAGCATGGGTATGTCTACTTGTGCTGGAAGTTATTCCTTCCAGTTCCAGGGTAGATACACCCAACGTTAGATGCTCACAGGGAAGGTGCTGAACCTATCACTGAAATGTACAACTTGGAATAGAGAAAAAAATATAGAAACTATATGCACCTTGATTTGGATAAGCATCAAACCATGAAGAATGACCTACAAGTATCTCAAGCACTGCACAATCCTTCAAAAATGTTATTAGCTGCGGTCGCAAGTCTTAAAAGAAACTCAGCAGCCACTTCATTAACTCCATCTTTCTTCAAGGCTTGCCACTTTATGTTTCTTAAAATATATTGGGTAATAAAATATTACGCTCTGATTGAGAGAGCGACTGCAAGCAAGATGGACGGTGTTGCTGGGTCTTATTTTTTAGTTTCCAGACCTGGGATGTGAGAAAACATTTTTTCACAACTCCTCTAGCTCAGGAGTTTAATTTTCTTCTTTTCCATTTGCAGCCAGAATTTATGTAGCGATTTATGCTCAGCTGAGACACCAATTTGGGAATGGAAAAACCGGAGAGGAAGATGGAGAGCTGAGTAATAAAGGAATACTCCTTAAGATGTGTGAACAGCACTTTTGTAAAGTGAATTTAGTGCTGGCGAAAACATGGCTGGTTTGGAAAGCCCTGCAGAAGAAAGCCCTCTGTTTATCCACAGAATAGATAGCAGAGGTGCAAGCTTCCCATTACTGCTCCATCAGTGTGGGCTAACTCTGAGCTGCAGAGATTACCTCCGAGTGACATGGGCAGTCTCCATAGCCCATGTCACAATACAGGGCAACTGCACCAGTGTTTCTCCTCAGTGGTTCAACAAGGGCATCCACTCTCAGGCTTCCAGGACCCTAGCAGTTGCATTTCTTGGGTGGAGACCTGCGTCTCTCCCACTCCTGACTGGGATATTTCCAGGCCAAACAGTTCTCTGCCTACACTGTTATTCTTAGCAAAAGACAGTCTGCCAAAACAGACCTGCTTGCTTTCTCTTCAGAGAGTAACAACAGTGTGACTGCCACCATTATAAGTTACAGCACAGCACTTCCTGTGCCAGCAAATTTATTCTTAAAGTAGAAAGTATTACAGAGAAAACAAATTCAGAACAATCCAAGAACCTACACGCATGCTAACAAGCTCACCAGAGATCACCACAACCCAGGGGCGGCTCCAAGCACCAGCACGCAAAGCACGTGCCTGAGCGGCAAGCCGTGCAGGGCGGCCTGCTGGTCACCGTGAGGGTGGCAGTCAGGCTGCCTTTGGCGGCATGTCTTCGGGAGGTCCGCCAGTCCCACGGTTTTGGGAGCAATTCAGCGGTGGGTACACCAAAGGCGCGGGACCGGCGGACCTCCCACAGGCGCGCCACCGAATCTGCATTACCAGCGGACCTCCCGCAGGCATGCCGCCGAATGCACGTTATCAGCGGACCTCCCGCAAGCATGCCACCGAAAGCTGCCTGCCTGCCATGCTTGGGGCAGCAAAATACATAGAGCCGCCCCTGCCACAACCTTAACATTGGCTCTGGCAGAAGAAGTCCGTTTGCAAGGCATTTGCTGGTGGTTTCAAATTCATCACAGCTTCACTTCAGAACCAGCCCACTGATAAAAAGTTTAGTCCATCCTTTATACAATTCAGGGGTCTTTGATCTGGTTGATTCCAGATGGATCTGTCCTCAATGGATCTGTCCTCAGGGCATAGCTTCAAAAGGCCTCCTAGGAAACCCACTTCATTCATATTGTGTTGGACCCAGGCTATTAGAAGAAATGATGTGGGTGAGGTGATACCTTTTAGTGGGCAAACTTCTGCTGGTGAAGGAGACCAGCTTTCGAGCTACACAGAGCGCTTCCTAATATTTACATTAGTCAAGTTCCTAGAAAAGTTACATACAATCCTACAATCACACATAAACAATTGCATTTCCAATACAATGGACCCCAAAGGTATTAAAACCTTATTCAATAAAGTTTAACTTAATTCAATAAAGTTTATCTTAATTCCATAAGGTTTGTCCAGGATACTGTCCGTCTATCACAGCCCATTCATCCGTTGACCTGAGACAGCCAGCGGAGGTTGTGGCTCCTGTGGCATGGACCCTCGTCCATTGAGAACTTGATCAAGATTAGTAGGTAAGTCTCCAAACAACGCTAAAGATAGCAATGAAGACTCCTGGTCACCCAGCTGAGCCCCTGTAGAAGGAGTCCAGCAATGAGGAAGGGGAGCCTTATAAATGTCTGCAACAGAGCCAGCCAATAGATTCCAGCTTTTGAAAAATGTATTAAAGAAAGAAAATCAGGAAAAAGCTTTTTACCAAGTTTTTCCCTGTTTTCTGACCAGCTGTCAAGCCAATTGAAATTTTGAAATGCCAAATTTCAGCCCCGCCCAAGGCCACACCCTCTCTCAACCTGGTGATGCCTCCCTCCATGACGGGCAGCTGTACACAGACGTCGGTGTGTGGCCAGGTGGCTAGAAGCAGATTATGAGCATCTCGTCACAAGGTGTTGTAGCAAGGACTTGACATAGTACCCATTACCTCTTTACAGCTACCCAATGGAGTCACCATGTACAATCATATTTATATTATAGCCGCATGTATGTTATCCCTGCAAATAACTGACTTTCTTCACCACTTCAGTTTCTGATGTGACACAAGACCTACACGTCAATGGCTTACGAAAAACAAGAAACCAAACGGACAAAATAAAAGAGCTAATATCTGCGTGCTAAGTTATTATCTTCCAGCATTATTACCAGCACTGCTGAAGTGTTAAGGTGTCAGCTATTTCCATTTTCCACTTGCAGCGAAGAGAAGGAAATACATGAAAGCTTGTTTGAGGAAATTAACTGGACCAGTGATGCTGAACGTTAACCTGCAGGAGAGGCTGTATGTATTGCAGTCAGAAAAGGAAGGCAGCTGACTATGATCTAGGCCTGACCTGTCCTTCAGTGTTCCTTTTAGAGAGGGCTAGATCCAGTCACCTTTACTCAGGATCAGATCAGTGGAACTGCTAGAGGAGTAAGCACTTACTCAGGGCAATATGGGTGACAGAATTAGTGCTACCGTAATTAGAACTTATTGTAGAATAGAAACCAATGATAATTTGCAAATAAATGCGGTGAGTCTGTTCTGCTGTTATTCATGGATTCATATTACTCATCATCCAGGAGTGCTCAGATCACCAGCTGTCTACAGTAGAACCTCAAAGATCTGAACACCAGAGTTACCAACTTACCGGTCTACCGGATACCCTGTGGAACCGGAAGTAATCAACCAGGCAGCAGCAGGAGCCCCCCCCCCCACCACCACCAAAAGCAAATACTGTACTGTCTCAGGGCTTTAGCCAGGGGCTCAGGGCTTCAGCCACAGGGGGGTTGGAGCTTCACCACAGGAGGAGGTGTCAGGGCTCCGGGCAGGGGCTCAAGGCTTCTGATTCTCTGGAGTGCTGGGGCTCAGGGCTTCAGCCCTGCGGCTCCATTCCCGGCTTCAGCCCCGCAGGGGTCACCTGGGCTCAGAGCTTCAGCCCCAGTGCTCCCCCCGTAGCTAAAGCCCTGAGCCCTGGTGCTCTCCACAAGGCTGACGCCCCAAGCTCTAAAACCCAGGCGTTCCCCCAGCTCTAAAACCCTGCACCCTGGTGCTCCCGAGGGGTAGAAGCCCTGAGCCCCCGGCCCAGAGTCCTGGTGCCCTGAGGGTCAGAAGGCCCATCACACCCCACCCCCACCCAGAGCCCTGACCCCTCCCACCCTGTGGCTGCAGCCCCAACCCCCCATGGCTGAAGTCCATAACGTCTTATTCAGAATTACAGAACATTTCAGTTACAAACAATCTCCATTCCCAAGGTGTTTGTAACTCTGAGCTTCTACTGTATTTGCAAAAGTGTCATGAATTTAGATAAACTATTGAAAACTTGTATCAGAGAGTAAATTGTTTGCCGCTATTGTTATATGGTAAAAGTTTCAGTCAACCAATCAAGGAAAGGAAACAATACCATGTGACTTAGAAGACCAATCACATGCCACAATACTGAATAGTCCTTTGCAAGAGCTATCAGCTGTAATTTGTTTGCACCAAGTTTTTGCCAAATATGTCTGGATAACATATATATTTGTAGATATCAGGATCATGTCACCTATTTACTAAAGGAAGAAACAGCTGAATTCTGCAGTTATCTGCTGTGAGTAGTTTGCACAGCTCTAATGCGGATTGTTTTATTTCTGCAGTTACTTGGGGCTTGTTACTCGGGGTCAATCTAAGATACGCAACTTCAGCTCCATGAATTGACATACTTAGATCTACTTACTGCGGTGTTTTCACTCCGGTAAGTCAACAGCTGATGCTCTCCCGTCGACTCCACTTGCATTTCTCGTTCTGGTGGAGTACCGGAGTCAATGGGAGAGCGCTCAGTGGTCGATTTATCGCCTCTAGTATAGAGGCGATAAATCAACCCCCGCTGGATCGATCTCTGCCTGCTGACTATTCTGGGGAGTAATTCAATTGGCTCTCACAAGATAAGCCTGTTTAGGATGCCTACACATTAAAGACAAATGCTGCTAGAGATCGCAGCTTGGGAACCTCAGCTGACTTCAGCTGCCATGTTGTAACAAGGACAGAGGCAGCCAAAATCCAAACCATTTAGGCAGGGCCGGCTCTAGGCACCAGCATCCCAAGCACCTGCTTGGGGCGGCACTTTTCAAGGGGCGGCATTCGAGCGCTTCGGCAGCGACACTCCAAACTTTTTTTTTTTTTTTTTTTGCGCTTAGGGCGGCAAAAAACCTAGAGCCAGCCCTGCATTTAGGATGTTAGAGGTTAAAGCCAACCCCTTGAATTGTGCCTGACAGCGAACCGGCAGCCAGCGCAGATCACACAGGTAATGCATTCCCAGCAATGGATACCACTAAGTAGGTAGGCAGGGGTGTTCTGCACCAGCTGGTGCTCCAGAGTGTTGTACAGGTGCAGCCCTATGCCGAGTGCATTGCAGCAATCCAGGGAAAAAGGCATGGAGAGCTGTGTCCAGATTCAGAGCCCAAAGGAGCAGTCCGAGCCCCTTCAACAAACGCAGATGAAAAAAGCTGCCTCCACTCTTGCTACCTGGAATCCAGTATCAGCTCTGGATCCAGTGAGCATGTAGATAAACAAAGGCTGGGAACATTCTCTAATTCAAAGAGGCGGACAGAAGCTCTCTCTTCTCCCCCTAACCTACCAGCAACACCTCAGGCTTATCCAGATGAAGCCTCAGCCAGCCCAGTCCTCAGCTAGCCACCAGTGATCCAGACCCAGCGAAACAGACACACAGAGCTGCAGTCTCAATCCAGTCTGGAATGGACAAATGCTCACCTCACGCTCGCAACTAGCAGAGAGACAAAGAACTGAATGGGCTGTGGAGTCTGTACTATCCTTTCATCCCTGCAGGCAATCCCTCCATGTGATGGTGGAGGAAGGTAGATAGGACTGCATGTGGAAAAGCTTGCCCGGCTAGTCTGTGCTACTCCTGCCCCGTGGCTTCAGTCTCTGGCACTGTCCATCCAGAACTAAAACGCACTGTGGAAAAATAACGATTTAAAGAATTACTAGATTACAGTCTGCAGATCACCGTGATTTACCCACTTCCCTCTTTCCAGCCTTTGGAGAAACGGCTTCGAATTGTCTGTCGGATAGCACGCAGTTAAATAAAAGCCCTGGTGAGAGGTTAACGGCAGATGGCAAATGCTCCCTGCAAACAGATGTGGAAATGTGCCTTCGCCTTGTTCGCGAGCGATAAAGCTGGACGCATTCCAGAGCCACCAGTACCGAGGGTGGAAAGAGCAGCAGGTTGGAGGCAGACTCTGTCTACTGTGAATACTTGGGCCAGTGGAACCTGGCAGCTAGTGGGAGGGAGATGAAAAACAGCTATTTAACAAAACAAAAAACCCAGTGGGTAAAAGCAGCTCTGTTTTATGTTCCTAGCTGTGCTTCCCAAAGTTCTTTTCAAGCCATTCTCTGGCATTTTTCTTTAACCAGCGACTGGAAGCAGCTCTTGTCTCTTCTTCTGACTTGTTTGTCTACACTACCGCACAGGGTCGATCTAAGATACGCAACTGCAGCTATGTGAATAGCGTAGCTGAAGTCAAGGTACTTAGATCTACTCACCACAGTGTCTTCACTGTGGTAAGTCGACAGCTGACGCTCCCCCGTTGACTCCACTTGCACTTCTCGTTCTGGTGGAGTACCGGAGTCGATAGGAAAATGCTCAGTGGTTGTTTGATCGCATCTAAACTAATAAATCAATCAATCCCCGCTGGATCGGTTGCTGCTGCCGATCCGGTGGCTAGTGCAGACAAGCCCTTAGGAAAATGCTATTAGAGGTTTCAAAGCAGCTCCGGGTTCATTTGGCATTTGGGATACTGGCTATTGCACCTGCAACTAATGCTATATCTACACTACCGCGGTAAGTCAACTTACTCTATGCAACTCCAGCTCCGTGAATAACATAACTCGAGTCGACGTACCTTAGGTCGAGTTACCACAGGGTCTACACCAAGGGGCGTCGACAGGAGACTTACTTTATTCCTCTTGTCGGGGGTGGCGTACAGGGATCGACTGGAGAGCAATCGGCAGTTGATTTGGCTGGTCTTTACCAGAGCAATCCCAGACTCACAGAGACAGGAGCCAGTATTGTCAGTGTCAAGCATTCAAAATCTTGAATCAGGCCCTCCCACAATCTTGAGTTTGGCTTAAAATCATGAGATTTTAAAAATAAATGGTGGGGTTCTTTTTATTTGTCTTCTGTGTTCTAAGCCATCAAATATAATACTAGTACTATCTTAGCTCCTATGTAGCTCCCGTCATCAGTAGATCTCAAAGATCTCGAAGGAGGTCAGTGTCATTAGGCTCTAGTTTACAGATGGGGAAACTGAGGCACAGCATTTCCTTACCTGACAGGGGTAGAGTGAGGTGCTCAGATGCTATGGTGGCAGAAGCCATATAAATAACATGCGTGTGAGAGAGAACTGCTGACAAGTCGCGTGTGTGCATTCTAAGACAACCAAAAACTGCTGCACCAAACCTAACAGCATCATAAACGATAGAACTGGTCAGAAAATGGTCAACTTTTAAAAACCTTGGTTGTTGTTTTTCAGAAACGTTCATGGGGTTTTTATTCTGGGTTTTCAATGAAAAATTAAAAACCTAAAAGTTTTACTGAAAAATATTCAATTTTCAGGTTTTCCATCGGGAAAAAATATAAATACATTTGGTTTTAGATGAAAATTTTCTGCAAAAAATTCTTTGGAAAAAAGGCCATTTTTCGTCAAGAAAAAGCTGATGGAATATTTCCAATCGGGTCTAATAAATAAAGAGAATATACATATACCCGTGTCACACTGTCTGGAATGGCTCAGGACTCTGAATGCCTACCTCAGGGCAGACTGCCAGAAAACGGGGCAGATACCCCAAACTGATGGTATGTTCTATAATTAGATATCACCAAGCCTGTGACAAATGTGAACTCCTGGATCACTACACCAGTCCTACCATAGTGTCACAGACAGTCCCCTTAGACTCTCCAGGTAAAATATATGCACAGGTGAGTCACAGTTTGTAATTCCAAATGATGGCAGTGATGTAATAAACTCCCAGTTTCCCAAAAGTCTTGTCAGGGTTCGCAGATTGTCTCTGGGGATCTCCGCTTTGGATCCAGGACACTTCCTTGTAAGAAACAGCACAGAGATGCAGGATCTCTCCTTGAATCCATATGTATAACTTCTAACAATGTCACTACGATGACAGAGAGTGAGGAATGCATTTGGAGTCTTTGCCCTCCAGTCATCACACACAATGACCGCTGGCTTTGAAATGAGCACTTTTCTGTTAGAGGTCCTCATTTGCATTCTTTCTCGTTTGATGGGTTATTTAGTCACAGGGGTATACCCACAATGCAAGTAAGATCCCACTCGTTTTCATGACATTTAAACACCAAATACACTCTCAGACATTTAACGATCACTTTGATCTATACTAAGCCAGAAGTGAATTGGCCAGTGGCTCTGGTATGAGCTGGCACCTGGTCTGCCAGCATCACAACTGGAAAATGAGAACTCTTGCATTCAAAACTCAGAGGAGCAACTAAGACAGGACCAAGTAAACATAGACTATCCCTGAAAGGTGTTTGTCCAAACTGTTCTTAACAATCTCCAGTGATGGGGATTCCACAACTTCCCTTGATAACCTGTCCCAGAGCTTAACTACCCCTAGAGTTAAAAAGTTTTTCCTAATATCTAACCTAAATTTCTCTTGCTGCCGATTATGCTGATCACTTCTTGTCCTACCTTCGGTGGACATGGAAAGCAATGGATCACCGTTCTCTTTCCAGCAGGCCTTAACAGATCTGAAGACTTATCAGGTCCCTCCTCAATCTTCTGTTCTCAAGACTAAACATGCCCCATTTAACTTTTCCTCATTCCAGCATTTTTGTTGTTCTCCTCTGGACTCTCTCCAATTTGTCCACATCTTTCTTAAAGCGTGGCACATAGAACTGGACACAGTTCTCCAGCGGGGGCCTCACCAGTGCTGAGCAGAGTGGGACAATCACCTCCCGTGTCTTACATATAAAACTCCTGTTACTACACAGGGGCGGCTCCAGGCACCAGCACGCCAAGCTCGTGCTTGGGGCGGCAAGCCACAGGGGGCGCTCTTTTCCTTAGAGACATGTACATCGGCCAAACTGGACAGTCTCTAAGGAAAAGGATAAATGGACACAAATCAGATATTAGCAATGGCAATATACAAAAACCTGTAGGAGAACACTTCAACCTCCCTGGCCACACAATAGCAGATTTTAAGGTGGCCATCCTACAGCAAAAAAACTTTAGGACCAGACTCCAAAGAGAAACTGCTGAGCTCCAGTTCATCTGCAAATTTAACACCATCAGTTTAGGACTAAACAAAGACTGTGAATGGCTTGCCAATTACAGAACCAGTTGCTCCTCCCTTGGTTTTCATCCCTCAGCTGCTGGAACAGGGCCCCATCCTCCCTGATTGATCTAACCTCGTTATCTCTAGCTTGCTTCTTGCTTGCTTATATATACACACCTGCCCCTGGAAATTTCCACTGCTTGCATCCGAAGAAGTGGGTATTCACCCACGAAAGCTCATGCTGCAAAACATCTGTTAGTCTATAAGGTGCCACAGGATTCTTTGCTGCTGTAACCCCCAGCTGTTTTTCTGCACAACTCCTGGGTTGGGCAATGCTTGAAAGCACCTGTTACGTTCCCTCCTGCTTGCACTGAACCTGCTGCTCCGTGTAAGGCTTTAGGAGTAAGGCCATCCTGTGCTGTATCCTCTCCCAGCCGTGCACAACGTTTGCTGGCGACAAAGGCCGACATTTTCAAACTCAAGTGAGGCACCTAAATCCACATTTAGACACCGAAAATGGCCTCCGTTTAGAGGGACCAAACATTCCTGGCTTCCACCGAAGGTCAAGCGCTAGGGAGCAGTCATGTGTATCGTGGCCTTTGCTAGTAGCGTAGCTCCTATTTGTACTGGGACCCAGCCCTCAGCTTTGTCTTCTTCACTCTGGACACTCGAAACGGTGCTGTTTGCTTCTGAAGTTAGACCTTCGAGGTCTCAAGAGACGCAGCCAGCCTGGGGCCTGTAACAATAGCCACTGGAGTCTGTGGACAATGACCCCTTCATTATTATTTGCATTCCCGTATTACCAAGAGGCTCCTGCCAAGATCAGGGCCCCACTGCGCTAGGTGCTGGACATGTAGTGAGAGTTGGTTCCTGCCCCAAATAGTTTATCTTCTCAATAGAAGAGAGAAAGGCAATATTATTATCCCCACTTTACAGATGGAGAACTGAGACACTGAGAGGTTAAGTAACTTGCCCAAGGCCGTACAAAAAGCCTGCCGCAAAACTGGGAGTCCTGGGTTCTATTCCCAAGTCCCAGGCCGGAGACTTCACCGTAATCATCTTTCCTGCAGCCCCTTGGCAGCTAACCTTGATCCCTGTCACGTGCCTGCATCCAGGAAACAAAATTCAATCTCTCACCAGCGCTCCTGAGTGTCACCCCTGATTCCAGCTCCCAGAGAGACCGTTAGCAACGAGAGGTCCGGACTGCATTTGGGATCACCCCGCTCTACCCCACTGTCAGAGCCGTGTCGCACGGAGGGATAAGCCACCCTACTCAACGTGGAAGACCCTTAAGAAAAGCGATCAGACCTGACCTGACGTTTATAGCCTCATGAGCGCACAACCCATCAGAAAACACATTGCAAAATTAAACTGCCCGAAGCAGCCGATCGCCTGCGGAGTGAGTGGCTGGAAAGAGAAC